>NC_053164.1:154395435-154758768 GCF_016835505.1 Polypterus senegalus | reverse complement strand
GACACCCTGTTGCACAAAATGTCATAACACTTGCATTCTAATAAATTAGAAGCCTCTTAAGCAAAACTAATGCTCATTTACCTTAAATGTTAGCAGGTCAGAAACTTTAAAGTACACCGTATGAAAACAGTGTAAGAGTCATAGTGACTATCTACAGTACATCCAGAAATGATGAAGAAAGCTAATATGGTATAAGATTATGCAGTATCACAAGGTGTGGAGTATACATCATGGGAGATTATGCTTAAATTACTTAACACATTAATGAGGCCTCACCTGGAGTACTGTGTTCAGCTTTGATATGCCTATTGCAAGACAGAGACATAGCAGTGCTAAATAAAGTTCAGAGAACAGTAACTAGTGGAACCTTTTCAGTTTGTTTAATCAAGAAGAAATTGAGAAGGGACATGAGTAAAGTGTTTAAAATTATAAAACAAATTAGTACAATAAAGCTCAGTTATTACTTTAACAGAAAAGTCTGCAACACAAGCATTGGAAAGGCGCTATATAAATAAAATGTATTGTTATTAACAACACAGGGATACAGTTGGAAAGCTAAGGACAGATTTTGGTAAATTTTAGAAAGCTTGTTAATACAAAGAACCATACAGTACATGGAATAAATTACCAAGCGGTGGAGAATAGGACTTTTTGGACCTTCAAATCTCAGTTTGAGGTTATGACGGACAATCTATGTGAAAAGAATGAACAAGCTAGTTCAGCTACATGGCCAGTACTTGCAACACTTTTTCCTAAAGTTCTAATGTTCTAATTGGGTGAAAACTTTCTTTACATGTTCTACAGGGCACATATTTAAGATGTAACTTTCGGCACAATTCAAAATAAATGCTGTAAACGAAAAAAAGATACATGGTTATACCGTCATTGTGGAAAATGCAACAGGACTGAACATTAGAACAATCAAGATGAGAACAGGCCATTCAGCCCAACAAAGCTTGCCTTTCCTAGCCACTTAATTCTACTAAAAAGACAGCAAGTCTAGATTTGAAATATCCTAAAGTCCTACTGTCTACTATACTACTTGATAGCTTACTCCAACTGTCTATGGTTCTCTGTGTAATGAAAAACTTAATGTTTGTGTGAAATTTACCCTTAAATTTCCAACTGTTTACCCACCCCCACGTTCTTGATGAACTCAATTTAAAATAACAGTCTTGATCCACTCCAGGTGACTGCATATACCTATTGCAATTTATGATACAGAGCAAGGGTCATCAAGTAGATTGACCCTGAAAATCAAATGCTCAAGGCTTGGCACCAAAACAAATGCACACACACTTTTAAAGACTCACTACCTTGTTTACTCCTGGACACCCATTAATTCACTCAATTCATACATGTCAAAATGACATCTTTGCAAGATAAGAAATCATCAACCATATGTTGCACTGAATTATTCTGGTGTTATTATAATTCTAAATATTAGGCTGGGAATAACATTCAAAATTCTGAGGGTGCAATGATATGTTTATTGAAATAGAGCCATTGTAAATACCCATATCAAACATTACCTTTAGTCCCAGTAAAGAGTACAGCAACAACAAATACTCTATACCATCCCTAACTTTAATGTTATAAAATCAGTGTAATTCTCTTTGTAATTAACTGATTTTCATTCTATTAATAAACTCAGCTCAAGCTAAATGGAATATGATTATATCTTTCATTTCCTTCAGTAGATGCACTTTATAACTGATTTAGTTCATAGGGAACAATCTAATGTTCTGAAGTATTGACATGCACATGCAAGCAACCATATATAACCATTGAAAGGATTTAGTTTTTTAAAGGAGGCAAAGCCTGTTTTTTGTTTCAGAAGTTGACCAGTGATGTATTTAAACCTCTTCAGGCGAATGGCCTTCTTTATGAGCTCCCTTTACCATGTTGTCTGTCTTACAATTCTTTTCCAGTCCAACGTATAGCACTGTTCAGCACAGCAGCTTTTATGCTGCTCCACACTCCAAAATATTGGCCCCAATATGTTCCCATTTGGAACAAAGTCAAGTCAAGTGACTATCTCATGGTCACAATGTCAATAGCTGAATTTGAACTCAAAACGTCGGAGTTTGAAGTCTAAAACCTTGACCACTATACAACACTGCACTACCAGCACTAAAAGAACTTGTTGTGATGTTCTTGTATGCAATTTATTTTTGTTAAACATACAAAATATTTGTCCCCTCAGATATTAAGAGTGTTTCCCAGTGCATTCCTGTAGATCGTAAGAGATTTGTCACTCTATATGAAAACATCAATTGATGTAGAACTAAATATAGTCTTCTTCCACTATAATGGGTTTATCACAAATGTTATAATTTGGCAAGGATTTATCATTGTTGTCCTTAAGCAAACAGAATGGTCCTCTGTTAAATCTTTAAATGACAACTGAAAAAAATGAGTAATGTGATTTCATACCACTTTATTTATCATTAAATATCATTTTAATTATTGTATGCTATTTTTCCAAGATTATTATTATAAGGTATTGTTATAAAAATCATTAAATAGTGAAAATATATATATAGAGAGAAAAAATAAATAAATAAATAAAATAATCACGTGGGGGCTGCCACCCTGGTTGCTTTGGGGGCCATGGGTAGAGGGCTTGGAAGCCCAACCCTGTAGGGGCCCGTGGTCACCGCCAGGGGGCGCCCCAATGCCTTGGGAATCCTGAACCTCAGCACTTCCGCCACACCAGGAAGTGCTCTGGGGAAAGAGAAGCAGGGACACCCGGAGAGCTTCCGGCAGAACAACCGGCACTTCCGCCACACTGGGGCGTGTCAGTGGGAGATTGCCGGGGAGCACCTGGAGCACATCCGGGTGCGGATAAAAAGGGGCCGCCTCCCTTTATTCGAGGCTGGAGTCGGGTGGAAGTAGGATGAAGCAGGAGACGAGAGTGGAGGCGGCCCGAAGAGTGAAGGCGTTGTGTGCTGTTGGCCAGGACATTTTGGGGTTTGTGTGACACTTGAAAACTGTGTAAATATTGTAAATAAACGTGTGGTGGTGGAAAAACAACATGTCTGCCTGTCTGTGCCCGGGTAACGTCCACCATACACATACACATACACACATACACACATACATATATACACACACACATACATACTGTACATACATGGAGGAGATTCTAGGAGACAAGCAGTTACTCTAGGAGAGCTAGAGAGGGCCATAGAAGGTCCATAACCCATCAGCAGGACCAGTATCTGCTCCTTTGGGCAAGGAGGAACAGGATGAGCACTGCCAGAGCCCTACAAAATGACCTCCAGCAGGCCACTGGTGTGAATGTCTCTGACCAAACAACCAGAAAGACTTCATGAGGGTGACCCAAGGGCTCCATGTCCTCCAATGGGCCCTGAGCTCACTGCCCAGCAGCATGCAGCTCGATTGGCATTCGCCATAGAATACCAGAATTGGCAGATGCACCACTGGTGCCCTGTGCTTTTTATAGATGAGAGCAGGTTCACCCTGAGCACGTGACAGAAGTGAAAGGGTCTGGAGAAGCTATGGAGAACATTATGCTGCCTGTAACATCATTCAGCATGAGCTGTTTGGTGGTGGGTTAATGATTGTCTGGGGAGGCATATACATGGAGGTTCACACAGACCGCTACAGGCTTGACAAAGGCACCTTGGCTGCCATTATGTATCAGGTTGAAATCCTTGGACCCATTGTCAGACCCTATGCTGGTACAGTGGCTCCTGGTGCACGACAATTCCTGGCCTCATGTGGTGAGAGTATGCAGGCAGTTCCTGGAGGATGAAGGAATTGATACCATTGACTGGACACCACACTTTCCTGACCTAAATCCAATAGAACACCTCTGGGACAGTATGTTTTGGTCCATCCAATGCCACCAGGTTGCACCTCAGACTGTCCAGGAGCTCAGTTATGCCCTGGTCCAGGTGGGGGATCTCCTCCCAGACAACACCATCTGTCATCTCATTAGAAGCATGCACCGATGTTGTCAGGCATGTATACAAGAAAACAGGGGCCATACAAAGTGCTGCGTACAATTTTGAGTTGCTGCAATTAAATTTTGGCAAAATGGACTAGCCTGCCACAATTTTTTCACTCTGATTTTTGGGGCGTCTTTGAATTCAGGGCTCTGTAGGTTGATCATTTTCATTTCCATCAAACGATGTGGCATCCTTTCATTCCTAACACATTACCCAGTCTATATCAGTATAGATATCCAGGAGGATTTCTTTTTCCCATTGAGATCTGATGTGTTTTCAAAGTGTTCCTTTAATTTTTTTGAGCAGTGTATAAACCCTCATATTTAAACGTGCTAGCTCACTTGAGTTATACATATTTTCCTATATCGTAACTGGAAAAGTGTTTTATGGTTTCTGCAGGAAATTCAGGTAGTATGAAGTTGTGAGTTTGAATCCTAGAGGGAGAATGAACTACAGAAGCATTATTAAAAAACAAGATCTATTTTATTATTATCCTTTTCTACTGCTTGTAAGGAAGGGTTCAGTGGGATACAAAAAGGGAAACATTATAATTCATTCTGGGACTTTAACCCTCTATGCTGACAGGATAGGAAAACAATCAAGGACCATAGAAATTGCTATTCTGATCAAATAAAATCCGTAAATAATGCTGTTTTCTGGAGAATGGACACTTTATAGGCAACAGTGAGACACAGAGAAAGGCAGAAAAGAGGACACCATTGTTTTTGGGACATAGCTGAAACTAAGACTTGTCATACAACGAATAACATTAAACCAAAGTGCGAGCCAAACAAAAATCAGCCTCACTTCTTGCATCTTCTTGCCTTTCTTAGTATTTACATGTCTCTCTATATTTATATACACAATATACGCACAAAATATCCATTTATATATCATTTGCATATTATGTAATGTGGAGCCGACCCGGACACAGACAGGCGGACATGTTCTTAATCACCACCACACATTTATTATTTACAATATTTACAAATTATTAAAGTCACTCAGACTCAGTTCGTGCACAATTACCCCAACACACAGTCCTGGCCACACAAATGCCTCTACGGGCCGCCTCCACACTCTCTTCTGCCTCGTCCTGCTTCCACCCGACTCCAGCCTCGAATGAAGGGAGACGGCCCCTTTTATACACTCCCGGATGAGCCCCAGGTGGTTCCAGGCATTCCCTCGTTTGCCACGCCCCAGCGTGGCGGAAGTGCAGGCTGTTCTCCCGCCAACTCTCCGGGTGCCCTTCTAAATCTTCCCCCCAGCACTTCCTGGTGTGGCGGAAGTGCTGAGGTCACAAGTCCCCAAGGCATTGGGGCACCTCCTGGCGGTGACCACGGGCCCCTACAAGGTGGGGCTTTCATGCCCTGAACCCGTGGCCCCCAAAGCAACCAGGAAGGCGGCTCCCACGTGATCCCAGATGGGCACACACCCACTTCCAGTCCTCCAAGGCGTCCCGGCCGGGTCGTCACCCCTGGCATCCACGACACTAAATACTTGTACAAATACATATATACACATACATACACACACACACAAAAATAAAGTGTTCCTGAAAGTGCTGTACCACTATAACTTCTCACTTTGACATGCTATTTGGCCAATGACGATTTAAAATTGCCACAATGTGCTGTAATTAATTCCTGCTCTGTGAGATTAGCAGAAATTAAAACTGATACCTCTAGGGTATCATCCTGTAATATGTTCAATTTAGACATTGCTAGAACTAAAGTAAGCAAACAGCAACTTGCAGAAACTAATTAAAACACATTTTCTTCATGTTTTCTTACACAGTAGCAAAAAACTGCTCTCATCAAAACAGCACTGATAAAATTACAGCTTGCTATATCATAAGCTATATCAAAGCAGGTCAATTACTAGTAAACCATGGGATCTTCAAAATTTTAAGGTATTGTCATGTCTACTCACATAATTGGCAGAATGCATCCCCTGGAAATGAAGTTTCAATGCTCTGTACTGCACCATGTCTTAAACTGTTGGTACTATTATCAGGTGAGAATTGGAGTTCAGGCAAACATATTTTAGAGGCTTAGTTAGCTTGTATGAATTTCCCAGCTTTGAGGAATCAACTATGTCAGCACAATGCATGAATGAAAATATACATTTTTATGCAGAAAATGTAACAAGTTGAATATAGTGAAATCTGACACAGATATAGCAATAAATTAAAAGTAAAATAAATAAATTTCAGCAATGGTGCAATTTAAGCAATTTCTAACATTCAAGCAATGACAGTAGTAAAAATTCTACCAAAATAGTTAAACATTTCAACATTGCAAAAAAAAAGTAAGCCTATTAATGCCATTGGCATACTGTAGGTCCTTTAAGACAAGAATTGTCTATTAATCTTAAACATAGCAAAAAGTGCACAGAAAAACTCAAACAGTTTCCTGATTTTTCTTGCTCCCTAGATGTTAACATTTTGGGTCTCCCTTGATTACTGTTCTCTTAAGCTTGAAGTACACCATGCCCATGTAATAAAGAAATTAATCTTGTACTTAAACAAGCAGTATAAACAAAAAAGTGATAGCAACAGTAGCATTTCAGACCATCAATGCAGATTAATCTTTTTTGGGAAGAGTATTTAAGCACAAATTTATTAGAGAAGCAGATTCCTCTGTGACAAAAAACATTTCTATACATCTATAGCTGTAAAGGCCTTAAATTAATTTTGGTTCAGAAGCAGCTCTCATGCTCATCATAGCTGACTAAAAACAGTAGTTTCAAGACAGACCAAAATGCTTCTTAAGGAACAACAGAAATATACCCTCAAACCCTATTAAAGATTTTTGACACAGTGCTCTATAATTAAACTGCATCCTGCTCGTTCCTTGGCCTTTAGTTTATATTTTGCATATCTTCTTTATGTCTGTACCAGTAACAGCGCACTGCACAATAACATGCAGTGAATACACTTGACTTGAGCATTCATAGTTTTCATATTTCTTCTCTTCTTTCGTCGGCATCTTTTCACGTTAAAATTAATTAAGTCAGTGTTTGTGTTGTAATTACTTAGTACGTTTTCCTTAATTTTTCACTTAAGCTGGCACTTAAGTCTTCAATCTGCTTCAAGAATAATTTAAGATAAAGAGGTAGGGGAAGTGATGACAAAGGTGGTAGGGACGAGAATAACGCCCGTAAACATGCGCCACATGGCCGCCCTGCTGGCCGCTGCCAGGAGTTAATTCTACAATAAAACAAAATAAAAAGAGGAATAACCTTGGAGGTCAATCATCACTCCGAAAGTAGATAATAGACGTCACAAAGTATATGTGTACCAAATTTCAGCTCAATAGGTCAAATGGTTTGAGAGCTACAGGTGATTTAAAATCCTGGACAGACAAACGAACAGCCACAGTAGCGTATTATATATAAAGACGTGTGTATGTATGTGCTCTCTCTCTCTCTGTATATAATAATATACATGAATGAATAAATACAAAAATAAATAAATAAAAACCCCACAACTAAAACTTGCTTATGGGTCCCACCAGAAGTTGGAGAAGGGACTAACCTGACAGTTTTGAACTTAAAGTAATACAGTAGTCACTAAGCAATGCTGGACATGCAGTCTGACAATGTAATTTCCTTGTTAATGTGTAAAAGCCCTTGTGATTTGCCTCAGTTGTTGTTTAGAATCACAGACATATTTAGATCAGTATGTTAGCAGCTGTCCTTTAGGAATTGTGGGCTGTCTTTGATTCACCTAAAAGAAAAGTGGTAATTTATTGTCTATTGTCAAACAGAGTAAAATCAGACTATTCATCCATTTAAGAATGAGGGTTCAGAAAAGAAAGCCTCAAAAATGACTGATTTATACTGCCTTTACTAGATGACAAGAAATCAATGTTGGAAAATAAAAATCATTAGGGGTCACTAATGTAAATATTCATATTTAATAATACTGTCGACTAATTTAAATATTTAATCCATCCAACATTTTCATTTTGGAATTTGGGGGAAAATACACACACACACAATATTGTATAACATCAACATTGACAGTAACTGGAAATCCTTCTGTTGTAAAGCAATAGTTGTTATCACTATACTGTCCAAAAGAAGAATATTCAGAAAAAAAAAACTTATTGATATGTGGTGTATTTCTTTTTGTTTATATCAGACCTTTCGATAAGGCAATATATTGTACTCTATACTTTAAATGACATGAATGACAGTTCACTTTCTGTCTCACATTCACTGTTGGACTGTAAGAAAAGTCATCTAACCTTGTGACATTTTTAACTTAACCTTGTATTGCATGCCGTTTCTGTTAAATGGTATGTCAAGGTAGAACAGAATAGGCAGGTAATATTTGTTTCTCTACATTGTAAAAAATAACAGGAAAGGAAACTGTGTAATGTTTGTTTTTCTCAATGAATAGTTTTAGAAATGATGAAAAAGGGACACATTATGATTAGAATAACTGCTTGATTGCAAATGACTTAATTAGGCACAGACTATTAATATACTATATTACTATTTTGAAATTAGTCAAGCTTTATGTTGAATCCATGGACCGTGAAATGGGGCTGCCTATAGTGGGGGCTGGTGGTGTCTCACATAGATTACTGCAGGCCAGCACACACAGCGATATTCAGTAATGTTAAGATGAGTCAAAGGTGGATTAATTCAAAGTTAATTTAAATTTGCTACAACTTTAAATTTGCTACAAATCAAGATGCTGTGATAGCAATAGACTCTAAAATTAGACCGGTCTTCAAAAAATGGATATGAATAAATGTATAACAACAAGAAACAGTAAAGGTTACTAATTGTTTTTACTCACTAACACACACACCATCATATACCCATGTCCTTCTAACATCCTCTGGAAAAAAGTGACTCGGTATATCTTATAGAAAAATACGTGCATCATTCCAATTTTTTCTTAGCATTGCTATATTGCATAATGTCTTGTTTCCTTCATTTCTTCAGTAATGTTCTTATAATGTTTGCAAAGCAACATGCCACGAAAAGCCCGTAAGACTGTGTTTATTGGTATTGTAAACTTGTAATACAGTAATCCCTCCTCGATCGTGGGGGTTGCGTTCCAGAACCCCCCGCGATAGGTGAAAATCCGCGAAGTAGAAACCATATGTTTGTATGGTTATTTTTATATATTTTAAGCCCTTAGAAACTCTTCCACACTGTTTATAAATATTCTCCGCACAGTTATACAGTAAACCCTCGTTTATCGCGTTTAATCCGCTCCAGTCAGATCAATGAATTTCCACGAAGTAGGATTCTTTATTTATAAATCTAATATTTTTGCAGTTACAGCATTGAAAACCTGTTTACAACCTTCTAAATATGTATTTTAACATTAGAGCCCTCTAGACATGAAATAACACCCTTTAGTCAAAAGTTTAAACTGTGCTCCATGACAAGACAGAGATGGCAGTTCTTTCTCACAATTAAAAGAATACAAACATATTTTCCTCTTCAAGGTGCGCGTCAGGAGTAGAGAATGTCAGAGAGAGAGAGTAAAGTAAACAATCAAAAATCAATAGGGCTGTTGCGCTTTTAAATATGCAAGTACCGCGATAAAGCGGCCGCAATGAAGGGGTCAATGTGAAGGTAGCCTTTCAGCATTTTTTTAGAGGAGCGTCCGTATCTTCTAAGCAAACAGCCTCTGTGCAAACACCCTCTCTGCTCACACCCCCTCCATCAGGAGCAGAGACTGTCAGAGAGAGTGAGAGAGAGAGAGAAAAGCAAACAATCAAAAATCAATACAGGCTGTTAGAGCTTTGAATTGTGTGAAAAACCGCGTGGGAACCACATTGTATATCATTGAGGAGTTTTATTTAATATGTAATATGTGCTCTGATTGGGTAGCTTCTCAGCCATCCGCCAATAGCATCAACTGGGCAAACAAACTGAGGAAGCATGTAGTGTACCATAAATTAAAACACCCATTGTCCGCAGAAATCCGCGAACCAGCGAAAAATCTGTGATATATTGTGAGCTGGAGGGCTGATCACACCCCAAATAGAGACAGACACGCCTGGGAAAACCACAAACCTTGAAACACTGACTACCCTTACATTGCTCCTTATCCTTGCACTATAACACGTAATACAAGCCTCGCGCAGTACTCCGCCAACTTAAAAGCCGTGCGCAGCGCCTGTCAGATTTGGTATTGATTTGTTTTGCTTTCTCTCTCTCTCAGACTGCCTCTGCTCCTGATGCGTATTCATTTGAAGAAGGAACTTACGAAACCCTTAATTGAAAGACGAAACTGTCATCTTTGTCAAGGAACAAGTTTGAAGAGACAAATGTTTGTTTGCAGTGTTTGAATAAAAATCCTTCTTGTTTCCACGATCTCAAGTGTGCAAATTTGTGACCCAAGCGTGACAATATATTTAGATACGCTTACATTTAAAATCCGTGATGGAGTGAAGCAGCGAAAGCCGAAGCTCGATATAGCGAGGGATTACTGTAGAGGTGTTTAATGGACCTAGCTTTTTAAAAAAAAAAAATGTGAGGCATTGCTTTGGTACAAATATGTCTAGTTGAAATTATCTTGTACGCTGTACAATGACATTCCTATTTGCCAAGACCAGAAATTATGCAGTCACCATTCTTTTTCAATGGAGTAATCTTGCTTGGTTATGTGAAATCTCATTTTCTGAAACAACTTTTCCTGGTTAGGGTCATGGTGTATGCAAAATATAGCAACACCAAAGATAACTGGAAGGGATGAGCAAAAGAGCCAAGTTACCCTTCATATACATTTTTAATCCTAAAATTAGTTTCACGTTCAATTCTGAAAAAATTCACTAAATTAAGGCTTTTGATGGAGTGGAAAAAAGAAACACTGCTCCTTAAAGGATAACTTCAGTATTTTGCAAGTCAAAGTCATTTTCTCACAAACATGGCATATAAATGCATTTGCAATGCAAAGTTGTGTTCTAACATTAAGCAGTCTTTATCTATACTAATAAAAGGCAAAGCCCTCACTGACTCACTCATTCACTCACTCACAGACTCATCACTAATTCTCCAACTTCCCGTGTGGGTGGAAGGCTGAAATTTGGCAGGCTCATTCCTTACAGCTTCCTTACAAAAGTTGGGCAGGTTTCATTTCGAAATTCTACGCGTAATGGTCATAACTGGAAGCTATTTTTCTCCATATACTGTAACGGAGTTGAGCTCGAAAGCCGTGGGGGGCGGAGTTGTGTGACATCATCACGCCTCCCACGTAATCACGTGAACTGACTGTCAACGCAGTACGTAGAAAACAAGGAAGAGCTCCAAAAAGCGCTGAAGAAAACATGCATTATATAATTGAGAAGGCAGCGAAACAATAAGAAGCGAGCGAGTGACATATACAACCATATTCATGAGTTCTGCTACTTCGGAAACAAAGCACGATGTAAACCTAAACTTTAAATTAAGTTCATAGACAGGCTGCCGCTGGCGTTTGTCATGCCCACGGGTAATGCGGGATACAAGTTTAATGAGAGGACGCAGGATATAAACGAGAGTTTTGATCACTTTGTAACTATTTGTAAATTGCAGGTGAAGGGCTGTGCATATGCAAATACCGAGAGACTGTGTTTGTGGGAGATTGACAGTTAAGGCGGGTGGGGGAGTCATGTCATCATCTCCCCTCCCATTCACCTCATTTCGCTCTGAGCTGAGAACCAGAACCGACTTTGTGATGCTGCCACCAAATACTCACAGAAAAATACACAAGTTAATACACACGCGGTCTCTAGAGTTTCTCCACACTGAATCCTCCAGGCACTACTTACAAAAGGTTACATTGACAATCGTGTTACGTTATTTTTAAAATGTTTCCTTTTCTTAGCACAAGCACAGCTGAGAAGCTTCGATGCATGTGCTCCATAACGCGTTAAAAAATAATGCATTTAATCACACTTTGCATTCCAAGCAAAGGGGAACTTCTGTCAATGCATGATTTCCTGGTACAGTGATTACATTGATCAGCGCTTCCCGATTCATTTTACCCTCGCACCCCCTTGGTTTGAGAAGAAGTATGAAAAAGTATGAGGTTAACACAGAAAAACAGATCACCAATTGAAGCTTTATGAATAATTGATACTTTATTCACCATCAATAATTGTTTTGGTAAAGACATACTCCGTGTAATCCTCCTTCCATTTTATAATTTTTCCGCCACTAGCCATGATTAAATGAACGGTAAAAAAGTAAGAGCGAAGCGAGGGTGACTTATTCAGGCAGGCAGGCGACACCTCAATAGCTCGAATTTGGATATAAGTAGGTTCTATTTAGTCGCCAGAAATATCTTTGGTAGGAATGGAAGTTGAATTTAGTCTTTAAATTTCTATGGTGAAGAAAAATTTATGCAATGATGACTAAATTTAACTATATAAAGTCAAAACTTGTATATATAAAGTCATTCCCGAATATATAAAGTCAAAACTTGATTATATAAAGTCACTGTCGGAATAAATCTTGGCATGATGTCTAGCTTTTGAGGTGCTTTTGGTCTACTTCTCTGTGTCAGGCAGCTCCTATTTAAGTGATTTCTTGATTGAAACAGGTGTGGCAGTAATCAGGCCTGGGGGTGGCTACGGAAATTGAACTCAGGTGTGATACACCATAGTTAGGTTATTTTTTAAAAGGGGGCAATTACTTTTTCACACAGGGCCATGTAGGTTTGTATTTTTTTTTCTCCCTAAATAATAAAAACCATCATTTAAAAACTGCATTTTGTGTTTACTTGTGTTATATTTGACTAATGGTTAAATGTGTTTGATGATCAGAAACATTTTGTGTGACAAACATGCAAAAGAATAAGAAATCAGGAAGGGGGCAAATAGTTGTTCACACCACTGTGTGTGTGTGTGTGTGTGTGTGTGTGTGTGTGTGTGTGTGTGTGTGTGTGTGTGTGTGTATATATATATATATATATGACAACAACACTCATATCAATGACAAAACAATTACATTAACAATCATGTTACGTTATTTTTAAAATTTTTACTTTTCTTTTTCATAACTTCTTTAACTCACTACTTCTCCGCTGCGAAGCGTGGGTATTCTGCTAGTACATTTATAAAAATACACAGTCCTGTAATAACGTAACATAACTATGGGACACTAAGCTCTAAGGAAAATAAAAGCCTAAAACTTATCGAACATGTCCTCTTTGAAGCAGCAAAAGTTTCAGTATCAGAAAACATGCCATCCTTGTTTCTGATGCAGGTTTGAGACAACAAAAGGGATCTGGAAATAATTTTATCACATATACCTGGTACTACATTTCTCAAGTTAAGGATATGTTTTCTGTTTGCTTATGTGATAGAAGTAGTGTTCCTGGGAGGAGTTCTTACATGACTACGGAAGTAAATCAACATGACACCAAGCTCATGGCATTAACAGTTTTCTATAATTTTGTGTCACTGGGGCGGTGAAAGATAAATGCTGATTTACTGCACACAGCTGGGATTCTTTTAAAATGGCTGAATCACATAAAATTGATGATTTGTGTGTAATCTCAGGTCATATATCAATGCATATTATGTTGCATTATTAAATGCAGTACAGACTACTGCACATATTGTTTTTTAAATTTATAGAAAATTCGTATCTTTAGATAGATTATCACAATTTTGCATAGTAAATGTATATGTACCATGTTTGTGAAGAAACGAATTTGATTTGAAAAATTACAAACTTACCTTAAAAGGGTATAGCAATGCTATACTCTAATTTTTCAAAAAATGTTCCAGATGAAAATAATCGGAAGCAGTCCTTTAGGAAAAGCATGGCTCAAAGCAACCCACAGCATGACAAAAAAGTTTACTGCTAGACAAAATCTATAAAAACAAATTGTTGTACAAAGTTGAGAAGAGAAAAAACCTTACCATTCTTCCAATTCAATCTTTTTATGCAGCACACTGATCCAGCAGGGTGTAACTTAAGCCCTGATTAGCACACTTCTACTGCCAGATGGGAATTTTAGTCCCCTTTATGACACAACTATAAGGTTGCATTTATTAGATGAAAATATAGGGAGGGAATACATTTTTCTACATATTTAACACCATTATTTATGGTTCAGTGGTGCAAATTAAACTGCTTGCTTAATGCCATTGTTTCATGATTCTGTTTGTGAAGTGAAACAAATTCTGCCACTCCAGAATTGTTGACTTATGACTAATATTAGGTTAAACATTAACCTAAAAACTCAGGTGATTACCCCATTGAATTAAACTTGTACTGCATTGTTATAATATTACCAATTATATATATTATCAATGAACACTAAAAAGACATTACAGTACTACATGCACTCAAGATGAATCTTATAAATCTATTACTCTTCATGACCACATATAGAATAAACAAACTCAGGAAATGAATTCAAAATATAAGGTAATTTTTTATTTTTTTTTCAGAGAAAGTATTTAACATGATTCTTTTCTTTTACTGCAGAATGTTTCACTCTTACGGTTTCAAATATTCAGTATGTCTATATGTCTCTATGCAAGTTGTGAATCAGCAGAGTAAACAGAAGTGGGCTGAGTACACAGCCCTCAGAGGTACCAGTGTGAAGATACTGGAGCTGACATGCTCAACGTAGACTCTCTGGGGTCTCTCTTTCAGGAAGTTTAGAATTCAGGATATGGAATATGGAATTATTGTAGGCTAGCACTACAGACTTCACTACAAGCTCATGAGGCATAATGGTGTGGAAATCTAAACTGAAGACAATAAAAGGCATTTGAGCACAAGTGACTCCTTTGTCCTGATGGGACAGGGCAAGATGAAGAACAGATGATATGGCATTTTCGGTGAAATGGTTTGAGTGATAAGTAAACTGAAGAAGGTTATATGAAGTGGGACGTCCGGCTTTCAAGTTGTCCAAGACTAGCCTCTTGAAGCACTTCATTACGACAGGTGTGAGTGATATTGGGTGATAATCATTGATGCAAGAGACAGAGCATTTCTTTGGAACGGGTGGTGATTGGTTGTGGTGGTTTTGATGCAGTTGGGGATGCCTGCCTGCCTGCCTCAGAGAAAATATAAAGCTGTCAGCTGGTTTGCACATTCCATGAGCAGTTAGTCAGATATGTTGTCCGGTCCAGCAGTGTTGTGTGGGATTACATTCAAAGTCCTCTTCATGTCAGCAGTGAACAAGCACAGTACTTGTTCTTCCTGAGAAAGAATGGACTTCCTCACCGCTTTTGTCGTTCAAGTTATCAGACTACATGCAGAATTTATTTAGAACATCTAGTGTGGAGGCATCAACACTGCAGAAAGATGCTGTTGTCTAATAGTCTGTGATGACCTATTCCCTGACACATGTGCCACATGTGTCTGGTATCCTCAAAGTGGCTTTGTATTTTCTTGCCCCACTCTCACTTAGCTGCTTTTATTGCCAAAAATGTGTTTGCCTTTGCTGTCCTGAGGGCTACCTTAGCACCTGATTTAAAGGCAGCATTATAAGCTTTTAACAGTGCACATACCTCTAGTGTCACCAACAATTTCTGATTTGTACATGTTCTGATGGTCTTTGAGACAGTGACTTCATCTATGCACTTTTTAATGAAGCCAGTGACAGATGATGCATACTTCTCTAAGTAGATCTGACAGCCATAGTTGACAGCTGCTTTAAACATGGCACAGACCATGTGATCAAAAAGGTCCTGCAGGGCTGAAACAGCTCCTTGGAAACACGGGTTTTAAAGTAACTGACTAACAAATGTGACAGGCGCCTGGTGTCCATGCCCAGCCGGGACGCCCCTGCACAATGTATTCAGGGGGAGCAGCCCTGGACAGTGCAATACCTCCCCCTGGACGCTAGATGGCCGCCCCCCTTAGCTGGTGTAGTGCCTCAGTTTCCCACAGGGCTCCCTGGGAATTGGAGTTGGGGGCAGCCCTGTTGGGTCTCGCAGGTACCACCAGGGGGTGCTGTGTTTTGGACTCCTGATGCCGTGTGGGCAACAGCTTCATCACACCTTGAAGTACCGCCGGATCTTGGTGATCAAACACCTGGAGCACTTCCAGGTGACCTATAAAAGGGAGCCAGCAACCACCACTCATCGGCTAGAGTCGGGTGGAGGAAGACAAGGTTGTGAGGGAGGAGTGGTGGTGCCAGAGAAGAGTGTTTGTGCTTGTGCTATACTGGTGTTTTGGACTGTGTTGTGGCTGCTTGGGGGGATGGGGGAGTATGGGGAAGACGTGCCCTCCAGCTGAAGAAGAATAAAAATCCTTTTATTTTACACATGCCTCTCGGGTCCAATCTGTGTTGGGTCAGACGCTATATAGTGCCTTTTACACAAAAGAATAAGGAACAAAAGGCATTTTTTTGACCCATTTAATTGTTTATACTTGCATTTCATGTTATTATTTATTTAGTGTCACATTTCACAGTACTTTATTTTCATTTTATTTATTTGTGTATTTATCCATGCATGCTTCTAAATTTTAAACCCACTTTATCCTGAGCAGAGACAGAGGCACAAGCTAGAAGCTGGAGCCTATCCCAAGAAGCATAAAGCTCTTTTCTTTCTTTTCTTTTGTATCATCCAATTAAAATATCACATAAATCTCATTCAATAGATTACAATCTGTCAACATTGCCAGTCAGTATGAACCATACACCCAACTCAGATATAACAAAGGCATCTGTCATGTCACAAAGCCATGAAAATGAGGGCTGCCCAACATCACCTAATGCTTTACAGTACCCATTAAACATCAGAGTACATGTTACTCATTAGATATGGCAGTGTGCCAAGTTTGTCATTGAGTTGGGCAAAACTGACCTGCCATTTAACAAAGGCACCTGTCTTGTTGTAAACCTTTGAAAATTAAGTTGGTCCAGTTTGTTGCAACTCCTTTGTATCCGATCAGGTGAAAATGTGGAAAACTATTTTTTTTTTTAATTAAAGGGCCCATTTTAGTTATGCACGTTAATATTTTTTTATGCTGCAGAATATTGACTGGCTCTTAACATTAAATAAGTGACTGCTTTGCAGAAGTAGTGTAAAGAAACTGGCTGTAAGCGAATAACTTCAGGCTCATGGTCATGATCGCCCTATGTCTCTGTTGGCTTTATGCCACACCACCCGAAGACTTGCAGGTGACGTAAATAAGAGTGTGCAATGGTGCACCCCTATGATGGATTAGCGTCACAGCCAGAGCAGATTGCCCACAGATGTTCACTAAATGCTGCTAGGGAAATCTCCTATCCCCAAGTCCTAAAGTTATATCACAAACATGCAACACCAAGGTGGCAATTAAACCGACAATCAAGGCTGCTTCGGACACCGATCTTACTCCATGCTGTCTCTCTCTCTCTCTCTATCTAGTGTAAAAACTTGAAGTGTGGTTGGCCAAATTTAAATATTCAGTATACAAAAATACAGCTTACGAACAGCTGCAAAACATGACATTCTGGGCAGATAATCTTAATTTTTCAAGTCAATACCTCATATTAATTTAACTGTGTTGCAATAGCAACTAAATCTTTCTGTTATAAAATAGAGATAATTATAGATTAATACATTAATTATTGTAATGTGTATAGAGTAATTCTTACTTGAAAGTACTAATCAACATGCACACAAACTGAAGTTGTCTCAAACTCTTAAAAGGTCACAATTGTTTAACATGAAAAGGAAATTAGACGGAATTGCTAAAACAGGTTTTCCTACAATGAGAGTTTGATAGCTATATGACTGAATTAACAGTGAATCTAACAATTAAATTTTTCAGCAAAGTAACTTTAAAACTTTCAAAAGTAGCAAAAGGGTTGTTTATAAACAGAGTATCCCTAAGTGGTTTATCAAATACATTTTCAATTCTGTCCATTGTTTTTGCCAGTGACTTAATGACTGATTGGGCATGGGGGAAAAAAACTATTTTGGTATAGACAGAATTAGCTTTGCCAAGAACAAGCATGAGCTAGCCAAAGATGAATACATAGTAATATTTGATGAAGGTTCTATAATCTTTGCATTATGCTAACAAAATATTTGGATGACTTAACGATATTTAAATATTTTACAAAATTGTAATGAGGGGCACAATTGGAAAAACAAGATGTTTGCTAATTTGTTCTTAAGGACATGCCAACATGAACCACCAATCACATACTTCATTTAAAGAACTGGAAGAAGCAGCCATACTATTTGCCAGCTTCTAGAAAGTGAATCTGCAAGCAGCAAATCCATGTTTGAGCATAATGAATTTGAGGTTTCATTTAGTTTCCTTTCCTGACATTTTTGTTGTTAAAGTATATCATTATATTGGTGTTAATACTAGATTAATTTATTGATAGAAATAAGAATATATCAGACTGGCCAACAAACCATTCTAACATGTAGCTTCTGTGAGTAATTCTCATACATTAATTATCAAGTGAGTGAATGCAGTAAATTGTCTAATATGCAAAACTGGAAATGTAAACATTGTATTATGCAGCATTGAAAACAAATCCACTAGTCACAGCACTGCAAAAAGCTGTAATTAACACTGACATCCTTGACATATCTTTTTAGAGTATCCATTTCAATCTAATCTTGAACCACAAATCTTAATTATTCAAAATTAAATGTATAATATAGTGTATGGTAATGAAAAAGGAAATAGAGCTATTATTACAAGGCATTTTAGAAAGTAAACAGTTGCATTAGGTTTTATATTTTCTTCCCCCCTGGAAAATCATTGTAGTTTTGTTAATAAGGAGGCAACTATGAGGTGGAAGCAGTAAATTCAGCTAATACAATTGTAGTGGTCATGGTGACACTAAGATTCACACTGTTTGGAGAACACACCCAGCCTTGACCCAGCATGCACAGACTCACACAGAGACACTGATAAGCAGCACAATGAATAGATAAATACTAAATATCTCAAATAATGAAAAGAACAAACTATATTACATAAAAAATGAGTACGCAAATGCCCTAACGAGTTCCTCATCGGTGATAACTGTTTATACACAATACACAGTAAACAATAAACAGTAACACCAAAGTCCTATATAGGTCAACATACCCAGGGTAGATGACTATGAATCTATGATATGAAAATCCATGCAAACAGCCCTCTGAAAGAAATGTAAAGGTTTGTCCTACCAGGTCCCCATTGCAGTGTGAGGATTTAAGGTGATTGGGAGTCCTCCAAAGACGAATCCACACTGACAAACAAGTGGAGGAAAGCACATACATTCAGACAAAACTGTAATCCAAGGTAGTGGTAGTTGTAATCCAATGGTGATTGTGATGAGTAGAAACAAAAACTCACAGAGGATCAATGTCTTCTTTGTGACTTTCTGGTTCCTTTTTAAAGGAGTCACCATAATTAACCTTCTCTCCAGCAATGACTTCTCCCTTCGACACCTACCTGGAGTCCCCACAATGAAATAAACAAACCACATTCTCCAGACGGTGTGAATCTTAGCATCCCAGGCTGTGACTGCTACAGGATTGTCTTTCACTACTAGAGGAAACTAAAGTGGTATTTAATTCTGATGAGGCACACTAATGAGACATTAAAATGAATACCCATCCATATATTTTAAATCATATGATGAGCATATAGACATTTTCTGTTATTTTTCCTACTCAGTTCACACCTTGATATTGTCTTCACAAATGTTTATTTTTAATTTGTATTTTAATTCACAGACTATCAACCAATATTTTATGGCTTCTTTTAGGTAATTCAGTTATTATTCTTCCAATGAACTGGCAAGTGTCATGAAAATTCTAGTGGGGCTGCCAGAATTGTACTATTTGTAAGAAAAATTGTCTAAAGTAAACATGAACTTAACTAACTAATAATATCTACCTGTCTAGTGACTAACAAAACTTGCAGGCACCTTTCACATCACTAAAGAAAAAAAACACACCCTAATGTAAGTGTTTGGTAGATCTCGCTTGACATCACATAATTTTGATACTCTACAATATTGTCATCATCCATCAAAGTACAGCCATATACAATTAAACACTATTAAAGAAAGTGAGCCTTGCAACCATCTACTGCTCAGGAAAAGCTATTGACTATGAACTGTCTAAATTGAAATGACAACACCTCAAGTTTAGAATTGAGGGGAAGAAAAATAATCTGCAATAACATGGACAGAACATAAAGACTATGTTCACTGCATGACACCCAACTGCACACAGTATGTCTAGTAATAGCATTAACTAATGTACGGCCAGGTGTTGATGGTTAGAGGGAGGAACTAGCAAACATCATAATGAATGGTTTGGCCTCAACGGAAAAAGCTGAAACTGTATGAGGAAATACACAAGTAAATATGTTTTTTTATTTTAATACAGACAATGACCTACAAGGCCCTTCGCTAAGCTGAAAAGTTCTAGTTGCATATCCATATGCCCACCAAAGACACTGTATAGTGAATACTGAAGGGCCAATTAGTCCAGATCCTCAGCCAGAAACAGGCTTGCAGAACCCACCAAAACAATTTCAAAAATTACAAGAAGCACTTGTTGTAGATAATTACATTGAGCATAAGATAGAAATTTAAGGGAAAAAAGATAGTATGCAGTACATAGCAGGACTTTGGGGAAAGCACCATCAGTTAGATATAATAGGATGAGATATAAGGAAAACTTTGTAGAGGAAGGGGTACATACCAGATATAATGTTTGCACATAAAAGAAAATGTAAAAGCAATCAAGTACAAGGGAGAAAGCAAAAGTGGGGAAGAAATGGAGGCTGTAAATGCGATGATCAGACACCTCAGGAACGAACAGAAGCAAGGTGTGGAAGGGAGAAAGTACATGCACCGAGAGAGGGGAATATTTTAAGCATTAAACTCATTAAATGTACTTTCAAGTGTGGAGATGCCTGACTTAAACCATGGACAGAAGGAGGTATGCTTGCATCCAAAATTCAACATGTCTTCGCGTTCTGAAGGATACAAGTAAAAATAACACAGAAAATAATAGGAGAGAAGAAGTAAAACTTTTTAGAAAAATCAAAATAGACTGGTCAATTGATGTTGGGGAGATCTGCGACACCCCGTGTAGTGGGAATTGGAATCACCAGCCTACACTCTAGGTGTCTAGTATGTGGGACCGAGCGTGACCAGGATGATGGTGTAAGACAGGGAGACACCGACACAAAAAGGGTTGGGATTTTTGAAAAATAAAGTGAGGTTTTATTTACAGGTGCACTTAAAGAAAATAATCAAAAAAATAATGTCCTGCGGGATTTATCTATACTAATAAAAGGCAAAGCCCTCACTCACTCACTCTCCAACTTCCCGTGTAGGTAGAAGGCTGAAATTTGGCAGGCTTATTCCTTACAGCTTACTTACAAAAGATAAGCAGGTTTAATTTCGAAATTCAACACGTAACAGTCATAACGGTCGACAATGTCCGCCATGTTGAACTTTCTTATTTATGGCCCCATCTTCACGAAATTTGGCAGGCGGCTTCCCTGCGCTATCCGAAACCGATGTACTTACTTATTTCAGTGGTATGATGCCACTGTCGGCTGCCATATTGAACTTTCCAACGTCACTAATTCTCCAACTTCCCGTGTAGGTAGAAGGCTGAAATTTGGCAGGCCCATTCCTTACAGCTTACTTACAAAAGTTAAGCAGGTTTCATTTCGAAATTCTATGCGTAACGGTCATAATGGTCAACAACGTCCGCCATGTTGAACTTTCTTATTCATGGCCCCATCTTCACGAAATTTGGTAGGCAGCTTTCCGGCGCTAACCGAAACCAATGTACTTACTTATTTCGGTGGTATGACGCCACTGTCAGTCGCCATATTGAACTTTCCAACGTCACTAATTCTCCAACTTCCCGTGTAGGTAGAAGGCTGAAATTTGGTACTTATTTCGGTGGTATGATGCCACTGTCTGCTGCCATATTAAACTTTTCAACGGTCTTTGTTACTTATGGGCCCATCTTCAAGAAATTTGGCACGCGGGTTCCCAATGCTAACTGAATCCTACTTACGTACATATATACGTCCATAGCTTGCAGCTCAGTCACCGTGTGAGGCTGCGTTGGGTCCCCCATCCCAACGCATCCCATGTTGTTGGCTGCCTGCCTATATAAGGCCGTCCGTCGCTCCGGTCTCTACATTCCCTTCCTTGCTTCGCCATGGGATTCACGTCTCTCTGCTGATAACTACAGCCTTTTTATTTA
Source organism: Polypterus senegalus (assembly GCF_016835505.1). Taxonomy (NCBI): domain Eukaryota; kingdom Metazoa; phylum Chordata; class Cladistia; order Polypteriformes; family Polypteridae; genus Polypterus; species Polypterus senegalus. Next base: position 154,736,624 of record NC_053164.1, on the reverse strand, counting down.
ATCCACGGCTTCTCCGCTGTTTTATTGTTCATTTATTACAATTATAGTTATTGTTTTTTAGGTATTTTTTTGGTATTTTAGACTTACTTTACATTGCTCAGGTACCCATTTCCTTTATCATTCCAACCGTACCCCCATTAACATGTCTATCGAGGTGATCACTTACCGAGTGGTTTCCATGCCCGGAGATGGCACCTGCCTTTTCCATTCTCTTTGTTACATATTGCACGGCCATATCAGGCTCACTCTTGATATCCGGAGGAACATTGTGTCTTATGTATTGAATGACTGGGACAGGTTCAAGGTGTGGACTGATGGCGGTACAGGAGATAATTATACTACACAGGAGCACTAGAAGAGTGAAATGCTTAAGCCCTTCACCTATGGTTCTGCATGTGAGTTGATGGCTGCCGCTGAATTGTTCGGTTGTCGCTTTCAAGTGTACCGAAATGGCCAAATATTTTACACCATTCGACAACCGCCAATGCCTCTTAAACATCTTAGATTGACAGGTGACGATTTCAGTAGTGGACACTTTGATGTTTATGAATGTTTAAACTCTCAAAAGCTGGATGTGAAGTTATCAATGAAACTGGTTATATACTTACAACGCTTGACAGATGCCAAATGTCTCTTCAACACAAGTCCTACAAATACTGTCGTAATTGAAACAAACCATGAAACTCAAACCGATTTTGACAGCAGCAATCCAAGCTGTGAGATTTGAGGCAAGATTACTGTTCACATGGCCAACTGTACGTTGCATGCTCAAGAGTAAGATCAGCGCACAGCTTGGTCATATTACAACCGGAGGGCTGAACTCACAATGTGGTATACAAAGAGATCCTTAACAAATAATTATTGGTATATTTTCCCTCAGTTTAAAAGGTTTAATTTTCTTCTTAATAAAAATTTTAAGGCAGTACTTAGCTGCGAAGCGGTATTTTGCTAGTATGTATATATATATATATATATATATATATATATATATATATATATATATATATATATATATATATATATATATATATATATATATATATATATATATATATATATATATATATGTATATGTGTGTGTGTGTATATATATATGACAGCAGCAATCCAAGCTGTGAGAAAACAGTAAAAGGAGGCGTGTCAGGCGTGGTGGTACATTTTCTGATGCAGCTGCGAAAACAACTTGTGCGCTGCCGCCAAATACACAAAACAATTACTTTGACAATCATGTTACATTATTTTTAAAATGTTTCCTTTTCTTTTTCATAACTTCTTTAACACATGACATCGCTGTGAAGCGCGGGTATTTTGCTATATATATATTCTTATGAGTGTCGCAGATAGATAGATAGATAGGATAGATAGGATAGATATCACAGCGACACTCATAAGAATGACAAAACAATTACATTGACAATCATGTTACGTTATTTTCAAAATATTTCCTTTTCTTTTTCATTACTTCTTTAACACACTACTTCTCCGCTGTGAAGCGCGGGTATTTTGCTAGTATATATTAATACACAGTCCAATACCGCAAAGGACACTCAAAAGCAGTAATTAAATGGAGCCCAAAATGACTATATACAGTATTTATAGTGCTGCTTGAAAGTCCCAAAAGAAAAAGTAAAATACACAAAAACTAGTGAAATCCAAATATATACACAAAAACAAAATGTGAAGCTGTCCTCCACAGTGATCCAAGTCAGGAAGCTGCTCCTCCACCCAAAAATATTCAAAAATATAGAAAAAGTGTATATACAAAAATAAACAGTGCACCACTAACCACAACCCAATAAATACCTCCACCAAAGTTAATCAAGAGATATTTATATGAAAAAATATTTACAAAAACAATGCACAAGCCGTAATGCTGTTCTACCAGGTTCCTTTCTCTAAGAAGATCTATTCAGAAAGAACACCCCCCCGGCAATGATTCCCTTTTGTATTCACCGCCACTGCGCCGACCAATTAAACAGCCGTACGTCATCCCTCCTGGGGTACGCGATGACGTGAACGCATTTGCGAAAAGCGGCGTCTTCTAGCCCACATAATTACTATAAAAAGTCGAGCAGCCGGCGCGCGCGCGTATAGCTGTGCCGACTTCTGAGACGCCAACTGCACTTCTGCCTTAAGTTAAAGTAAGCACTTTCTCCATTTTTTTCTCCTTTCCCTGAGCTACAGCTCAGACAACTACGAATACGGGATCCCTATGCAAACCCGGGTTAAATAATATTAAGGCGCTTCACACTTTCTTTTACTCCTTTAGAGTTAATGAGGTCTCGGGAAACGCGTGCAGAAGTGGAGTAACGACAATGGCAAGGCTGTCTCTCCAGTCTACATGAGACCCGCTGTGACACTCCCCCAAAAGACGCTACTATCGTCAGCGAAGCCGTCTTTCTGCACTATATACTGTAAATGAAAAAGGCAAGTTTCCTTTCTTTATACCTTTTTTCCCTCAAACAAAAGCCTCCCTGTTTACACGGCAGAGGACGCTTAACTAATTTTATTTAATTAATGTTAATGCCAGTAGGGCACATTACCACAAGATCCACCTTGGCCCGAAGGTAAAGACATGATGCTTTCATTCAAAATCAGGAAGGGGGGCACCTCCTTGACTGACCTGTTCCAGATCAGAGTAGGATGTTTGATGGATGGGTTCTTATGGTTCTAGAGGAACAAAAAAATCATAAATCTAACAGTGATCATTAATTAGAAGGAAAAGCAAGTTAATTTAATAATTGTCAATCTGGACTTGCAGTGACAGAGGGAGTGAAAGATATAAGAAAGCAGTCAGTGTGATGAAAGGTGGATGGCAAAAAAAAAAAAGATTGGAATAGAACTGGAAAAAAAATCTACATTAATAGTAGGAAACCCTTCTTGGTTTTAACAGCCAAATCATACTAATAAATCACTCTCACAAAGCCAGAGGCCAGTAATTTACGGATTATGGAACTGGAAGCATAGCTGATGACCTAGTGTGATAGGCCATAAAATTGGCACAATGTAAACACAGATAATTTAATTCAGCCTAGATGCTTCTAATGAGAGTTTTCTGACTCTGTTTCCCAACATGGGATGGGGGTGCAACCAATAATAAAAATGAGAAATAGTTAGACAAGATTCACAGGAAAAACCACTAGAAAAAGTAATGCATAAAAATGCAGAATGCAACATCTTGCCCTGGCCCGGCATTAGTAGAAATAAATTGCTCAATCAGAGATGCTACTATAACTAAGTGACACATTTTGAGACATCGATAAAAGATATCGATACTTATGGAATCAGTGAGGACACAAACATGTGTAACAAAACACTCATGGACAGAGTAGGAGGATGGCATCAATAACAGCTTCAACTAGGAAGTGAGAAACAAAAATGTAATCTATGCCCTTAAAGTGAAGAGGGAAAAAATGAGCATTTCCTAAAAGAAGTATTAGATAAAATTATTTAACTGGATGATCAACTACTTTACATAAGTTTGTGAGAGGGTTGGTTGACATAGGGCAAGCACAAAAATGAATCCTTGCTTTCTCCCTCAAAGAAATAGTACAAACCGGATTCCAAAAAAGTTGGGACACTATACAAATCGTGAATAAAAACTGAATGCAATGATGTGGAGGTGCCAACTTCTAATATTTTATTCAGAATAGAACATAAATCATAGAAAAAAAGTTTAAACTGAGAAAATGTATCATTTTAAGGGAAAAATATGTTGATTCAGAATTTCATGGTGTCAACAAATCCCAAAAAAGTTGGGACAAGGCCATTTTCACCACTGTGTGGCATCTCCCCTTCTTCTTACAACACTCAACAGACGTCTGGGGACCGAGGAGACCAGTTTCTCAAGTTTAGAAATAGGAATGCTCTCCCATTCTTGTCTAATACAGGCCTCTAACTGTTCAATCGTCTTGGGCCTTCTTTGTCGCACCTTCCTCTTTATGATGCGCCAAATGTTCTCTATAGGTGAAAGATCTGGACTGCAGACTGGCCATTTCAGTACCCGGATCCTTCTCCTACGCAGCCATGATGTTGTGATTGATGCAGAATGTGGTCTGGCATTATCTTGTTGAAAAATGCAGGGTCTTCCCTGAAAGAGATGACGTCTGGATGGGAGCATATGTTGTTCTAGAACCTGAATATATTTTTCTGCATTGATGGTGCCTTTCCAGACATGCAAGCTGCCCATGCCACACGCACTCATGCAACCCCATACCATCAGAGATGCAGGCTTCTGAACTGAGCGTTGATAACAACTTGGGTTGTCCTTGTCCTCTTTGGTCCGGATGACATGGCGTCCCAGATTTCCAAAAGAACTTGAATCGTGACTCGTCTGACCACAGAACAGTCTTCCATTTTGCCACACTCCATTTTAAATGATCCCTGGCCCAGTGACAACGCCTGAGCTTGTGGATCTTGCTTAGAAATGGCTTCTTCTTTGCACTGTAGAGTTTCAGCTGGCAACGGCGGATGGCACGGTGGATTGTGTTCACTGACAATGGTTTCTGGAAGTATTCCTGAGCCCATTCTGTGATTTCCTTTACAGTAGCATTCCTGTTTGTGGTGCAGTGTCGTTTAAGGGCCCGGAGATCACGGGCATCCAGTATGGTTTTACGGCCTTGACCCTTACGCACAGAGATTGTTCCAGATTCTCAGAATCTTCGGATGATGTTATGCACAGTTGATGATGATAGATGCAAAGTCTTTGCAATTTTTCTCTGGGTAACACCTTTCTGATATTGCTCCACTATCTTTCTGCGCAACATTGTGGGAATTGGTGATCCTCTACCCATCTTGGCTTCTGAGAGACACTGCCACTCTGAGAAGCTCTTTTTTTACCCAATCATGTTGCCAATTGACCTAATTAGTGTTTATTGGTCTTCCAGCTCTTCGTTATGCTCAAATTTACTTTTTCCAGCCTCTTATTGCGACTTGTCCCAACTTTTTTGGGATTTGTTGACACCGTGAAATTTTGAATCAACATATTTTTCCTTTAAAATGATACATTTACTCGGATTAAACGTTTGATCTGTCATCTATGTTCTATTACAAATGAAATATTGACATTTGCCATCTCCACATCATTGCATTCAGTTTTTATTCACAATTTGTTTAGTGTCCCAACTTTTTTGGAATCTGGTTTGTACAAAACTATCATCAGAATCACATTCAGAGCCCAGTGTGAACTAAAGAGAGCTCTGGACATGCATAGCAGCTCCCCTTTCTGCAAAGCAGAAACTATGAGGTAGCATTTAGAAGTAACCCCCATGTTATCTCTCTTCAATAAATGAACCTCAATTAATCTCTAATATTCCATGAAGTTATAGTCAAATTAGCAATAGCCTAAAATAAAGGATGCAGAAAAACAAAAAGAAAAAAGTGCCATGCACATTGCTTCAGCAGCACATGCATGCCCCCTGTGGTGTGCCTCCTCCAGACCGCGAGGGGGCGTCTGTCCTGGTTATCTTGGGGGCCTCGGGTACAGGGCTTAGAAGCCCAACCCTGTAGGGACCCGAGGTCACCGCCAGGCGGCGCCCCGATGCCGGTTTATCCCGTGTGGTCCCTGGCCGGGGATGGAGCCCGGCCGGGACGCCCAGGAAGACCAGAGGAGGGCTTGTGCCTCCTCCAGACCGCAAGGGGGCGATCGCCCTGGTTGTATTGGGGGCCACGGGTAGAGGCCTTGGAAATAATAAATAAACGAGTGTGTGGGGAAAACAACGATGTCTGTCTGCCTGTGTCCGGGTTCAAGTTCACACTCCTAAAAGCAAGTATCAAGGAAACACACCAATCATAGCCCAATATTATGCAATGCAAGTTTACTACTCAAAATAAATATTCTATAATGAGCTAGTCACCAGGTTTTCTTATTGAAAAAGATAAAACAAATATTAGCTACTGTGCTATGCTACTTAAGCTTTAACACTAGAATTCCTGAAGCCTACAAAAAAACTTGTAATCCCGGCCCACCTTAAATCCCTTCACACCTATACACCCTGACACAATCAGTGTCTTTTGTTTTGTAAATGCATCAATTAGTTCAAGCAGCAAGCAGCCTTCTGTCCCATTCCCCACCATGATAGAGCTCAGCTCATGGAAAAAAAGTTCTCCCAACTCAAGCTAAGGCTGATTATCTGTTTGTGGGATGCCTGGAGTTGTATAGGGTAAATAATACAGTATATCATTATTTGGAATATATGCATGAAATGCTGAACAAACTCTATGCCATTTGAACATTTTTTTTCGATCTTGCCTGTACTCTGCTCTGTCTGCATTTTCAGTATCATGACCCATAACGTGGAGTACAGGCAAGATCTGCAATAGCATTTTCAAATGATTACATGATTGTGCGAGAGAGGCACAAACGGATTTGATCTCATTTAAGTGGATACTGGAATATAAAATAAACACTTTTGCAAAGGTATAACGAAACAATTGTGATTTTATCTATACTAATAAAAGGCAAAGCCCTCACTGACACACTCACTCAGTCACTGACTGACTCACTCACTCATCACTAATTCTCTAACTTCCCGTGTAGGTAGAAGGCTGAAATTTGGCAGGCCTTATCCTTACAGTTTACTTACAAAAGTTAAGCAGGATTCATTTTGAAATTCTGCACATAACAGTCATAATGGTCGGCAACGTCCGCCATGTTGAACTTTCTTATTTATGGCCCCATCCCTTATCCCCCTACCCAAATTTGGTAGGCGCCTTCGCTGCGCTAACCGAAACCGATGTACGTATTTATTTCGTTGGTATGACGCCACTGTCAGCCACCATATTGAACTTTCCAACGTCACTAATTCTCCAACTTCCCGTGTAGGTAAAAGGCTGAAATTTGGCAGGCTCATTCCTTATAGCTTACTTACAAAGGTTAAGCAGGTTTCATTTCGAAATTCAACGTATAACGGTCATAACGGTTGACAACGTTCGGCATGTTGAACTTTCTTATTTATGGCCCCATCTTCACGAAATTTGGTAGGTGGCTTCCCTGCGCTACCCGAAACCAATGTACGTACTTATTTCGGTGGTATGATGCCACTGTTGGCCGCCATATTGAACTTTTCAACTGTTTTTGTTACTTATGGGCCCATCTTCAAGAAATTTGGTACGCGGGTTCCCAACGCTAACTGAATCCTACTTATGTACATATATATGTCCATAGCCTGCAGCTCGGTCACCGTGTGAGGCGGCATTGGGTCCCCCATCCCAACGCCTCACACATTGTTGGCTGTCTGCCTATATAAGGCCGTCCGTCGCTCCTGTCTCTACATTCCCTTCCTTGCTTCGCCACGGGATTCACGTCTCCCTGCCGATAACTACAGCCTTTTTATTTAATCCACAGCTTCTCCGCTGTTTTATTGTTCATTTATTACGATTGTAGTTATTGTGTAGGTATTTTAGACTTACTTTACATTTCTCAGGTACCCATTTCCTTTATCATTCCAACCGTACCCCCATTAGCATGTCTATCGAGGTGATCACCATTGATCAAAGAACTGTCACTTACAGAGTGGTTTCCATGTCCGGAGATGGCACCTACCTTTTCCATTCTCTTTGTTACATATTGCACATCTATATCAGGCTCACTCTTGATATCTGGAGGAACATTGTGTCTTATGTATTGAATGACTGGGACAGGTTCAAGGTCTGGACTGATGACGGTACAGGAGATAATTATACTACACAGGAGCACTATAAGAGTGAAATGCTTAAGCCCTTCACCTATGGATCTGCATGTGAGTTGATGGCTGCCGCTGAATTGTTCGGTTGTCACTTTCAAGTGTACCGAAATGTCCAAATATTTTACACCTTTTGACACCGCCAATGCCTCTTGAACATCTTAGATTCACAGGTGATGATTTCAGTAGTGGACACTTTGATGTTTATGAATGTTTAAACTCTTAAAAGCTGGATGTGAAGTTATTGATGAAACTGGTTGTATACTTACAACGCTTGACAGATGCCGAATGTCTCTTCAACACAAGTCCTACAAATACTGTCGTAATTGAAACAAACCATGAAACTTAAACCGATTATGACAGCAGCAATCCAAGCTGTGAGATTTGAAACAAGATTACTGTTCACATGGCCAACTGTACGTTGCATGCTCAAGAGTAAGCTCAGCGCACAGCTGGGTCATATTACAACTGGAGGGCCAAACTCACAATGTGGTATACAAAGAGATCCTTAACAAATAATAATTGGTATATTTTCCCTCAGTTTAAAAAGGTTTAATTTTCTTCTTATTAAAATTTTTAAGGCAGTACTTCGCCTCTGCAAAGCGTGGGTATTTTGCTAGTTAAAGAATAAAGCTGAATAACAAAAAATTCAAATGACAACAAGATACTAAGAAGACATGATTCACCAGCGTTTGTGTGTCTGGTTCTACCCTTTCAGGGATATCTTTTACATGTTGCAAAACTTTACACTGTTACAGACTGAAATCAAAGGCTACTTCTTTTTGGGCACATACACCTTCAGCACAGTGCTGTCAAATCTAAACACTAGTGTGGCGAATTGCTCGCGTACTGAATGAAGTGACTCTAGCTGCAAGTTGAAGACCCATTTTACTTATGGTGCCAAGCAGAATTGTGTTGTGTTACAGCAGTATATTAGCCGGCGAAAGCGCTGTGACGAAGCTGTCTGCTCCTAGGGTCCTGCCTTTGTCCAGTCTGATAGCAGTCATGGGATATCATATCATTGATTGCCGGTACAACAAGAATATTTCTGAGCAGGTATCAGCCATAGTGGTCCTCTTGTGAAAAGAATCAAATGAAATTAATGTTTTTATTATATTGTAGAAATAATAAAAATAGTAGCAGCTCACTACTCAAAACACAGAGCACCCAGTCTCAAACCATGTTCATTCAGGTTAAAATACAGCAGTTCTTACCTCTACACCATTCAAGAGTTCATGTAAACTACCTGTCGATTAACATTTGAGCTTGAGTTTTTAACTCAATGACAGCCACATGTAAATCAATTGCTTTTTTTGTCCTTTATATTCTTGAATAAAAGTTTGTTTATTTGATATTTGGACTAAAGTCTTTACACATTATATACTTCTCATCATTATTAGTATAACATGGAAAAGGTTTCTGCTTTAGGTATGTGTTCAGCATTTCTTGCATTTCCTTTCATCCTACACTTACCCAGATCTTTGTAAACATGGAACACACATGAAATGCATGTATTTCAAATAAACAATATAGTTTATTATGCACCCTATACAACTCCAGGAACATCACTTGCATATAAGAAGCCTTGGCTTAAGCTGGGAGACCTTTTTGCCCGCGAGCTGAGCCCTGTCAAGTCAGGGGATGGGATAACAGTCTGCTTGCTGCTTATGCTAATCGACACATTTTCAAAACAAAAGACGCTGATGTTAGAGATGTGAAAGAATTTAAGGTGGGCCGGGATTAAGAGTTTTTTTTGTAGGCTTCAGAATTTCCAGTTTTAACAAACTTAACATATGTGTAGCATCTTCAGGTACGAAGAATGGCAACCCTTTCTGATAATTTCAAGGTTCTGAACATTGATACTACACATGGCACTAAAGCTTTAAGCATTGTAAGAGCCACAAAATGTATAAACTGTTTTAGTTGTAAAACCAGAAGAAAAAGGAAGCAAATGGAAATGTGACAAAAATAAATATGAAATGCTGTAAATTGAGGTGAAACATATTTAAATACTTTAAGTGAATATATTTAGTTATGGAGATAGCAGGTATTTTATAACCCAAAATTAGTGGTTGGTTTATTGTACTAGTATCAATCATACATTTTACTTATGTAGTGCAGGCTTATGGAATGCTATTCAATATAAAGAGTAGTTTGTAGAAAGTGAAGAATTGTTGGGGTCACATGCTTTTTTTTAAGGACATGGCCTGTTAACCTACCAGAAAAGGAGAAGTAGATAAGTAGATAAAAGGAAAATGTGTACAGTTTACATTGAGTCACTTGACATGACAATACATTTCCAAAGCAATCTACTGTGAAACTGATAAAGACGTCTATCTATTTTTCAGTAAGAAAAAATTTGGAGTCTTTTCAAATAGAAGCAAAATGTTAATTTTATTTTAAGTTATAACTGTTCTCTGTCAGAGGTGGCTGGGGTGGCGACCTGGCTGGGATGCCCAGAAGGACTGGAGGAGGGCTTGCGCCTTCCCCAGACCATCTGGGGGCGACCGCCCTGGTTCCTTTGGGGGTCACGGGTACAGAGCTTTGAAGCTCCACCCTGTAGGGGCCCGTGGTCGCTGCCAGGAGGTGTCCCCATGCCTTTGGAGCCCTGGACCTCAGCACTTCCGCCACACCAGGAAGTGCTGGGGGGAAGAGGAGCAGGGACACCCAGAGTGCTTCCAGGGATGCAGCCGGTACTTCCGCCACACGGGGGTGTGTCCGTGGAAGATTGCTGGAACCCACCTGGAGCACATCCGGATGATAAAAGGGGCCACCTCCCTTCATTCAGGGCGAGAGTCGGGAGTGGAGTGGACTGAGCTGGAGAAGAGAGAAGGAGGCAGTCTGAAGAAAGGCATTGTGTGGCCAGGACTCTGGGGACTTGTGGGGTTTGTGTGGCACTTTATGTACTGTATATAGTGTAAATAAACGTGTTTTTGGGTGACATGAACGTGTCTTCCTGTCTGTGTCCGGGCCAGTCTCCACATCTCTAATTAGTAAATGCCTTTACCCAAGGCATCTTACAAAAAAAGTAACCCAAAATAGGCAACATTTTTAATTACTGCAAAACAAAAAATTATTGGGAAGTTTCGGAACAAAATTCAAAGATAACCACAAGCATAGTATATGTCATAAGACTTTGGGTTAAATGAAAGTCTAGAATTCAAATAACAAAATTGTCTAAATTACTTATGTTAGTACAATGGAAGATATCTATGTATGGTTCATTTATTATGTTGTTTACAACGCAGCTTCTAAATGATCATAATATCAGGATTCAGAATAAAAAGACAGTCCATCTTGGATGCTGTCAGTCATTCTTTGTTCAACTCTATAGCTTTTGATTTTAAAATTAAAACTTGCATTTAGTCCTTTTTAAATAGAACCTTATTTACCCATTTCATCTTATTTTAGTAGTTTAATACATTAGACTACAGAAGCAATGCTGAAAAAGTTAAGGTATTGATGGTATAATTCTTTGGGGAGAATTAAAAGCTAATGTGGGCAATGAAGGAAATAATCAGTTAGTGAGATTGTAAATATTACAGTTAACAATTTTAAGGGCATGTTTGGTGCAAGGTAATTGTCAAATGGAAAAAAAAAACAGTAAAACTGTCAATTAGCATTTGGTTTTCATCTGCATATCAGACCTAACAAACCAAAATGGATAAATCTGATGAGAATGTCCTGCCTAGATGAGGTAACAGTAAAGGAAGCATCTAGTGTGGGTTTGGTTCCACACCAGAAAAAGCCACTAGAGGAAATGAAAATATGCTCAGTGACAAGGCTGTAGGTATGGATAAGATATAGAAAAAATGCAAGGTTTCAGATACTGTTTAAACACTCTCTTAATACTACATTGAAAGAGCAGAAAACTGACATAGAATAGGCAGACTAGGAATATTGTCTCCATTGTTCAGAAATTGGACAAAATGTATGTCCCACTTATTGAGGAATCATATACCTCAGGCTCTTTGAGTAAGCCTGTGCTGTGGTATTGGATCAGAGATTCTAGTCTGCTGCTGAAGCTCAGATCAAGAAGAAGCAATGCAAATTTCTCTTGTGGGGTGTTAATAACTTATCAACTGTTTATCATTGTGAAGAGACTGCATTTAAAGTGTGATGGGAGTTTACCAAAACTAAGATACATGAAGTAGGCTTATGAACAGCCATTGAAAGGATCTTAGTGAAAATACTTGAGAGGGTAGGATTCTGGGGCTGCTACTTCTGCTTTTTATGTGTTTTACCTGTTTTTGGACTTTTGAAGTGAGAGGTGTATTTATATATTTATATGTAAGCATAAAGCTCTAGCCATGCTATTGGACTGCATAAAAAAAAAAATAGACAAAGTCTGCTGGAAGAAGACCTAAAAATGTATGACAAAAAGAACTGGATCAGAAAATAGAGACTTTATGATGGTAAAGCAACAGTTGGGCAAGAGTACCATTTTGTAAGATTTTTTGAAATAACGGAAAAAGTCTACAACTTGAAATAGAATGTGTGTTTGATTTTTTTCTCCTGTAGTAAAAATTTCATAGCCACCTTAACAGAATTGGGGACACTATCCATTAAGAAATATACATATAATTATTATATTAAATGGAGAAATAACTATTTAATTCAAACATTTATCTTTGCAGTATACTATATTCTTCACGCACTTCGTTCCTTCGGCTTTTATTTTAATTAATGTCATAATGGCATCAACTGAGCATTTTTAAAGGGAAGATGAAAAGAGAAAAAAATGAAAATACAATAAACTGATAATGACAGCTAATGGGGGTACAGTCCATCTATCAATATTCAGCTCAGACTGATGTATTAGTTAGGACAGTAAAATAACTGAGAAAAAAAGGACATTAAAATAAAATTGCCCACATGAGCTTTTGCTTAATTTGTATTATTACTTTGAAAACCAGCAGCTTGAATAATTAAAAACTGATGAATTACTTGAATTTTGTCATCTTCTATGCCTTCAGCAAATATCTTCAGCACTTTACATGTTTACTTATTGTTTTGTTAGTTTTGCTTTTCTGTTAAAAGCCACAAGTGGTGGCAGATGTAGGTATGTAGATTATTCTTAGGCTTAGGTAGACTATGCTATCCCAGAGGGAAAATTTTTGCAGCAGGAAAGGAAATAAACAGAAGACATTATTACAGAGATCCAGGAGATAAAGACAACAAAATTTGACAACCAGTTATTGCATAAATACACACTCACGATCAATACAAAATGCAGAATTTGACTATTAGCGGCATCCCCACAAGTAACAGAATATAAAATGCTTATAGCTCTAGGAATAAAAGAGTTTTTAAATCTGTTACTATTTATATTTAGAAACCTAAATCTACAACCTGATGGCAACAGCTGAAATTTAGAGCAAAAAGTTTTATAACATAATGTAATATTGTTGCACAACTGTTCAAAGACAGATCAGTGTCATTTATAGTCTTTTTTGTGTATTTTATTTAGTTTTACATAACAATAGTTTGACTTTTTTCAACAATTATCAATTCTTTCAAGTCTAGAGAAAATGAAATCTTACACCTTTCATCATTATATCCACTCTGGTTTAATGTCACTTTCCCTGATTTTCACTATACATTTGATGGTTCTTTATTACTGTGTAAGTAATTACTTTAAATATTTTGATTTTTAATATCAAAATTCCTGGATTTCATTAAACTGTTCAGGTGTTCCATGCTTCTTCTTTTCCTTATAAGCAAAGGACTATTTTCATGCTGTTACTGACAACAGAATGATGAAATCTTTTAAAAATCTGAATTACCTGAAAAATCTTAATTTCAATTTTCCAGATTTGTGAACTCATTGCAATATACAGTATTTATTACTTACATATATAGGAGTCTCCATAAATAGTTGGCTTAATGGATTGTTGTTTATTACTGGTCTCTTGTTAAGAGTTCTGTATTGGCTGGGACAACATGGCATTTCACTGTTACTGAGCTACAATGAGATTCAATATGCAAATCCTCCATAAACTTATTTTCCTATAAAATAACAATAATAATAATTATACGATAAAAACAATGAAAAATATACAATATGAAAGCCCATTGAAAAAAATGATAGAATAAGGAAATATTGCCAGTGGAGGCAGTAGGTGCATGCAAGTTGATGCCTCTCCTCCCTCTTAAAATTTTTCTTTAACCTTGCACTTCTTTCATTTTCTTTTATTGTATGTATAATTCAATTGCCTTGAGTAGCTTTGATTTATGGATTTTTATTGACTCTGCCTTGACTGGGTTTACACCCTTGGGGAAAACTGAATCTTTCTGTAGTTCACTGGATGAGACTTTCTTTTGATTGCCCACTCCAGCCTGATGCTCCTTCATGAATGCTTGATCTAAGAACATTTTTTATCTGCACCTTAGAGATCTAGGAGCTGGAGATATTCTGTCTCCTTGATTACAATGGATATGTTGGATTGCTGTTAATTCCTTCGGTGCGTGTTTTGGCTGAGAATGACTAAGAAGTGATCTGATGTTTGCAGCCAACTGGCTTGTGGATTTGGGGCAATCGTTCCATTAATACCGAGTGCTATACTGTATGTATGTGGTTGTATGCTGGAATCACCATATTCTGTAAGTGGTCTTTTGTGTGGATCTTGAAATATCTTCTACTACGCTTCTGGAGTTTTTGCTACTTTACTATCATCACTTATCTGTGCCATCCAACCCCGCCCATCTTACCTTCTCTGCTGCTATTATCAAATAAGTATTGTTCTGTACTATGCTGAAATATTCTTGTGACAAACTCCTTCATATTAAACAGTTTGTTCTAGCAGGAGACAGAGCTGGAGGTAGCAGAGTTAAAGATGCCAAGATTTGCACTGGGTGTGACGAGGATGGATAGGATTAGAAATGAGTACATTAAAAGGGTCAGCTCAAGTTGGACGGTTGGGAGACAAAGTCAGAGAGGCGAGGTTGCGTTGGTTTGGACATGTGCAGAGTAGAGATGCTAGGTATATTGGGTGAAGGATGCTAAGAATAGAGCTGCCAGGTAACAGGAAAAGAGGAAGGCCTAAGCGAAGGTTTATGGATATGGTGAGAGAGGACATGCAGGTGATGGGTGTAACAGAACAAGATGCAGAGGACAGAAAGATATGGAAAAAGATGATCCGCTCTGGCAACCCCTAATGGGAGCAGCCGAAAGAAGAAGTAGTTCTGAGAAAGTGATCAGACTGGAATGTACTTAAAGAATCTGGCATTGTGCAGAGCCTGAAATATTTACATCATAGGTCAGGTTGTCATCACCACTGGGCTGCCAATGAGAAGTTTTCCGGCAGTTTTTGCACAGGAACACACTGACTTACTCATGTCTTAGGAAATAAGAGTGTCAGTGTGCCAAACTCTCAATATGTTAAAAATAAACTCTAACCTTGATGTGATATGCATAACAGAAACCTGGCAAAAACTGAATGACTTTATGTCTCTCACAGAGGCAACACCATCTGGATACATTTACTTTGCAGAGCCTTGCAGCTCAAGGCAAGGTGGAAGAGTTGTAGTAATTGCTAGATCAGAGATAAAATTGAAAAGAATCCCAATTGACTGTCTATGGTCTTTCAAGTGTCTGTCTCTTAAACTAATAACAATCTGGTCCTATCTTACTTATTGTTAATTGTCCTCCAAGATGCAATGGGTCTTTCTTATATGACCAGACTGATCTTTTAATCCACTTCAATTCTCTCTTCCAGAGAGCCATTATTCTTGCCGATTTCAACATCCATATTGAAATTCCTACGTGTTAATTAAGGAATGAACTCCTGTGCTTAACGGACTGTTTTGACTTGGTGCAACATGTTAACTATCCTATCCACTCTGATGGCCATATATTGGATCTGATCTGCACATCTGGTTTATCTGTCTGAACAGTTATAGCAATGATTTGGGACTATCTTATCATAACGCAGTACGTTTCACTGTCTCATTACCTCTCCCTCCTCTTATCTGTAAATGTCATTTATTTTAGAAACCCTAACTATCTGAACCTCTATCCTTTCTGGATCCATTTCTGATTTTTTTTTCTGTCTTCCCCTGTTCCATCAACGCTAGATAGTCTTGTTGACTACTATAACCCTATAAGCCCTTCATTCAACACTAGATAAAACAGTTCCATTAAAACATAACAAAGTTTCCTTTAAGTGTTTATCTCCATGGTATATAGTTCAGAATTATGGTCTACAAAAACAGCTGGCCAGCACCTTGAGAGAATGTCATGCAAGGTTTGCCTCAGTTTGCATATCCAGGCTTTTTCTGACCATCAAAGGGCTTATTGGAATGTACTAACTGCAATCAAAAACACACATTATGGCAGAATAATAGAAAGTGCCATGATAACCCTAGGGTTTTATTTTATGTAGTTAATCTTCTTAATCCTGCATCTAGCCCAGTTACTGAAGCCTTTGAAAAATTCCTACACGTATGCCGTAATAAAGATCTAAATAATTCAGCTAACATAACTAACATGTACTCCTTTTCTAATGCTGAGAAACCTGACCATACTTTTATCACATCACACATAGATTATTGTAATTCCCTATTAGCAGTTGAAATCTTATTTCATCAACAGATAAATTTAAAACTCTGCTGCAAGAGTCTTCACGTGAACCAGCAAGCACATCAGACCCGTCCCACTTCACCTTCACTTGTTCTGTCTTACAGGATAGAGTATAAAATTCTATTAACCTACAATGCTTTAAATGGCTTTGCTTCGGACTACATCAGTGACCTCCATTACCATGCTAGTGTTTTCCCACTAAGGTCCTCTGATTCTGGCAATCTTGTTGTGCCCCAGAACACCCTGTACTCTATGGGTAACACGGCCTTTAGCTGTATAGCACCCAGACTTTGGAATGACTTCCCAAATTTAGATCAGCTGACTCCATTAATTCTTTTAAAAAAAAACACTAAAACTCATCTGTTCAGGAATGCTTTCAGTTAACCTGACATTCTGCTCTTTCTTTCAGTTTACCTCTGTCCAGATACCCTGAGGTATCCCACATACAAGTCCATATTAAGGTCTTTCTGAACTTCTCTGTGGTGACATCCCAGGAAAGTAAGATAATTAATCTGTTTGTTGGGAAAACAAAAAATGTTTATGGCCATTTTAGGTAGAATCTTTGAAACTTGATCTTGGTAACCCTTGTCATGTGTTTTACCAGAAGAAACACGTTTTGTGCCTGAAACATGCCCCAGTGCCAGTGCTTTCTCAGATACGATCCTTGGTTAGTCTTTAGCACCTGTATGCAGTAAGCCTTTTTTTTTCTCTTCCCCTCCATTATACAATGGAAGTTTCCATATTTGTCATACAACATTAAATCACCGTGGATTTAATTTAGTTTGGCTTTTTGAGACTGATCAGAAGAAAAAGACTATTTAATGCCAAAGGGAAAACCATTTCCGTTGAGTGGTTTAAATTATTTACAAACTATCAAAATACCCTCGCTTCGCAGCAGAGAAGTAGTGTGTTAAAGAAGTTATGAAAAAGAAAAGGAAACATTTTAAAAATAACGTAACATGATTGTCAGTGTAATTGTTTTGTGACTGTTATGAGTGTTGCTGTCAGCAAGGATTTGATTATAATTATTTCTTTGAATCAGGTTTGTATTTGGAGGATGTGCTGTGTTCAAGTTACATTCCGTGTTTGTCAACCGTTGGTTTCATTCATCGAAATGTTCACTACCTAAATCGGTACTTGTGAATCTAAGATGTTTAACAGGCATTCCCGGTATTAAGTTGTGGATTTGCCTGCAAACATTTAGCGGCAGCATGTCTATGAACTTAATTTAAACTTAAGCTTTACACCTTGCTTTCCTATTGATATGTCTACAAAGGCTTGTTCAGCTTCAGAGAGTTGTTCCTTTCTTACTACATCAATAAACAGCTTGTCTTCCTCTTTATCTGAGACATCACACACTGCATACACGGGTTTACCTTTCCCAGTCCTGCAAAATTTAGCGAAGTGGTTCAATTTACCACATTTTTTACACTGTCTTCCTTTAGCTGGACATTGACTTTTTCCACCATGGGCTTTGTTTCCGCAGTAGCTGCACTTATGAATATGCTTGTATGCGTCACTCGCTTCATATTCTTTTGCTGCCTTCTCAATTGTGTAATGCGTTTTTTGTTCAGCGCTCTTTGGAGCTCCTACTTGTTGTCTGCGTACTGCGTTCACAGTCAGTTCACGTGAGCCGCTCGGAGTACATGCATCGAAGTTTCTCAGCTGTGCTTGCGCTATCTCGTGCGATCTTGCGATGTCCACAGCTTTATTTAATGTTAGCTCAGACCCGGCACTTAAAAGTTTCTGTCGCACTTTCGCTGAGTTTGTGCCAAACACTATTCTATCCCTGACCATCTCATCTTCGTTTGCATAAGCACAGTCCTTCACCGGCAATTTTAACTCCATTACAAAGTGATCAAAAGTCTCATTTATACCCTGCGTCTTCTCATTAAACTTGTATCTCGCAAATATCATATTCGTCTTAGGCATGACAAACACCTCAAAATGGTCATAGTAAGTTTTCAGTACCTTGGCTTCCTCCTGGGTGAGAGTCCATGTGTTAAAAATGTCTCTTCCTTTTTCCCCACTCCACAGGAGCAGGTAGCTGCATTACTCACTCTCGTTTTTGCCTGTTAGAGGGCCAGAAAACATCAGCTCCACGTGCTGTCGGAACTTTTTCCATTCTACCGGCAGGTTAGTCAATTTGTAGTGAGGGAACTCCAGCAAAATCCATGACTGTCCTCTATTCTGACACCATGTCTTGTTTTCACAAATTGTGAAAAATTAAATGATGGCGAGACTTTCTTTTAAAGTATGCAGGGGAACTTTATTTATTGCAGCTCTTACATTCACGGCATCCGTGCTCTAAATTAACTTTCATAATAATAACCTTGAGGTCCCTTTTTCTGGTGCCTTCCTGATGACATAGGTGCCTAAACCATTCCTGATAATACATTTCAATAACATATAAATATTACAGTGATCACCTCGATAGACATCTCACCACCCAAATCGCTACTCGTGAATCTAAGAAGTTTAACAGGCTTTACCGGTATTAACTATTTGATTTGCCTACGAATATTTAGCGGCAGCGTGTCTATTGGATTTCTGGTGACGGACGGCCTTATATGGGCAGGCAGTCAATTACGTGCGAGGCGTGGATAAGGGGGACGCAATATAGGCAAGCAGCCAACTATGTGGGAGGCATGATGATGGGGGACGCAACTCCGCCTCACACGGCAACCGAGCTGCAGGCTATGGCCGCATATATGTACATAAGTAGGAGTCAGTTATTACCGTTACGTGTAGAATTTCGAAATGAAACCTGCTTAACATTTGTAAGTAAGCTGTAAGGAATGAGCCTGCCAAATTTCAGCCTTTTACCTACACGGGAAGTTGGAGAATTAGTGATGAGTGAGTGAGTCAGTCAGTCAGTCAGTGAGGGCTTTGCCTTTTATTAGTAGGCTATAGATATAAAACACACAATTGATTTTATAATCATTCACATCCTAAATCGTCACTGGTGCAAACAATTGGTTTTGAAAATCCCTTAATTAGTCAATGGAGATCTTCTATCTGTAGTCAAGGGCTTTCAATTGACTGTACTATAAATGTACCTGTATCTTGGAAGGTCCATCTTGGTGGGGGTGTGAGCCATGGTCTTATCTAAACAATGAAGACAAAAAACACTCCAAGCCACTCTGTGAATAGTTAATTGAAAACTACCATTCAGGAGATGGACAAAAGAAAGTATTCAAGTCACTAAATATCCTTCGGTGTAAAGCAAAATCAATCGCTAAGAAATTGAAAAAGTATTACACTGTTATAAAATTGCCTAGAGCATGTCATTCACAAAAACAGAGTAATTGTGCAAGAAGACTAGTGGAGACCACCAAGAGGCCAATTATAAACTCTGAAGGGATTGCAAACTACATTGCCTGAGATTGAAGAGAAACTGCATACAAAATATGTTGTTGGGATGCTTCACCAGTAGCAACTTTTTGGAAGAGTGTCAAAAAAGACACTATTTATAAAAAAAAATGTTATCTCAGCTAGAGTTTGTCAAAAGGCACATGAGACTATGAAATCAGGTGAAACTTCATTCTGTGGTATGAAGAGACCAAAATTGTGATTTTTTTTGTCAATCAGACAAATCTCCCATCAGCAAAGCAAGATTCAGTCAAAAAAGTGAAAAAGAAAACACCTTTTAAACTAAATCTCTATAAACAAGAAAACCTCACAAAAGATGGATATGGGATTTTTGAGCTAAAGGAAGACCAAAAACACTCCATTATCAAAAACACCCCAACCCTACATGAAGCATGGTGGTGGCAGTGTGATGTGGAAATAATTCCTCGTAGCAGGCCCTTAAAGGCTTGTGGAGGTAGAGGGTAAAATAAATGCAAAAAATACACAGAATCCTGGAGGAAAATTTGATACAGTTTGCGAGAAACTATTGCCTTGGAAGATATAAGAATAAAAAAGAATAAAGCCAAAGCTACACAGTCATAGATTAAAACCAAAAAACATTATTGTCCTGGGGTCTCATTTATAACATTTTGTGTGGAATAGAGTGTGAAAGTTTGTGCACACAAAAAATCTGCTTCATAAAATCTGGCGCACACACATTTCTATGCAATTTACCCTGCATAAATCACGATCCTCTTGTAAATGTGTGTATGTGAATACGCCTCAAACTTTACCCACTTGTCACCCTAAAACAACCATATGGACTGTACCAACTAACTTCATACATATCCAGTTTCATTGCTGTGAAATTTCATTGGCTGTTAGAGCAGCCTCCCTTCTGATGCATCCAGACACCACTCCATGCATGTGAGGAATCCTGTGCTGCAATCTACAACTAAGTGTGCAAGAGCACAATTTCATCCCAAGAACTATAAACACACTCAATCAGTTTATCAGTTGGTCATGATAGAACTGTTTGTACTTGTAATTACATTTATCTCACTGTTAACTTTCACTACAACTGTAATATTGTACAACATGATACACTTTATGAATTAGTACAGATTGTGCAAATATATGTATGTATTGTACTTACTGTATGCTTTCATACTGTATATTTTTCATTGTTTTTGGGGATTATTCGCTGCTGGATTATGTGAATTATTGTATTTTATTATTTTATAGGACAATTCGTTTATGAAAGAGTTGCATATTGAATCTCATTGAACCATACTATGACAAAAATTCAATTCAGTGGAAGATAGCGTGTATATACAAATTACTAGGATGTATGCTTCATCATCAATTTTATGATCAAATGCATTAAAGTATGTAAATTACATTTTACAGAGATTGTTACATTTAATTAAAAAATATATGCTGTTAATTAAATGTGGGGACATGGTGAATCCATACTGCAACACACCTATCATAACAGGCAGACAGTGATCGCCCAACAGTATAAATTGCATTCATGATATTACAGCTTTATGAACATTTTAGAATACAAGAGATGCATACTTAACATCATTTTCATGATTAAATGCTTTTAAGCATGTATTAAACATGAAGGGTACAGTGGCACAGCAGTAGCAAATATGAATATGAATGTATTCTGTGTGGCAATCACTGCCTGTGCACTCCTGTTGGCGTAAGAGAAAGCCTGTTTAAGGTTGGGGCACACTAAGAATATTTTAATATGCTACTTTAGTTATGCTGAGGTTTGTGAAAATATAGTATATTGAAATTCAATTTTAAGATTAACTTTACAATGGTCTACTTTAACAAATTACACGATAAAAGTGGAAATTGAAATTAAATTCACCAAATAGTATGGTTTTTCCTTGTCTTCACTTCATGCAATCTTCATATAGGTTGATCAGATTTATGAGGAAGAAGAATTAGGAAAAAATGCAGTTTTCTTTGCAAATCTGACTAAAGGCTGTCATGGCTGATAAAGGTGGCACCGTTATATGATAAATTTATAGTACTTTTATAGACACTGTATTGTACGCATATGTATTTGTTTTGTACATGAAATGCTCTTCTTTCTCAGCCCTCATTATAGCTTTAAGTGGGTTGTTTTGTGTATTTCCAAATCGTATTATGTAATATCATCAACTGTTGAATTCTGCTCTGTACTTGCAATATTTCTATTGCACTGTTATATTGTATTGATGATTACTTGTGTTCTGTTCTGTTCTGGGTATTGTATTATATTTACCCATTTTGCTTTGACACCCACTGCACGCCCAACCTACCTGGAAAGGCTAGGGGGGCTGTCAAAAGGCAGGGCCTGTTAAAGCCCATTGCGGCACTTGTGTGATTTTGGGCTATACAAAAATAAATTGTATGGTATTGTATGTACTGTTACATGTGTTGGCACCAAGGGTGGAGTGGTCTTTGTTTAGTGTGCTTTGTCCTACATTTCATTCATGGTGACAAGTACAAATGCTGTTTCTGCCCTCTATGGATTTGTTAATTTATTTCAAATAATAATTGCACTTATTTTTTTGTCCCAACTTCCGCTACAGATATTCCTTTTTCAACTATCATGGTGTGCATACTATCCCCATCCCCCAAAATCTGAGTTTGTTTGATTCCATTTGTTTACTTTACTCTTCCACTTGAATTGCTGTTCTTTTCTCCTTGTAATCGTACTTATTCTAGACTGAGGGATTGGGAGCATGTGCTGATAGAGCATTGCCGCACCCACCACATGTTGAACCACCGTTGAGACAGTGTGAGGTTCTTTTGCCACCAGGACAAGATATATTTTTATATCTTAATTGCAAACAACATTTTTCTACTGGTATTTTAGAATTGGCTTTACTTTTATATATGGCAGAGTGGTGATCTAACTTTAACATGTCACTGCTTCCTTTGTGTGCTTTTGATATAATTCTTCTTTATTTAGAATCCAGAGCTCTGTATGAAAATTTCAATCTATGTTTGAAGATCACAAAATAAATTTCAGAATCCAATGGGGGTCCCGCATATGTATGGATGCCTATAAAAGGATCCATGTGTGATTTTTTTTTCTTTTTTTTACTACTGGAAATAAATTGGGCAAAGCCCATAAATTCACAGAAAAAATACAGGATTTAGAATTCCCCTTCATATCTTTTAAAGAAGCACATTCTTATATGGTAAACCCAAAATATGAAGTTAATGGTATCTAATACAACGTCTGAATTAAAAACTCAGTACACTAGGACTATATATGTTGTGCTGTTCCTAATAAATTGTTAGCTTTAAAGTTGCGGCAATATGAGACCGTTGCATCCATCCCAGCCATGGTCAACATTACTTTTAATTACTTTAACTTCCTTTAATTTTTTTTTAATTGATTTCAGTTCGAAGCAGATATTCCATATAGTCAAGTCAATCTTAACAAAGCAAACCAAGCATAATTCAATCCCCACCCAAAAGAAAGAGGAGAACCAGCACTACACTATAAAAGGAACAAAAAAGGAAGAGTATCCTCTTCCCCAAAATGGAAGCTTATTTAAAATATGTTGATTAGATCCTGCCATATTTTAAAGTTTTGAATGGATCCTCTAAATGAGAATTTGATTTTTTTTTTCAATTTCAGGCAGTACAGTCCATCAGATACCCACTGACTTAAAAGTGGTGGGGTGGGATTCTTACAGTTGAGAAAGATAAGTCTGTGTGCTAGTAGTGTAGCAAAGGCAATTACAGTTAGTTTGTCCCACCTTTAAGCCTGTCTGGGAGTACACAAAACACAGCTGTTAATGGGTTAGAAGTGACTGTGACACCAAGACTGTCTGATAGGCATGCAAAGATTTTTGTCCAAAATGTTGTTTATTGGCTGCGGTGGGCTGGCACCTTGCCCAGGGTTTGTTTCCTGCATTGCGCCCTGTGTTGGTTGGAATTGGCTCCAGCAGACCCCCGTGACCTTGTAGTTAGGATATAGCGGGTTGGATAATGGATGGATGGATTGATGTTGTTTATTTGTGCACACTTAGTGAGGCTGGAGCTAGATTTCAATGTTCACCGGTTAAATCTTGTCCTGGATAAATTTTTAACAATTTTAAATGAAAAAAATATGATTGATAAAAAGATTTTAAGTTGAATGATTGAATGCTTTGCACATATGGAGTTAGAGTGTATTCTGTACATGGCTGCCTTCCACTCCTTTTCTGAAATATTAAATGACAGATCCTTTCCCCAATGTACTCTGGGGTCTTTGAAAGGAAGGGACTTTAAAATATTTTTATAAATTGTAGAGATGCTATCTGAGACTTCAAAACTGATCAATATTTCTTCTGGAATAGAACAAGAGGTGAGGGAAATGGGACAGGTTCTGTTTAGCGTGGTTTCTAGCTTAAAAGTAGTGGAAGAATTGTGTTAATGAGAAGTTGAATTTGAAGTGTAATTGTTCAGAGGATGTGAAGACATTATCTATGCATAAGTCTCTCAATTGTTTAATTCCAGACATTTTCCAGACATTAAATAGTGTATAAGTTTGAGAAGGTGGAAAAAGATGGTTGTTATGTAGACGTGCAACAGATAAAAGCTTCCTTGTCTTAAAGCGCTTCCTATATTGGTTCCACATTCTGAGAGAATGAAGGGAAACTGGATTATTAGCGTATTGATGATAATTTGTATTAACTGGGGCACAGAGCAGGGAATATAAAGATGTACTGCAATATTTTATTTTTGTGTATATTCATTGATTTGTATTGAATTCCAGGGGCCTCATGCATAATGCTGTGCATAGAACTCACACTAAAACATGGCGTACGGACAAAAGTGGAAATGTGCATTCGCACAAAAAAATTCAGATGCACAAAACTGTGCATAAGCCAACTTCCATGCATTTCAGCTCCATAAATCCTAGTCAGTGTTTAAAGTAACACACATGCACGCACCTGCCGATCTGCCCTGACTCCTCCTAGAATTTTGCATATTTTAATAGTTAAATCGATATAAATCATCTTCCCGGTTCAGTGTTTGGTTAAAAGACAATGACAAAAGCAAAAAGGAAAAACTTACTATTTGTTAGCTTAAGCAGTTGTATAAACAAGAAAAGGAAGTTGATCAAGTGATACAAAGTGGTGGAGACACTCAAGTTCAAGTTCAAAAAGTTGCACAGTGCTCAAGTATCAAAATCGCTGTGAAAAGGCAACTCGTAGCCCACCGTCTGAGTGTCTTACAGAAGCATATTAGGGGACAGAGAAAAGAAAAAAAAAATAGGGACACCGTGGAGAAAAGGTCAATGTCCACTTTAATCTTGTAGTTTATTTTGTCATTAAAGTAGAACATCATAAACTTAATCTTAAAATCAATGTTAAAGTTACTAGAGTTTCTCCGATCCCATCGTAACTAACGTAGCATGTTAAATGCTTCGTATTGGATGTGTTCTTCTATGTGCTCTATGTGTGTGAATCACAGAATACATTACATTCATTATATTACAGCTCTCTGAACAATTTAAATACTAAGATGTATACTTGATATCATTTTCATGATGAAATGAATTAAAGCATGTATTAAACATGGGGACACGGTGGTGCAGTGGTAGTGATGATCTGAGGCCCCATCCAAAGATTGTTCCTGCCTCCCACATGATGCTCGCTGGGATGTGCATGACCCAGGATGAAAAAATTTAATGCAGCAGGACTGTCTCTTTCAAACGTACCAACCTCCAATTACTGTCCTTCCTTTTATTTCTCCACATAACCACTTGCGACACAATAAGCTCTTTAATAAATGTCAGACCATCTGTAAGCTTAGAATGTCGATTCTTCAAAACTTTTAAGGAACATTGAAATATCTTTGTAGTACATGTTTAATTATTTCATCCATCTATCCATACAGTCACAGCAAGCATACAGCGTTAGGCAAGACCAATCCCTGGACAGGGTGCCAGCTCATCGCTACCGCTGCACCACCATTTCCACATGTTTAATTATTAACAGCTTATATTTAAATGAAGTTAAAAATGTATCTGTATAATGTAATATACATACTTTAATGCATTTCATCTTAAAAATTATATCAAGAGCTCAAAGAAGATAGTTCCTGGTAATCTAAATAAACTTAGAAGCCAGTCATCATCATCTGTTAATACGTGCTGTCTTCTATTGAATTGATTTAAATTGAATTACTTTATTGTGGTTGTATGGTAAAGTGAGTTTCAATATGCAAATCCTCCATAAACTTATTTTCCTATAAAATAATAAAAATAACAATGATAATACGATAAACAATGAAAAATACACAATATGAAAGCATAAGTAAAGCATACATGTACATATAGTGCAGATGATTCATAAAGTGGCTCAGGTTATGCAATATTACAACTGTAATGCAACAACAACATTTACAACAACAACATTTATTTATAAAGCACATTTTCATACAAACAGTAGTTCAAAGTGCTTTACATAATAAAGAATAGAAAAATAAAAGACACAATAAGAAAACAAAATAAGTCAACATTAATTAACATAGAATAAGAGTAAGGTCCAATGGCCATGGGGGACAGAAAAACAGAAAAAAAAAAACTCCAGACAAGCTGGAGAAAAAAATAAAATCTGTAGGGATTCCAGACCATGAGACCGCCCAGTCCCCTCTGGGCATTCTACCTAACATAAATTTACAGTATGTAGCCCACCATCTGTTTTTCATATGAAAGCTTATTAGGGTACAGAGAAACAAAAATAGGCACACAGTATGAAAAAGCACAAAATGTCAACTTTAATTTCGAAATTTCAACTTTAATCACGTAGTTTATTTTGTCATTAAAGTAGAACATCATTTTAAAATCATTTAATTTACAAGTTTCTCAAATCCCATCGTAACTAAAGTAGCACGTTAAATACTTTATTTTGTATTTGATCTTCTATGTGCTTTATGTGTGTGAATCACTACATGCTTACCGGCTTTCTCTTCCTCCAACAGGACACAGAATCGATTACATTTGTAATATTACAACTCTCTGAATAATTAAAATACTGAGATGTATACTTGATATAATTTTCATGATGATAGGAGTTAAAGCATGTTATTAAACATGGGAACGCGGCACAGTGATTGTGCACGACCTTCGATGAAATAATTTACTGCAGCATTCCTGTCTCTTTCAAATGTACTAACCCCCAATTCCTGTCCTTCCTTTTCTTTCTCCAAATACCCAATTGCCACACAATCAGCACTCCAATAGACATTAAGCCATCTGTAAGCGTATAACGCTAATTCTTCAAAACTATTAAGGAACATTGAAATATCTTCATAGTAAATGTTTAATTTTTCTATCCTTCACGCCAGTCCCAGCAAAGCATGCAGTGCAAGGCAGGAACAATCCGTGAACGGAGTGCCAGATCCTTGCTACCGTAGCGACACCGTGTCCTTTAATTATTAACAATAAAGATTATTTAAATGAAGTTAAAGTTTTATCTGTATAATATAATAAACATATTTTGCTGCATTTTATCTTAAAAATGATATCGTCATCATATGTAAATACGTGCTTTATAAAGTGGCTCAGGTTCTGCAATATTATGACTGTAGTGCAAGTTTACAGTGAGGCGAATGTACTTATAACTACAAACAGTTCTACAAGGAGCAATTGATGGACTGATTGTTGCGTTTAGAGCTCTTGGGATGAAACTCTTTCTGAACCACGAGGTCCGTACAGTAATGGTTTTGAAGCGTTTGCCATGTGAGAAGCAGTTCAAATAGGAAGCATGACTGAGGCAGCATGTGCTTGATGCTGGATACCAATAATTCTCTTTCCGATCAGCTGCTCCGAGTGGAGCTAACGGGAGCAACTGAAAGAAGTAAAGGAAGGTGCAGTGAGAGTAACTATTTGGAATAGTTTGACCATTCCATGAACCATTATATTGTTACTGGCTAATTACAATCAGATGCATTAAACTAATAAACAATATGCGGTTAATTTCAGTGTATTTATAAAGCCGCGTCAGGGATGTGGATCTGTAAAAGAAAGATAAATCACACAGGAACAGTAGCACTGATTTGACGCTGGGTGCCGCCAGTCTGCAAAACCGAGTGGACAACTGGAGTACGCCAGGGTATTAGGTACCGAGGAAATGTGCGTGGCTTTACGCCAAGTTTAGGTTTTATACATCGTGATTTGAGTGTGGAAACATTCGTCCACAACATTTCTGTGCATACGCACTCTTTATACATGAGGCCACTGGTCCCTGGCTAAATGAAACTACGCAACCGCTACTCCGCGCCTGTCAAACTGCGGAACGGCGTTGGAAAAAAGATGGACTGATCGTTTCTAAACAGATTTTTAGGACTTCTCTATTCAACTTCCAGGTTGCAGTTAAGAAAGCTAAACATGATTTCTTCACATTCTAAGAATCCTAGGGTCTTATTTAATTCAATTAATGTGGCCATTCACCCTCATTCTGTGACGGAATTAAATAGTATGGTCTCATCCATTGCGAGAGATAGACATCTGAAGCAGAGCTCTGTTAGCAGCAGTATTCATTTTTATATAATTTCCTTATTAACCTGAGATATGCTGTATTTATCCAACCTGAGGGTTCTACTACAGTATATGCAAGCATATATAAACGTGGTCGGCAAGTAAGGGGCTCAGATGAAAAAAATGGAAAAAAAACTAAAGCTACATCCAAGCCCAGATCGACAAGTTCAAGGTACAGCCTTTCACAGACTGACCTGGAACAGATGGGTGAAAGCCCAGACTCCTCGGGACCACAGTCCGCTGCATCGTCTCCAGTTGAGAGCGAAATGGGGAGCGAATGTGCAAGTGACGCAGGTCACGATAGCTCGCCAATTGGAAAAGATCATTTGAAACTGGAAAAGGCCTTGCAGTCCGTGCTTTTGCATACTCGTGTGCGTGTGTGTTTCTCTCACGCGCATGTGTGTGCATGCACCTGTGTGTGTGTGTGTGTGTCTCTCTCTCTCTCTCTCTCTCGCTCGCGTGTGTCTGTCTGCGTCTCTCTCTCTCGCGCGCTCTCTCTCTCTCTTGCTGCACAGGGAATGCACAGGGAGAGACTGAACACATGCGGAAATCATCGGCGAGCACAAACCGTAAGGGAAACTGGCTAGTTTGTATACCTGTTGTATGGTCGTGAACAGATGCAAAAGTTTGGCGAACCATTCAAAGATCCAAGAGAACAATGGGAAAAAGATCTCTTAATCAATATATCAGAAAAGGTTTGGAAAGAAGCAATGCAGAGACTTCACTCGAGCGCCATATGCACAAAGTATACAATTATTCAACTCAAAATTATATATCGAGCACATCTGTCTCGGCTAAAACTGTCCAAAATGTTTCCAGGGCAAGATCCAATCTGTGAACGCTGCACTCAAGTCCCAGCCTCACTGGGTCACATGTTTTGGTTCTGCACCAAATTAACATAATTTTGGACCAAAATTTTTAAGTGCCTTGGTGTTACAATCCTCCTAACCCATTAACAGCTGTGTTTAGTGTTCTTCCAGATGGGTTTAAAGTGGAGAAGGACAAACTGTGATTGCATTCACTACACTTTTGTCACACAGACTTATTTTGCTAAACTGGCAGAATCCCAGTTTAACTCTCCCAGTTTGAACTCTCCTCTTTTAAGTCAGTGTGGGAAAAAGATGTTTTATACTATTTGAAACTGGAAAAAATCAAATATTCAGTTAGAGGATCTGTACAGAATTTTTTTCAAAACCTGGCAGGATCTAATCAATAATATTTTAGAATAAGCTCTTAAAGCTCAGAGGAAGCAATTATCTCCACATTTCTTTTTCTTCTCCATTCATTTCTATTGGCCTATTAAACTCATAAATTTAGGTATGTTTACAAGCCTTATGTTTTACCCTGTTGGCCATGCTCTTTCTCTCAGGGGTGGGGGTCGATGTGTTTTCAATCCTATTTTTTGTAAAAACTGATCGATTTGTATGGAATGATTGCAATAAAATTAAAAAAAAAATTTTAAAAATTGTACTGTTGTTTCATGTGAGCAGTTTCTTTCATTCTTTATCAGTAGAATTGATACAATCCGCTGTGGTATTGTTCCAACTGGCTATGAACTTCCTACTGTTAATCATGGCATTGTCTTGGAATCTTCCGATCTTGTCTCACTTTCACAGTTAAAAAGTACCATTGACACCCTTAAACCTACTCTCAGTTCTCTTGATATTGTACCACTATGCCTCTTATTGGGAGCCTTTGATGTTTTGGGTCCACCTTTACTAGCCATTATTAATGGTTCTATTAGTGAGGGTTTTGTGCCCTCATTTTTTAAACATGCTGCGGTGTGTCCCTGTCTAAAAAAGGCAGAATTAGATCCTGGAGTTTTAGCCAATTTTTGCCCGATTTCCCAATTACCATTTCTGGCTAAAATATTAGAAAGAATTATTTATAATCAATTGATTGATCACCTTAACTCCAATAATTTATTTGAGATCTACCAATCTGGCTTTAGGCGTTATCATGGTGTTGAGACAGCCCTCCTAAATGTATTCAATGACATCTCTATTATTACTGACTCAGGTGGTGCTCTAGTCCTTGTCCTCCTTGACCTGTCCACTGCCTTTGATACTGTTGACCATGAGATATTGCTGTTGTGGCTTGAACATCTTCTTGTGCTTAAAGGGGCTGCTCTTAACTGGTTCAGGTCATATCTAATTGGTAGACACTTTTCAGTGACTTTAAATTCCTCTTTTTCGCCTACTGCTCCTCTTAAATGTGGTGTTTCTCAGGAATCCATTTTGAGTCCTATTTTATTCTCTATATATATAGTACCTTCACCCTAGTGGAGCTATTTTTAGGAAATTTAATGTTTCTTTTCATTGCTATGCTGATGATACACAGGTTTATATTCCCATTTGCAACTCTGCAGTGAATCAACTGCACAACTGTCTTTTTGAACTAAGATCCTGGATGGCTAATAATTTTCTTGATCTGAGTCAAAATAAAACGGAGGTGCTTATAGAGAGTCTATCAGCTAAAGCCCAAATTGGTCTTGGACTTCTCGGCTCTTTCTCTGTCTTTTGCAAACCTCAAGTCCGCAATCGGTGTTATTTTTGACAGTAACCTCTCTTTTGAGAAACAGATTAATTCTGTAGTTAAGAGTTGCTTTTTCCAGCTTCGTCTTTTAAGTAAGATCACGCATTTTTTATCTTCTAGGGATCTTGAGAAAGCTACTCATGCTTATATCTTTTCTCCCCTGAAACTCGCTGTATTCTGGGATTAACAAATTTTGTACCTTTGTACCAAGTGTAAAACTAAGGGGGACAGATCTTTTACAGCTGCTGCTCCTCGCCTGTGGAACTCTTTACCTCATTACATAAAGGAGTTGTCTACAACTGAACTGTTAAAAACAAGATTAAAGACTCATTTCTATTCACTTGCTTTCCGTGACCTTCAGTAATACAGTAATACCTCCTCGATCGCGGGGGTTGCGTTCCAGAACCCCCCACGATAGGTGAAAA
Source organism: Polypterus senegalus (assembly GCF_016835505.1). Lineage (NCBI taxonomy): Eukaryota > Metazoa > Chordata > Cladistia > Polypteriformes > Polypteridae > Polypterus > Polypterus senegalus. The sequence continues at coordinate 154,705,502 of NC_053164.1, read as the reverse complement.
TTTGCGAAGTAGAAACCATATGTTTGTATGGTTATTTTTATATACCTGTATATAAATATTCTCTGCACAGTTATACAGTAAACCCTCGTTTATCGTGGTTAATCCGCTCCAGACAGATAAATGAATTTCCACAAAGTAGGATTCTTTATTTATAAATCTAATATTTTCACAGTTAGAGCATAGAAAACCTGTTTACGACCTTCTAAATACATTTTTTAACATTATTAGAGCCCTCTAGACATAAAAGAACACCCTTTAGTCAAAAGTTTAAACTGTGCTCCATGACAAGACAGAGATGACAGTTCTTTCTCACAATTAAAAGAATGCAAACATATCTTCCTCTTCAAAGGAGTGCCGTCAGGAGCAGAGAATGTCAGAAAGAGAAAGAAATGTAAACAATCAAAAATCAATAGGGCTGTTGAGCTTTTAAGTATACGAAGCACCCGCGATAAAGCGGCCGCAATGAAGGGATCAATGTGAAGGTAGTCTTTCAGCATTTTTTACAGGAGCCTCCGTATCTTCTAAGCAAACAGCCTCTGTGCAAACAGCCCCTCTGCTCACACCCCCTCCGTCAGGAGCAGAGAATGTCAGAGAGAGTGAGAGAGACAGAGAAAAGCAAACAATCAAAAATCAATACGGGCTGTTAGAGCTTTGAAGTGTGGGAAGCACCGCGTGGGAAGGATATCGTATATCATTGAGGAGTTTTATTTAAAATGTAATACGTGCTTTGATTGGGTAGCTTCTCAGCCATCTGCCAGTAGCGTCCCTTGTATGAAATCAACTGGGCAAACAAACTTAAAAGACCAATTGTCTGCAGAAATCCGCGAACCAGTGAAAAATATAAATTTATATATAATATATATATTTAGATATGCTTACATTTAAAATTCACGATGGAGTGAAGCCTTTAAAGTCGAAGTGCGATATAGCGAGGGATCACTGTAATGATGGTTTCCTCATTGTGATTATGCAATCTTACTTCTATTTCTTATTTACAGTATATTATTTATGTTCTTTTACTTTATTTATATTTATGTTATTTATGTTAATTGTATGTTTTTTTCTTCTTTTATTGTAAAGCACTTTGGCCACAGCATTCCTATGTTGTTCTAAATGTGCTATATAAATAAATTGACATTGACATATAACGCGAGGCAGGAACAATACCTGGGTGGGGCACCAGCTCATCGCTACCGCTGCACCACTGTGCCTACATGTTTATTTACTAACAGTATGCATTATTTAAATGAAGTTAAAATGTATCTATGGATGTAATATACATATACTATAGATAATACAGATAGATCTAATACTTTAATGCATTTCATGTTAAAAATTATATCAAGAGCTCCAAGAAGATGGCTCTTGGAAATCTAAATCGACTTATAAGCCAGTCGTCATCATCTGTACAATAAATATGCGCTCTCTTAAATTGAATTCCTTTATTGTTATTGTATGGTACAATGAGATTCAATATACAAATCCTCAATAAACTTATTTTCCTATAAAATGATAAAATAACAATAATATGATAAAAACAATTAAAAATACACAATATGAAAGCATATGTACCATATACATGTACATATATAGTTCAGATGGTTCATGTATTTATAAGTACAAATAGTTCTTCCAGGAGAACTTGATGGACTAATTGAGTGCGTTTATAGGTCTTGGGATGAAACTGTTTCTGAACTGCGAGATTCATGCAGGAAAAGCTCAGAAGCGTTTGCCGAATGGAAGAAATACAAATAGACTGTGCACATGGGTGAGGCAGCAAGTGATGTACTAAAAGTAACAGCGCTAAAGCAGCAGTGGTATTTGGAACAGTTTGGCTATTCCATGGGCCATTATATTGTTACAGGATGATTACAGTTAGATGCCTTACATTTCTAAACAATATGCAGTTATTTTCAGTGTATTTGATAAAGCCTGGTCAGGGATGTGAATCTAAAAAATTAAGGGAAACCAAACATGAACAGCAGCACTGCTTTGATGCTGGGTGCCGCCAGTTTGCAAAACCAAGCCGAAAACTTGCGTACGCAATGGATTGAGCCAGCGTGAGAATGTATGTGGCTTTAAGCCAAGTTTAGTTTTATACCTCACGATGTCAGCGTGACCGTTTATACATGAGGCTCCTGATCAGTAGAGAGGCACTAGTATCTAACATAGATTTTGAGAGCTGTGTGATAAAAACATTACGTAGCAGGTGTTGAGACTTATACATACTGGATATGAAAAAGGGAGGTGGGTCCTTTAGTGATTTCTAACTGGTGACACAAAATTTAACCAAAATTGACCAAGCACTGGAAAATAAATCTCACTGACTTCATTAATTGTAGAAAACAATTATCAATGTGCGTAAAGTTTTATGACATACCTATATGACTATCAAAAGCTAGAGGAAAAATTAAACTGAAGGGAAAAAATTAAATTCAGAGAAAGAAATACTTAATATGGTACAGGCTAAGGAGCAAGATAATAACATTGAAAATCCAACATAGGAACCCTACTCCAAAAATATGAAATTAGGGTTAAATGCCAAGACGTTAAAATATGGCCCCACCAAGCTTCAGTTTACAGTCCATTTCCAAACATGTACTGTGATGTTTTGAATGAGCAGCAATAGTTTAGCCCAATTTTGGAATAACTTCACCTTCTACAATCTTTAACTGCACAACTTTAGTTTACAACATAAGAACATAAATGTATTATTAATACCCCGTCTCTAGAAGTTTACATACATCAAATGAGGTGTTGTCATGAGAGTTGATTCTGGTATACAATCTTGCTTCCACTAAACAGTAATCAGTGGACATTAGTCTTCAATTTGTTTTTATGCAGCAATGAAAGCTAGTGCTCCTTTGTATTGCCTGTTTGTTTCTCTTTTGGATTCAGTGTCTGATTTGTTGATTTACCATAAAACTCTTTATGTCTATAATGCAAATACTTCTGGCTTAGGAATGTGCAGGTCTTCCACCATTTTTACAAATGGGAAATTACAAGATATCTGATACATATAATAAAATAGCTTTTTCCTGTTGTTCAAGTTTGTCATTTAATGATCAAGATAAAGTAGCCTACAAAACCTTCATAATCCAATACAAATTGAACACTTCAACCCATTTCTCCACATTGTTTTGCTTAATTTGATTTGAAAATTCAATTTATTTTCACAAAACCAATAGAAAAAATTCTAAATACCTTTGAAGTAAATCACTTTTTGGTTTACAGAATTTCTTTAAGAATGGGGATTAACCAGCTCCTGGTCTACAGTTATTCATACATTCTACCTATTTCAAGAGAGAAGAAAGAGAGATTTAATAAAGTGTTTGAGCTTTTATTAATGGTTTTCATTTCTCCACCAATGATTTAAACTTAGAAAAACCTTCCTGAAAAGGGACCTAAAGAATCAATTAAACTGAGCACCCATTACATTTATAGATGTATAGCTGGGAATCTAGAATTTAACAAATAAGCAAGTGTTCATGCGAGGGAGGAAAACTATTAATTCAAGTGTTTTTATTAACAATTCCTAATTTACTGTATTAAAAAGTGCATCATTTTGCCTGTATTGTGTATACAGTACTTTCAAAAGCAGCCAATGAGTTCATATGCATAAATATATTTACACAGAACACCAAGTCAAATTTAAAATATAAAACATCTTTTAAAAAAAAAAAGTTGCAAGTAGCTATGATAAGATGGCTTGATAAAATATATTTTTTATTTTTAAGCTTTTGAAAACCTTAATTGACGAGCCTATACTGCCTTTATCAGGTTCCCCAAATGAATGGTTGACAATTTAAACTGTTAACACATTGTATTAAATAAAGTGTCTTGCTTGTGTTCAAGAGTGTCACTCTTTGGGATATGCCAGAACAAGAAATTGCGAAGATTAACTACATCATCTGATATATACTCCGATGATCGTTTCTGAGGAAAAGACAGTAGGAAGGTATCACTGTATTAAAGTCTGTTTTGCCACAATGTGCTGATGCTCTGTCGTCATTGTTCAACCATAGAACTATCACAAAACTAGCAAAACATTAGTTTTAATCTTAAGCTAAGTGATTATTTGCAAAATATAATTACTTCTAACAAAAAGGCTGTAGAGAAAGAGATCCGAACAGTGATATACTTATACTAATGTAGTATGCACCATTAAATAAAAATAAACTGCTTATATGAAAATCCTTAAAAGCCCAAATCCATGGCCTTTGTCTCTTCTCAAGCCATCTGCTTTGCTTAAATTATAGCAATTCAGCAAGTCCAGGCGAGACATCTGTATCATTAACTTTCTATGCTTATTCATATACTTGATCACCTTGACAGAGAGAACATTTACTTTTATTCACACTTTTCCTTTACTTATGATGAGACCACAAGAAAAGCCAGCTACTTGTCCAAATTTGTCTGAAGTAATTTCAGGATAGCTGTAAAAATAAGTGAAACTCGAACCTTTCCCACAATCCACCATTCTCTTTAATTAAAGAGAGCCAAGGCCTGAGTTATAGATCGTCATTATTTGCTCAAAAAATAGGAAAAATATATTGGTCACTTATGAGATGACTGATCATTAATGAAAAAAAAAAAAAAAAACCCTTGCGATTCAAGCAATGCATCTCTAGTTTACATAACTACAAAATAATGCTAATATAGTTATGTGTTATTTTTTGACCCACCTCTATACATTCAAAAAAGGTAACTTTAGTTTTGTATTTAACATTTGAAATCTTTTTTACTTTTGTGGTGTAAAAAAATAAAAAAAACAATGCATGCTGTCATAATAGATTATTGGAGACAAAGTATTTTCTTTCATATTAGTGTTTTGTTTTTTCAAGACCACTTTGTGTTTTCACAGATAATGTCTTATGATAGAAAGCATAGCTCACAATGGAATTGCAGGCAAGAAATGGTGACATGCAAGGCTTCAGAAACGAGAGACTAGCATGCAAAGGCAGAAGTGTGTGAAAGAAAATTTAACTGCTTGCGAGCTACTAAGGGTTAAAAGCTGACAAAGCTGTTTTCCTATAATGGCACTTTATTCATACAGCCATCTGTCATAAGACAGGGTTCAGTGAGCTGACCTAGGACAACTTCCTTTTTTAGGAACGTGTCTGTTAGACACAGGAAAGATGATCTTTCCTTTTTTAGTGCCCCATCTGACACGTACACAAAACAGAAACAGTTGGCCGATTACAAGATGAAATACTTGGGTAAACAACATTATGCTTTTTGATAAGTAAGGGGAAAGGTAGGGGGGAAGGAAAATAAAAAGCTGACTGAAAAGCAGAACTTCACTCTTCTGCCTTTCAACACATGAATCCATCTACTCACTGGTGCCTGAATAAAGACTGATTGATTGAACTATTCCTGTCTTCCTCAGGGGTTTCTTCCACAAGTGACATATTTCACCATGCCAGTGAAGAGCACTACCAAGTGGTGGTATGCCTTGGAAGTACTAAGGATAAGGGCATCCATGTGATAATGTGATATAGAGTGAGATACAGATGATCAAGACCAAGTTATGTTCCTCCAGAACACTGGAAGACGGGAGACTCAGCATTTCTCATAAATGTCCAGTTCTTTATAATGAAAAATAGCTAAGCAATTGAAGGTTGGATTGTGGTTAACAGATCAACTGAACAGCAGTTGGCAACACAGCATATTCCAGTTTACAGTCATCAGGGCATATTATAGCAGCATTGACTCCTTAGCAATTCAGGGCTTATTGTGTGGAAAGCATCACACTATCTTTGTGGGTACCACTGGGTGGCTGCAGAAGTCAACATAGTCTGTGGTGCAGTGACCGATTGCCTCTATATCATCATTTCCATGTGACTCGCACATCACTTCCAAATTGGTCATTTGGAACCAGTCATTCAGAGCAATTTCAGACTCCATGTTCTACTTACTCACTACTTTGGTCGTAACATATGGTTTATTTACATGTTGTAGATTGTACTTCGCTAATGTGAAGGATAATGCATCACACCACTCCTCTAGTAGTGAATGTACAAAACCGGTACAAGGCAGCAAGAACACAAACTATCACCACAGCTACAATGCTCTTTGGTGGGGAAAAAAGTAAGAGTCTCTCTTCCAAGAATGCTCTGTAAGACCTGATAGTTCAGGTATTACATGTTTCTCTTTCAGAACTTAAATCTTCAGCAAAGGACTGAGCACTAACTGCACACAAGGCCCAAAATGCAAATCAACGGCAAACAGGAAAGTGGTGAGTGTATGTTTTATTGCCTTAAGTAACCACCTGAATTGGGACTAGAGTGCAGCCATGCAACGGGTGACACTTCAGCACCACACTGGAAAAGTGTGAGGCAAGTTTTTTTAATTTAAAAAAAAAAAGTGGTTGGAGTAGCAATCTCTCCCCTTCCCCTCAAATTTTTCCTGCAAGTTTGTAGACTTGCTTGCAGGGCTGGATGCAGGTTAACATCATACCCAGGACAAAGCAATTGCAGGTTAAGGGCCTTGCTTAAGGACCCAATGGTGCAGAGTCACTTTCTGGCATTTATGGGATTCAAACCGGAAACCATTCAGTACAAATCCCCAGCCTCAGAACTAATTAGACTTTTGGTAAAGATTCCCATTAGATTTGCATCAATACAATTTGTTGTTGAATAAAAGGATATTTAAAAAAATAAAGTAATTATAAATAAGCACAAAAGATGGAATAAAAATACATATGTGGTAAATGTATTGATAGAGCCGTTATTTTAAAAGGTTTTCTGTTATGTGCAGGAGCTTAGTTTCTAAGGTGTGGCAAGCATTTCCACTGTTTTCTGTTTTCAAAGTTGTGCGATATCACATTTACAGTAGTTCTTTTTTGTTCTAATGCACAATCCAACAGCAAGTTTAGACATAAGCACTAGGCAGTGAGAAGGTTGTCTTGCTATTTGTTTACTTGTCAGGTACACATGAACTTGATAACATCTGTTATCCGGAAAATAGAAACCCTTTTGCTAGGTAAGTGTTTCAGTTTATCTTGGTACAGCAATTTATTATTAACACTAAGCCTTTGAAGTAGTAATCTTTAATTTGGTTCAAGTAAGTTGAGGAGTGTACTGATTTGTCTTTAACATGTGGTCCATTCTTCATGCCCAGGGGATGGGGTCTTCTTCTGCTCACTTTGGATAGTGGGCTCTTTCACATGTTCTCTACAACATGATGGGAAAAATACAGCAATAAAGCAACTAAAACAAATGCAAGAAATGTTTCTGGCCTCTGGCGACACTTCTTTACACAAATTCTGTAGCCACATAGCCACAGCCTGAATCTAGAAAGATTGAATCCTTCTGATGTTAAGTCCAATGAACAGAGTGATAAAGAAATGTAAACCTAGTTTTAAGAGAAGTTGTAGCTTTTGCTGATTAAATAAAGGTTCACCTCCAGGTAAATATTAAAGGTTGCTGGAGCGTGACCTTTCAGAGTAGGCAAAAGGTCAGCCTCTAAACACACAAGAAAAAAAAAACAAAAAAAAAACTTCTTAGCTGGGTCTTGTCTGCAAAGATGTCACTTTATCTTGAGTAACATTTTTCAGGCAACACATTCATGGTTGGCTAAAAATATATTTGGCAAGTGAGACTGTCACAGAACTATGCAATTGCAAGGAATAGCTTGCTGAACTGAAGCAGAGTGGTAAATTGTTACTCGATTTCTATGCTAGTCTGGTATTGTCCATAACCCCACCATACTAAGTACTGATGATTATGATTTACTGTATATTTTAGATTGTGCAACACTGAAGCTGATCTCAGTCTGGTGAGCTCTGAAAATTACATACAATACAGAACACGTAAATACATACCACTAGGTCATCTACTATGGTAGGGAGTCAAATTACATTGTGATCATGCATAACTCTGCTTGAAAGTCTGTATAATTCAGTCTTTTGCATTAATAAGATTAGAGTCCCCCCCATCTCTATATACAAATACTTTCCATAAAATGCACAAATGTACAATAGGCTTAAAACTAGTCAAATACTGTCACTCGTTTTTGCATAAACGCAAAATGAAAAAAGTCAATTGGCCAAACCCATTCTGTTACTATTTAGTTAAATACAAGACAGGGTTGAAAGGGTCTTCACTGATTTTTAGAAAATGCTTAATCATCACTTGCTACTTTAATAATTAATTTTCTCGATTGTAAAATAATCACAATGAAGCCATGACATTTGTGCATTACATAGATTCTGAGTTTGTAGGAAGTTACCAGATTTTATAATTAAATTGCCAATAACAGTTTAATTATTATTCATTTAAAATGTTAGGGTGTAGACGTGTCAAAGACAGGTCTAAGTATTAATGCATATAGTATATGAAAAATTCATAACAGTAGTGGGACAAGAAGATCAACATTAAAAGTGCAATATATTTATTGATCTTCCAGTAAGCACTCAATGATCAATTAATTTCTCAGACATTTAAAACTTTTTATTAAAGAATATCACAATGAAACTCTACAGTTGCAAAAGAATGGGAAGCTGTATTCACGATAGACGTTTTAGTCTATATTAACAGAAACCTGATACTCAGAAGAATATAACAAAGGTGAAAGGCATGTCTGTAGTAAGCCTCTAAAGTAAAATACAAAAGAAAATTAAAAAGAAAGAGACAGAGACAATGAAACACGTGATTTTGTGGTTTGGAGACATAATACAGATTGGGTGGATTAAGACATCACCTGCATAAATCATAGAATAGTTACAGTAAACACAGAATTGCATTCTAAAAACTTCTTAATTCAATATACAGTAGGTGATCAGGGATGACTGCCTACCACAGCCACATTAGACACAAAACAAGAGTCAATTCTGGATAAAGGGCTCACTTACAAAACATACCCAGTACCAATTTGGAAATGTCAGTTAACAGACATTTTTGTGTGAGTTTTTTTTTTTCTTGATACTTTGGCTTATCTTCCACATAATGGTGTTACAGAACATGCAAACATCATGCCATTTTAATAATATCAGGTATCAACTCAGAAAAAAGGTTGATTTATAAATGGCTTACATATGCAAAAAAAAAAGTCTTATTCTATGCAATTTAAAGTTCTGTTACTTATCCGAGAATGAGTGTTGATCTGCTGTACTTTACATGACTGATATATAAAAAAAAGCCTGAATATTGTATTAAATGTTTAAAAACACATAACTGATCAAAACGGCTATTTCAGCCTTGGGAGTCAGACTGGATTTACTGGAGGAAGTGGTAGAACTGAGATCACAGATGAAGTTGCTTACTATCCAGTACAATGACTTGCTGCTAAATGAGTTTTTTGGTTAAAGAATGGAGCACCTTCAGCAGACAGACAGACAATTCCACTGCTCCAAGGAGTGCTATGTGAGATTATTTCTACCTTGAGCCATAAGGCTCTATAAAGAGTCACCCCTTATCTGAGGCATTAAATGGCACTGAGATGGTCTAGCAGACATCTTATTAGAAAATGGTGCATTACATTGTGCCAATTTACTGAACCAGTGACTGACATCATGCACTGTGAAATTATAACTTACAAGCAAGTGCAATTCAAATCACATTAGTTCAAATTTTTAGAAAGTTTCACAGCCATTAGATAATGGTATTTGTTACTCCTGTAAGGTAACATGTAATATGACTTTCTTAGCTGTCTGTAATAACAGAAGGTTAACTACCCAGTTAGGAACATCATCTCTCAGATAGAAGCATGACAAGTTGGATTTGCTTTTGAATAGAACAATGGCATACAGTTCTTTTTTCTTATGCTCTGACAAATGTGCTGTAAGTGTAGGATAGGGATGTAAAGAAATGTAAGAAGATATGTAAAGCTTAACCCCAAACATCTTATGGAAGATCTTTCTGTTCTTTATAATATCAAAGTTTCCATCTGTTTTTGTGTGAACTGTCTTCCCATTGAATTTTACCACAACTTTAAAACAAAGATATTTGGACAGTGGAATTATTTTCACAAGTGCCATACCCATTGTCTGACTTTTTTGTGAGGCAAACTAAAGCTTCAGAACTTTCTAAACCTTAGACAAATACAGCTATTATTTGTGTCTTTGTCTGCTGCTGTAACTGAGTAGTTTTAAGTTTAATAAAGTCTCTATCTATTAATCAAGTGAAAGAGAAGGGCTACTGGCACAAAACAATTTAGAGTTAATATGCAAAAAATTTAAATTAATCATCAAACTAGACCAATAAACTTTAAACAGTCAGATCCTAAATAAATTTCTCTCCAAACCATTTTTTAATTTTCTTTTTTAGCTTTGCTGCCTTATGCTGCAGTTCATTTAAAGTTATTTTAATAAATATCTACACACCCAATGTGGATGACAGGGATTTGCACTCATTCCCAATGTGAACACTCATAAAACTATAATGGCTGGGGACTTTAATTGTGTTTTAAATCCAGACCTAGGTCTCCAGCCACAGGGGCGATGATATCTAACACTGCAAAAACAATTGCCTAGTTTGTAACTGATCACAACTTATCAGACCCCTGGGGCCTCATGCATAGAATTCACACTATAACATGGCGTATGGACGAAATCGGCAATGTGCTTATGCACAAAAAAATCCAGATGCATAAATCTGTGCGAATGTCAACTTCCACGTTCTTCAGCTACATAAATCCCAATCAGTGTGAAATGTAACGCACATGGACGCACCTCTCAGAATTACGCCTCTTTGAATATACAAATCAATATAAATAGCCCTTAAACTCAGAGTTCTGTAAAAAAGTAATGGCAAAAGCACTGGGGGAAATAGAAGAATTTCAGCGAATACCAAGTGGAGACAAGGAAAAACGTACTATTTGTTGGTTTAAATAGTGGTACAGTGGAACCTCGGTTCACAACCATAATTCGTTTCAAAACTCATAAACTGATTTGGTCGTGAACCGAAGCAATTTCCACCATAGAATTGTATGTAAATACAATTAATCCGTTTCAGACCATACAAACTGTATGTAAATATATATTTTTTTAGTTTTTAAGCACAAATATAGTTAATTATACCATAGAACGCACAGCGTAATAGTAAACTAAATGTAAAAACATTGAATAACACTGAGAAAACCTTGAACAACAGAGAAAACTAACACTGCAATAGTTCGCTAAAAACACTTTTTTTAATGAGTTTTAAGCACAGGGAAAAAAATGAACATTTGAAAAATCTGTAATTTAATAAACCACCAAGAAAAGTAACATTGCCACAATGCACGCTATGAACCGATCGCTGTAAACAAAACTGAAAACAAAAACAAGCCTTTTCTACCTTATTTGTCCAGCCCTCCCTCTCTCGCTCTCTGTCTCTCTCTCTCTTTCGTGTGTGCGTGTGTCTCTTTCGCGAGCCTGGAGCGGCTGTATGTGTGTGCCTCTGTCTCACGCACCTGTGTGTGTGCGTGCGTGCGTGCCTCTGTCTCGTGTGCCTGTATGTGTGTGTGCTTCTGTCTCGCATGCTGTGTGTGTGTGTGTCGCGCTCTCTCTCTCTCTCTTGCTCGCTCACTGCACAGGAAATGCACAGGGAGAGACTGAAAATGTACAAACCGAAAGGGAAACTGGCTTGTTCGCATACCGAGTGTGTAGTCGTGAACCGAGGCAAAAGTTTGACGAACTTTTTGGTCATAAACCGATTTGTACGTGTACCAAGACGTTCGTGAACCGAGGTTCCACTGTATGAACAACAAAAGGAAGTTGATCGAATGACATAGAGTGTCGGAGAAATTCGAAAGCTCAAGTTCACAAAGTTGCACAGTGCCCGAAATAAAAAAGAAGTTGCTAGATATCAAAGTCGCCGTGAGTGTCATATGAAAGCTTATTAGGGTACAGAAAAAAAAGGCACACAGTGGGGAAAAAAGCACAAAATTTCAACTTTAAACTCTAAATTTCCACTTTAATCCCGTAGTTTATTTTGTCATTAAATTAGAACATCATAAACTTCATCTTAAAATCATTTAATTTACTATCTTCTTAAATCCCATAGTAACTAAAGTAGCACGTTAAATGCTTTGTTTTGTATTTGATCTTCTATGTGCTCTATGTGTGTGAATCACTACGTGCTTTTTAAACGGACATTCTCTTCCTCTTACAGGACACAGAATCCATTAAATTCATGATATTACAGCTTTCTGAATAATTAAAATACTGAGATGTATACTTGATATCATTTTTATGATGATAGGAGTTAAAGCATTTTATTAAACATGGGAAAATGGTGGAGCAGTGATTGTTCGTGCCTCACACAAGATGCTTGCTGCGCCGTGCGTGACCTTCGATGAAATAATTTATTGCAGCAGTACTGTCTCTTTCAAACGTACTAACCTCCAATTCCTGTCCTTCCTTTTCTTTCTCCAAGTAACCAATCGCCACACAATCAGCTCTATAATAGACGTTAAGCCATCTGTAAGCTTAGAACACCGATTCTTTAAAACTTTTAAGGAACATTGAAATATCTTCATAGTACATGTTTAATTATTCCATCCATCAATCCTTCCCTTGTCACACCAGCCCCAGCAAGAATAAAGCGCAAGGCAGGAACAATCCGTGAATGGAGTGCCAGCTCCTCACTAGCGCTGTGGCACCATGTCCTCACATGTTTAATTATTAACAATATAGATTATTTAAATGGTGTTTAAATTTTATCTGTATAATGTAAAAAACATATTTTAGTGCATTTCATCTTAAAAGTGATATCATCATATGTAAATACACGCTTTATAAAGTAGCTCAGGTTGTGCAATATTATAACTGTATTGCAAGTTTACAGTGAGGTAATTGTACTTATAGGTACAAACAGTTCTATAAGGAGCACTTGATTGACTGATTGAGTGCATTTACTGCTCTTGGGATGAAACTGTTTCTAAACCGCAAAGTCCCTACAGGAAAGGCTTTGAAGTGTTTGCCGTATGAGAGCAGTTCAATAGACAGCATGGCTGAGGTAACGTGTGCTAGATGCTGTATACTGATAATTCTCTTTCCAGTCAGCTGTTGTAGAGCTGTGATTCCCCACTCAGATACAGTGATATGAATACTCCCAGTGGTGCAGTGAGAATATTATGGGAAAAAGATGTGGCAACCCCTAATGGGAGTAGCTGAAAGAAGAAGAAAAAAAAGGTGCAGTGAGAGTAACAACATTAAAGCAGCTATGGTATTTAGAATAGTTTGACCATTCTGTGGACCATTATATTGTTACAGGTTAGTTACAATCAGATGCATTAAACTAATAAGCAGTATGCAGTTAATTTCAGTGTACTTATAAAGCCACGTCAGGGATATGGATCTAAAAAAGAAAGGTAAACCACGCTTGGAACAGTAGCACTTTGCAAATCAGAGCAGAGAACTTGCATACGCCAGGGTTGGCACTACCGTGAAAATGTACGTGGCTTTACGCCAAGTTTAGGTTTTATACATCGTAATTTAAACGTGGAAACGTTCGTACGCAATATTTTTGTGCGTACGCACCGTTTATACATTAGGCCCCTGGAGATTTCTAAACCCAAACTTAAGAGCATATTCCTTTTACTCACCAGTGCATCACTGCTACACAAGAATTGATTATTTTTTTAATTAATAACAATTCCTTGCCTATGTCTAAATTTTGTGCGTGCAACGCTATTGCTATCTCCGACCATGCCCCTTTTATTAACAGATGAAAACTGTACAGAATTTATATCCAAGCAGATTGATTTTTTAGAGACATATACAGTACATCCTAGGAGGTTTCTGCAGAAATACTCTGGGAAACTCTGAAGGCTTTCTTAAGAGGACAGATTATCTCATATCTTTCCCACAAACAATATTGGAAACCAAGAAGGTATCAGAGCTAATCAGTGAAATTACCAGAATAGATCAATAGAATAGAGAACATGCCAGGTGTCCAAATGAAGCACTTCATAGGAAAAGACAGACTCTGCATTCAGAACTCAACCTGCTGGTAACTAAAGAAACAGAACAACTCAATTTGAAATCATGACATCATTACTATGACCATGGAGAGAAAGCTAATAAGATCTTAGCTCAACAAATTCACAAGTAGGAAGTTCACAATGCAATCCCAGCAATTACCAACACAGAGACAAAATCATTGACAATAAAAATATAATGCACACATTTAGAGACTACTATAAGTCCTTATATTCTACTTAGTTTAAAGAAGACAAGACACAACCTAATGCATTTCTGAATGCATTACAGATACCACAACTAGATACTTTCAGTGCAGAGGAATTGGATAAACCTCTGACACTATCAAAATTACTAGATGCTATAAACTCACTTTAGATTGGGAAAGCAGCAGGCCCTGATGGTTACCCAGCCGAATTTCATAAAAAATTTTCAATTAGGCTAGCTCCCCTTTTATTAGCAACATTTACAGAAGCTATAGACAATAAAATTCTACCTCTAACTTTTTGCCAGGCTTTAATTACTGTCTTTCCTAAGCAAAATAAGGACTTATTACAATGTGCATCATACAGATCAATCTCGTTTTTGAATAATGATGTTAAGAATGTCAGAACCTACAGAGAATGCAGCTTGCTGTGTTTAAGTGAAACGTGGCTAACGTCTCTCATCCCAGATGCTAACGTGGAGCTACCCGGGTTTAGCACAGTTAGAGCGGACAGAGACGCAAGTACCTGCGGAAAGAAGAAAGGAGGAGGACTCGCTCTCTATGTCAATACAAAGTGGTGCAACTCAGGACATGTAAACGTTAAAATCTCCACTTGCTGCAGGGACATCGAACTGTTGGCCGTAAGTCTGCGCCCCTATTACTTGCCCAGAGAGTTTGGACACGTGATTGCTGTTATTGTTTACATCCCCCCTCAAGCGAACTCGGAGATGGCGAGTGACATCATCCATTCCGCAGTTGCTAAGTTACAAACGCAGCACCCTGAGGCACTTGTGCTAATCACTGGAGACTTTAACCATGTAACGCTGGACAAAACATTACCTGCCTTCTCCCAGTATGTGGATTGTAACACTCGGGAAACAGGACTATCGACCTACTATATGCAAACGTTAAAGACGCATACAGCGCCACCCCGCTGCCTGCGCTTGGGAAAGCAGATCATAACCTGGTTCTGCTTCAGCCTCAATACAAACCAAGAGTGAGGCGCTACCTACAACTACACGTCATTCAGGAAGTGGTCCCCTGAGGCAGAGCAGGCTCTGAGAGACTGCTTTGGAACTACAGACTGGGATATATTGCTTGGGTCACATAGTGAGAACATTGAAGAGGCTGTTGAATGCACAACTGATTACATCAACTTCTGTATGGACATTGTAGTTCCAGTAAGAACAGTATGCTGCTATGCTAACAACAAGCCATGGGTTACAAGTGACATCAAGGGCCTTTTGAACCAGAAGAAAAGGGCTTTTAAAGGTGGTGATCAGCATGAGCTCAAGTGCGTGCAGAAGGAACTCCGAGTCCAGCTCAGGGCGGCGAAAGAGCAGTACAGGAGAAAGCTGGAGCAGAAGTTGCAGAACAACAGCATGAAGGAAGTGTGGGATGGGATGAAGATTATCACTGGCTGCAGCTCAAAGCGGGGTGCCGCCATCGAGACAGATGTGGAGAGAGCAAACCAAATGAACAACTTCTTTAATAGGTTTGATCACAGTAACCCACTCTCACCTCGAGTCCTGCATCCTCCAACCATCCTTCTGCTGATACCAGCATAGGTGAGACATCCCCACCCACAATTACAGCAGCCCATGTGAGCAGAGAGCTGAAAAGACTTTGTGCCAGCAAAGCAGCGGGTCCAGATGGTGTATCGCCACGACTGCTGAAGGCATGTGCGTTGGAACTGGGGAGTCCTCTACAGCGCATCTTCAACCTGAGCCTGGAACAGGGGAGAGTCCCAAGGCTTTGGAAAACATCTTGTATCACCCCTGTCCCAAAGGTATCACGTCCTAGTGAGCTGAATGACTTCCGGCCTGTTGCTCTGACGTCACATCTGATGAAGACCATGGAGCGGCTGCTGCTTCACCACCTGAGGCCACAGGTCCGCACACCCTCGACCCTCTGCAGTTCGCATACCAGGAGAAGGTGGGAGGGAGGATGCCATCATCTATATGCTACACGATCCCTCTCCCACCTGGACAGAGGCAGTGGTGCTGTAAGAATTATGTTTTGGACTTCTCTAGCGCCTTCAACACCATCCAACCTCTGCTCCTTAGACAAGCTGACTGAGATGGGAGTAGACTCACACCTGGTGGCATGGATTGTGGACTATCTTACAGACAGACCTCAATATGTGCGTCTTGGGAACTGCAGGTCTGACATTGTGTTCAGCAATACAGGGGCGCCGCAGGGACTGTACTTTCTCGGTCCTGTTCAATCTATATACATCAGACTTCCAATATGACTCGAGTCCTGCCACGTGCAAAGTTCACTGATGACACTGCTATTGTGGGCTGCATCAGGTGTGGGCAGGAGGAGGAGTACAGAAAGTTAATCAAAGACTTTGTTAAATGGTGCGACTCAAACCACTTACACCTTAACACCAGCAAGACCAAGGAGCTGGTGGTGGATTTTAGGAGGCCCAGGCCCCTCATGGACCCTGTGATCATCAGAGGTGACTGTGTGCAGAGGGTGCAGACCTTAAATATCTGGGAGTGCAGCTGGATGACAAATTGGACTGGACTGCCAATACTGATGCTCTATGTAAGAAAGGTCAGAGCAGACTATACTTTCTGAGAAGGTTGGCATCCTTCAACATCTGCAGTAAGATGCTGTAGATGTTCTACCAGACCGTTGTGGCGAGTGCCCTCTTCTACGCGGTGGTGTGCTGGGGTGGCAGCATAAAGATGAAAGACGCCTCACGCCTGGACAAACTTGTTAAGAAGGCAGGCTCTATTGTAGGAGTAAAGTTGGACAGTTTAACATCTGTGGCAGAGCGACGGGCACTAAGCAAACTCCTGTCAATCATGAATAATCCACTGCATCCACTTAACAGTGTCATCTCCAGGCAGAGGAGTAGCTTCAGTGACAGACTTTTGTCACTGTCCTGCTCCACTGACAGACTAAAGAGATCGTTCCTCCCCCACACTATGCGACTCTTCAATTCCACCCGGGGGAGTAAATGCTAACATTAATTTTATTTTAATTTTTTTCATTTTTATTACTATTTAATTTAAGATTGTTTCTTTGTATCAGTATACTGCTGCTGGATTATGTGAATTTCCCCTTTGGATTAATAAAGTATATTTCTATCTATCTATCTATCTATCTATCTATCTATCTATCTATCTATCTATCTATCTATCTATCTATCTATCTATCTATCTATCTATCTATCTATCTATCTATCTATCTATCTATCTATCGGTAATATCACAAGACCAAACTGGATTTATTTTAGGCAGACACTTGGCTTCCAATCTTCGACACCTGTTTAATGTAATATATTAACCCACCAAGTCTAACACCCTGGGGATATTAATATTTTTATTTGATATGCATTTGACATGGATGAATGAAACTATCTTTTTACCATATTGGAGAAATTTGGGTTAGGCTAGAACATTTGTGCATGGATCAAACTACTGTATACCAGTCCAGAAACTTTAGTTTGTATTAACAACATTAATTCAGACTGCTTCAAACTAGAATGTGGTACTAAACAAGGATGTCCTTTGTCACCACAGCTTTTTGTAATTGCAGTTAAGCCACTGGCAGTTCACTGTTGAAATGCTTATCAGATAAAGGAGATAATCAGAGAAGGACTTGAACAGAAAATTTTTCTATATGCAGATGATATGGTACTGTATATGTCTGATCGACAAAGTGGAAGCTGACACACAAACGTGGGTTTGAAGGTACATGTGCTGTACAAGGCATGGACGGGGTCCACTGAGAAAAGAAGAGTGTTCATGGATCACCTTGCAGAGGATCTTTATCATTGCTTCTTATAAGAAAAGGCGATGGAAAAAGAAAAGAGGATGCAACATCAACAAGCTTCCCTTCCAAGACCTCTGCATTCCCCAGGAAAGGAAGTTCAGTGTCAGGTGCTCCTTCAATGTTATAGGAACCCCAGCATAGTGAGACACATGATGTAAATGTAGGAAGGATGGTCTTTGTGTGGGAACTGTTAACATTTGAATTTGATGATTGAATATAGGGCAGAAGTGACCTCTCTGTACTGTTCTGTCCTTTGCATCACATGAAGTACAAAAGAAAAACACCACCATGCACCAAAATGTGGAGACTGGGCAAGATTGAGAAAAAAAACAACAAACGTGGTCACTGATTACAATTGCTGGAGCCAATCCCAGCCAACACAGGCAGGAACCAATCCCGGGCAGGGTGCCGACCCACCGCAGGACACACAAACACACCCACACACCAAGCACACACTAGGGCCAATTTAGAATTGCCAATCCACCTAACCAGCATGTCTTTGGACCGTGGGAGGAAACCGGAGCTGCAGGTAGGTGAATGAATATAATGTTGCATTAGTGCAACAATGTCTTCCAAAATGTACTATACAGGTCATAAAATGAATTATTCCAAATGTCATATACTGTATACCTATGTCTCTCTTTTTTGTCAGTACGGTTTTGACATCGTGGACCAGAAGGTGCATACTAATTCACATCCACAATCATTCTCAGTCACACACACCACTTACACCCACGTCCGCAGTTTTCCCAGCCACTGTCTTGTTCACTTAGAAGATATGACACTGTTTTCAAATAAAGAGGTGCGATTACAAAAGAAGTTTCTTATACCATGTCTTTATCTGAAAACAGCATCAGATCAGTGGTTTGGGGGGGCGGTTGTGGGAGCGTGAATGTGACTGAGAGTAAAACTGAAAAAAACACTAACTTTTACGAGTACTATAAATTTATACTGGCTGATAGAGATGCAAATGAAATGTATGTTTTTATTGGATAATATTAACAATAAGAGCACCTCACCACTCAAAATGGTAAATTTTGGAGGCAGCCAGTATCGAACCAGCAATCTTTTGATTAGAAGTCAGCAGTTCTTACCGCTGCAACACACAACCTGTCATATTAATATTGTACCCTAACCTACTTTCTTTTTCTTCGGTTATATTCTTGAATAAAAACACACTTGTTTTGTTATACTTGTACCTTTTGTGAAAGTGTTTATTTGATATTTGGACTTCAGGCTTCATACATTACACACTTCACGTCTACATTTTGTCATTTATTACTAAAACATGAAAAACATTTCTGTTTTAATGATGCGTTTACATAGATTGTTGTAGACACAGAACACACATGAAATGTTTGTATTCCATATGACAATATATTATTTACCCTCTACAACTACAGGCACGTCACTCCAAGATAAACACTGAGCACTGAGAACCTTCTTTGTGAATTGAGCTGCAGCAGAGGGTGGGGGGATGGGATAGCAGGCTGCTTACAGCTTGTGCCGATTGTCACATTTACAACACAAAAGACACTGATGGAGTGGTGCGAAGGAATTTAAGGTGGGGCCGGGATTACAAGTTTTTTGTAGGCTTCAGTAATTCTACTGTTAACATTGTCAAGATGAATATCCTTCCTAAGATTCTTTTTCTATTTCAAAACATTTCAGTTTATATTAATAAATCATTTCTTAAGAAATTGGATTCAATCATTTATTTGGAATTTAAGATAGGGGAGCTTTTGTCTGTGGCATCTCTGCATGAGAACCACCTTCTCAAATGTATGCAGTTTTGAATGTCTGGAACACATTCGGGATTAAATCACTTAGAGATCTGTACATAGACAACGTCTTCGCATCCTATGAACAATTTGCACCTCAAAACTTTTGCGTACCAACATTGATCAGCTCCAACATTAAATACACCTGCCTTATATTGTGTAGGTCCCCTTCGTATTGCCAAAACAGTTTTGAACTAGTAAGTCATGAACTCGACAAGACCACTGTGGTATCTGGCACAAAGATGTTAGCAGCAGATCTTTTAAGCCCTATATAAATGTTGAGGTGGGGCTCCAAGAATTAGACTTGTTTTTCTCAATACTTCCCACAGATGGCTTTGACAAGCTCAGATCTTGTTCTTAAACCATTCCTGAACAGTTTTTGCAGTGAGGCTAGGTGAATGCCAGGTGGTAATTGTCAAAGTAACATACAGAAGAATTCTAGAACTCAATGTTTCCCAGCAGAAGAATGCCCAGAGCTTCATTCTGCCCCTTAAAGCTTTCCTTTTTCATATAGTATATCCTGCTTGCATCTCTACCCCAGGGAAACAAACTACAGACACTCAGCTGTGCACATGATCTAAAAGAAAATCTGATTCATCAGATCAAGCCACCTTCTTCCACTGCTCTTTTATCTAGTTACAATGTTCACATGCCCATTGTAGGCCTTTTTGATGGTACACATGGATCAGCAAGGGCTCTAAGACTGATCTGTGACTATGCAGCTTCATAAATAGCAAGCTATGATGTATTGTGTGTTCCAACACCTTTCACTAATGGCCAGCATTAGTTTCTCAGCATTATATGCTGCAGTAGCTCTTCTGTGGGATCAGACCAGTTGGGCTAGCCTTCACTCTCCACATGCACCAATAAGCCTTGGACACCACTTTTGGTAGGTACTAACCATTGCATACCAAGAACAAACCCACAAGACCTATTAGAGATGAATTTAGTCATCTACCCATTATGATTTGGCACTTGTCAAAGTCAAGTGAGATAAGGAGAGAGAGAGAGAAAGACGCGCTGGGCGAGCGAGATAAGGAGAGAGAGAGAGACGCGCTGGGCGAGAGAGAGAGAAGAACCATCAGCTCAGTTGTGATCACATGACGCTCAGCAGACAAAGTGTATCCATACTACTCGTATTGCAAGACATCACTCGTTTATCAAGTCAAAATGTATTAAAAATTTTTGCTTGTCTTGCAAAACACTCGTAAACCGAGGTTCCACTGTATGTGTATATATATATATATATATATATATATATAGGAATGCAATGAAGGAACACTCTGACAAAAGAAATCAGATTTACTTTGAAAAGTTGAAAAGAAAAAAAAAGTTTAGACAATGACCCACACATTAGTGTGGAAAGGACTATAAAAATTACAGGAAACTATCCCCCCCATATTGCAGTAAATCACCAGCTAACTGACGAATTTAATGCTTTTTTACTGCAGGTTTGATAAGCCCCAGAATACAATGTACATTATTTCC
The DNA here is from genome assembly GCF_016835505.1 of Polypterus senegalus. Lineage (NCBI taxonomy): Eukaryota > Metazoa > Chordata > Cladistia > Polypteriformes > Polypteridae > Polypterus > Polypterus senegalus. The sequence continues at coordinate 154,684,333 of NC_053164.1, read as the reverse complement.
AGCCTTCTCAGTGTACAGACTTAAGTATCTAAGAAGAGGATGTGTGTTGGTTCTTCAAAGGACAACACACTAAGAAAGCAACAGGTCCAGATGAGATCTTGTCCTCCTGTTTAAAAATCTGCGCTGATCAACTGGCCCCTGTCTTCACTCGGATTGTTAACAAATCATTAGTGTTGTGTGAAGTTCCCTTATGCGTCAAACAAGCCACTATCATACCAGTCCCCAAAAAAATCCAGATTAACAGAATTGAATGACTGATATCTATGGCCAAGAAGACCTTTGAGAGACTGATGTTAGCTCACCGGACATCACGGCTCACTTATTGGACCCCCTTCAATTTGTTTATGAAGAGAATCGGTCAGTGGATGACACATTTAACACAAGTCTGCACTACATCCTGCAACATCTTGGCAACCCAGGGACATATGCAAGAATTCTGTTTGGGGACTTCAGCTCTGTTATCAACACAATCCCGGAGCTCCTGCATTCAAAACTCACCAAGCTTTCTGACCCTGCCTCCACCTGTCTAGAGTTTAAAAGGTTGTCTTATCTCATTTTTTTCATCTAAATTGGTGGATAACAAACGTATCTTCTATAGCAGGGATCTATAACTCCAGTCCTGGAGGGCCACAGTGGCTACAGGGTTTCACTCTAACCCTTTACTTTACCAACTAAGTCACATCCTCAAACTCCAATTTCACTCCAACCAGTTGCTTAATTAGGTGCAGAGTCATGTTGGTAATGAAACCCATTCTTTAATTCCATGATTTGTTGCTGATCTCATTGAACAATAGCATACATTTTCAATATTGTTGATTTTTTCTTTACTTTTCTAAGAGCACTGCTAAAATGTTTTGGGGACCTGAGCAAATCAATATTCCTGAGACCTCCACCCTTTTTATTTTCAGATATTGTACGATGAATACCGTTTTCCTGTCATGTTTTGGTTCATTTTGTATCTTATTATTGTTTGGCTGCTAATTAAGGAAAAAGAAACAATTAAGGGGTCTGTGTCTTCAAGAGAAAGTCAATTAATTAATTCAAAAGAAGTTAACTAGAAGCAAGCACGGGTCACTAATTAAGAAAAGAGAATAAAATTCTGTAGAAACTGCAGTCCTCCAGGACTGGAGTTTGAGATCCCTGTTCTAAAGCATCTTTGATGTTTGATTTTGTCTCGTTTTGGTTTCGCTGACAAATGTGATGACTCTCAGTTTTGTAAGTTTTTCGAATTTGCATTTCTCCTGGTCCTTTTCAGGCTTTGAATCAAACTTGCAATTTAATGAAAATAACCAAGTTTCTTAAAATATGACTAACTGAATTAATGATTAATTGATTATCAAATCAGCTTTTACTGAAGTTATTTTATACACAATATATTGTCTCTCTGGGCCATATATACAGTAAATACCCCCAAATAAAATGTTATCCCTTAAAACACAACAGTAGGGCCAAAAATACACTAAAATATTTAACTCATATTACTATCACTATTACACTAAAACTCACTTTTGAAACTTTGATTCCATCCAAATCTATTACTTTAATTGCTTCTCCGTCTCCTGTCTGGTTATGCAGATAATTCTTTACTAATGAGCATACTAGCTATAAGTAGCTGCTGGCTTTCAATGATGTTTACCCTGGTAGATTACAATTAAGGGAGCAAACTGGTGAAATCCTATAAATGTAAATTTCACACTATGTTCACTTGAATTTAGGAAAGGAGAAGAAAAGACCAACTAATCAAATAAGATTAGCTACGGGACAAAATGAGTCACAGAGTGTGACAGCAGTGGTCAGAACAAAAAAAAAAAATCATAGCCACTGTGACCTTCCAGGATTGAACTGGAGGAAAAAAAATATTCCACTATCAAATATTTGTGATGGGGGTGGGATTGGAAATAAAGGATTAACAATTACTAATCTGTATCATTTCACAAATCAATTGGATGAATATTCTAACAAACAAGAAATTTACAGTATAAGAATAATTGGATGTGGGAGAATAAAAGCACTAACAAGCTATAAAATTTAACAAGTTCTGCCATTGAAATGAATTTGCTTCTAATTAAACAACGATTTATATCTGCTAGTACATTTCTGTATATACCTTTAATAATTTTAATTTGTTAAAAGACATGATCACAACTGAAATTGATGGCCCATACTGATGCATTGTACACATAAGGTTTGCAAAGCCTTGGAAAAAAAACCTAAGTAATGTGCAATCTGCAGAAGCCAAGCAAAAATACTCAAATAGACATTTAACTTGTGCTGTTGCCCAGGAGTTCTGTTACCAGATTTCTAAAATATTGTCCATGTTTAACAGCCGAAGGAGATGACAATGTTGTAAAATCTGTCTTTTTTCATCCAAAGTCCTGAACACAAAATTCAAAATCATCATGAAGGATGACAACTTGAGCTGCATGTCTAGCAGTTACAGAATATTCTGTTTTGGTCGATGCACTTTTAATTTCTTTTTGTTTTTGTAAATGGCACACTTCCTAATGATCTGTTCACAGAGTTGGAGTAACACCCAAAGTTCCACTTTCGGGGTGCTTCTGCCAAGGAAATCCAATGCTGATAAAATCAAAACACAAACTAATATTCGAAAAAAACAAGCATGAACAACACAGGCAACAGCTAACATTTTACACATTAACCTTCTACAGACTGTCCCATATTCAAATGGTAAAGACTTGGTTTCTTTAATTTCCTTTTAGATAATACATCTTTGCAACTTACTACACTTGTAACAACATCTGTTAAGGGCACCTTACAAGAGCTGGAATATTACATGCTTCATCAAGTAGCCTGTTAGACGTGAGCACCTGTATCAGGGCCTGGATTTGGCCAAATGTCATAGTTTTCCTACTCCAGATTATCAGAGCTGGTGCTATATTTATTAGCATTAAAAATGAAGGATATTTGATTTGCATTTGATACTTTGGCTGTGGCAGAACATTATCCATTTGCTTTGTATTCTCCTTCACTATTACATTTGTTGCAATAGTGTTAATAAGCCCTCAAAAAATTAGGTAGTATCAAGTGTCAGTTTATTTCAAGAAAAAAGAAGTTGCCTTCAGGAGCTCTGCAACAAATTCTTCTGTTTCTTTTAAATTCCACTACAGGGTAACTACATTTCATTTTCTATTCATTAACTTGTGTTTCAAGATGCATGGGTTCTGAAATTGACGTTATCGTATGACCTTTTCTCTAATATCCTGTCGATTATAGCATGCTAGACAAATAACCACTCTTTGAGTCCTGTCTGTTAAAACCTTAATTAGCCACCCTACCAAACTAAAGTCCAAATTAAAAACTTTAAGTCTCTTTGCAAGAAAGAAAATATTAAAAGCTGATGAGAAGTCTACAAATAAGATCTTGTGTAAATATTGATGCAACAGGAAAGCAAAGTGACAATGGTGTCCTCTGTACATTTATTAAACTGGTATGCAAACTGAAATGGAATTATTTAACCCTGAGCTTTCCCAGACAGCTTCCTCATTAAGCTTGTTTCAAATTATTTCATAGCCAATGATGTCAATGTCTAAAGTCACTTTGTTTTTAGATACTGGAATTAACGTAGTTTTGGAACCTTCTGCTGCTCTAGTTGAAACCAAAAAAGAAAGTAAAAAAATGGAAATTAATGATATTTTAACACATTATATTATGCTATAGCTTTTTTTTTCTGCTAAAACCATCTTGAGAATGTAATCCTAGTACATCAACATATTCATGCACATTCAGTTCAAAGATTCCTAAAATTTGACAACCTCTACAATCTATTAAGTAGACTGAGCTGGTCGTTGTGAGCATTATTTTCACCAAAAAAAAAATGTAAAAAAAATTTAATGAAGCTTTCACTATTAATAAGGATTCTGCATTCAAGCCTCTTAAATGATTATCTTGTTTCACCATGTTCCATCTCTGCCATTCTCCATCATTGAATGTTTAATAGCCTCTCTGATGAAACAGATTCTGTTGGTCACAAAAGTGTTTAATCATGTAATATCATATTTAATGTACTGTCCAGAAGATTAATTCCTTGGAGGATAACTGTTTCACGTTTCGTTGTTCTGTTTACTTTGACAGAGATGACTGGTGCAGTAAGTTCTTTTTGGCAAAGTGATTTGTTTGAGTGATGCCATGCTGCACTGGACAATTCTTCTATGATACAAAGCCCCATGCAATGTCAGTGGTAAAAGAGAACTATTGTGACGACTGCAAAATAAGAATTTATCAGCATCTCCTGAAGAATGTTTAACACTTAATAAATAAATAAACCCACTTACATACCTTCAGGGGCATTTCCTGTGTGAGGATGTAGATAAACAATCGCACATCGTAAAAGATGGGTTTCTTAAATTCCAAATGCAAAAATGTTTCAGAAAGTGTCTCTCGCTCTATAAGTATTTTCTTTTGCAAAGAAACTGACTTTGTTTTGTCTATTGGACACACTGTTTTGCTAGCAGCTGAGAAGCAGCTGTGAAATAAAAGTTTGATCCAAGTGGATGCAACTCTCTTCTTTTAATCCACTGTAATCCACATATATTATGAAGAGTGCATCCACTTCTTCTTGTTAAAAGGTGTCTCTTCCATCTTCTACTGTTTAAGTGATTAAAATACCCAGCTGGCTAAACAGGTAGCCCAAAGAGAAGTACACACATTTAATACCTCACTCAATCTTTGAAAAATTTCCATCTGACCAATAAAAGAAACATCAAAAGGTTTGCATGTTCTTTGGAAACTTTAAGTTTGTGAATAGCCACCACAGATTCTTCCCTAAATCTTATCAAAACATAAAGTACTATAATTGTTCATTGAAGATTCCTGATACAATAAGATATAAAGCTTCTTCATTGGGTAGTATAACCTATGATGTGGAATATACTCTGCTTTCCGTGCACAGCAGCCACAGTGCTGGGTTTTGTGACAACCATTCTCCACAATGGTTTTTTGGTGTCTGCATGTGAGCACTATTAATTTAGATGCCAACAGAACTAAGTGATAATCTAATAGAATCTCTGATTTGTTATCAGAGGCTTTAGTGTTGAATCAATAGATCGCTGATGCTTGCTACAGAAATGCGATTTACAATGTAGTTTTGATTGTTCAGCTATCATCCTCCTTGAGTTTGTGCGAGGTAGACTTCCTTAAAATGAAACATCTTCCAATCTTTTTATTTTTTATATCTTCTTTTTATACTAATATATCATGCAAAATTAACACATTGGGAAGCTCAACATTGCTCTCTTCTTCCAGTCTACAAATTCAACAGGGCATAGCTAGGAACCTTCATTTCTTGGCTTAAGGTAGAAAGAAAGATTTTCTTGCCTCGTGTACTCACTGTAGTGCAAAAACGTTGCCAAAAGGCAGTTCTCCAATAATCTGCAGATTTTACTTGACTCCACATGTGCAGATCCAATGGCAAGTATATTCTAACCATCTCAGGCCTCCGCATCCACAGGTTTCATGACAAAATGACTGAAAATCACTGGAAGACTTACTGGAGTGTAATTTTCATTATTGCTTTTATTAATTCAAGTAGTTCCACAATGATGGGGTTTTAGTGAGCACACAAGAGACATTTTATTTTCCACAAGCTTTTGATTAAGTTGGCCTTAGACAAATCCTTCATCACAAAAAACATTGAACCCTGGTCTTTCATCGTTTAGCAAGAAGTCACTGTGATTTTTCAAACAAAAACAAGGTGTCTGAAAAGCATCTTGTTTCATAGGGCCATATTTCTTTCCTAGAGCTTGTATTTTCTCTTCCCCAGCTAAAGGATATTTTTGTAACCAAACTGCTTTGAATTTGAATGTTCCTCTTTTCCTAGTGCTAATGTCGTGGGTATCTTTGTGAAATTGTAGTCCATTATCTCACTTGCTACTTCATGACATATTCCAGATTTATCTCACTGTCATCAGGTTGATGGAATTCAAAATGGTGGAACAGATTCAGATTTAAAAAAAAAAACAAAAAACAAGCAGTCTAGAAGTGTCTATAGAAACTTTGGTTCTTAGTGAGTGTGACAGGGAACCCCTCCAGTAAAATGATGGATAGTTTTTGCATTTTGCCATGTCTTTAGAAACATAATCCACATATGATGACATTTTGTTATGGCAGTTAATAACATTCTGAGTTCAGGCATGTTCATCACACTTTGTGAATGAAGGAGCTCTCTGCATCAACTTTGATCTGACAGAGAGCTAGAGTTAGTTTCTGTTCTCATGACTACAGAACTTGTGGTCCACACTTTTGACATATCCTATAATTCACAGCTACTTTGAGAAATGCTATCACTTGGCTTAACAAACACCTACATCTAGTTCCATTTGAACTCTAAGAATCCTCGATTAATTATTATAGTATGCATGAACTCACTAAAAAAATGTGTTTGTAACAACTCTTCTGTTTCTTTTTTTTTAACCTGATTTGGTAAAAGATAATAACTGAAACTAAACTCTTCAAACCTACCCAAAAACTTGCCAGATGCATATAACATTTCCTCTTTTACAATGGCTACATAATTTATCTTCCTTAAAACACTCAATAGCATTCTCTTTGCAAAGTAGCTGAGCCAGTTTTATTTTTTTTTTTTGAGTTGTAAAGGTTTTTAAAAGGCCTTCGTTAAGCTTGTAATGTGAGCTTGCGTGCCCTCTTGTGGTAATCCGGTAGCATACTACAATTCAATGGCATATCTTCAATATTTATCTCTGGAATATAGTCAGTGTGTAGGAATTGTTTATTATATGTGCTTTATAAAAATTTAGAACACACATGAAAAACCTCCCATTGTGCACCAATTTCTGATCAAATAGCTGTTCACTTTATTTAATGGCTTTGTTGTAAATAGATTTGGAGCTGGCGGGCCTATATTTTTACTGCTGACAATACTAATAAATTGCATTAATAATCCACACACTGTAAATGTGGACACATTTTTCCAGTCACATCTATTGGCTTGTCCTGTCTGATTTTCTGAGAACTGACATTTTCTACAATACAGCTATGTTAATATCTACCACTATACAATGCCCAATCTGAGTGAAAACATTGTTTGCTAAATACAATTAAAAATTGCAAATCTAGTTAATTATTACTCTGCAGTTTCCTTTGCACCACTATGTATAGTAAACATGGTCATCTTAGCAGTTCTTCGGTATACTTATTGGTATGCACATATATTGTTATCTGGTACCTCTGTACAACATTTACATTGCCAGCTGTTAAGTACTCACATCCAACCTGCAACTATGGGAGAAGCTGCTTTTACAACTCGACAACATCACTTTGTAAAAACACGTTAAGATCGCTTCAAAAGTCAATGCCTCAACTGTCTGCCCCACATACATTATGGAAGGTGCCTTCTAATAGGTAAGACTCTCTGGATATTCATTTGTAAGAATTGTCTACAGATAATGAGTCTTTGCTGGTGCAGCAAAGTCAGCCTTTTGATAAATGGCATTTTAAATGCTGTGGGACTTACAATGGCCAAAAACGAAGCAATGGTGAAAATACTATAAAATGTATTTCTCATCCAAACTTTGTCTCCAGAACCATCTCTTCCATGTTCTCAGCACTTACCACAGAACATTCACTGAATTATCGACTTTAGGGACTAAGTGCCATTTAATTAGAATGCATGACCAATCTACTGAAAAACAATAGCTACTATCCCCTTGTGATTGCCAAGGGTGCAAATGTCTGAATAGTCAAATAGATATTTACCATACTGAATATTTTTGCATATGCCTCTTTGGCTGTCTGCATTATAAAAAAAGTGTTGAATCACTTTTAATCTGATTAAGCATACATCATCATTGAACATATTATATAGTCTGTCCAAAAGCATGACACTTGTTTATTTTAAAACCCACATATTCAGTCCACAGTAACATAGGCCTACATATTAGTTTGGTTCTCATTCCTAGGCGCAGATGTAGCTGTCCGAATGCCTCTAAATCTTAGTATGACAGCACACTGTTTAATTGTGTGGGAAGTACAGCATTTCAGCTACTCCAGACTTGTCTTATACACCATAATAAAAGGAGAAGTGTCTGTCCATCCAGTTTCTATGTCTGTCATTTCAAAAGACAGCGCATCACTAACATTTGCAGTAATGCATTTTATTACTAGTCTCTTTATAAAGAGGTTGTGGCAGAGCTCCAATATAATGTCAGATATAGCCTTTAACGTGTGGTTGAAACGTCCAGGATTTCAAACCTATTCACTGCAAGGAACAAATCACATGGTCTGGTCATCTGCATTTTTCTCTGTGCAGTTACAAAATCTGAGCACCATGAACGACTCTTATAAACCTTCGGTTTCAGGCAAGGAGGTGTTTTTTTTTTCACAATCCTAAGGATAATTTGTCATTGCCCACAGTCATCAAAAATCTCTCAATATGTAACTTGTATCTCTGAAACGCCTTATACATCTTCAGATATGCCCAATGTATTTAGTACAGCTTTAATCTTTAAAATAACTACTATTAATTAAAAAAATATTCCGAAAGCTATGCAATACTTCAAAGCTATAATGGTTATTAAAGAACAATGTCACTATAAATGCCTTGAGATGGTTTATTTTACCTCCACTAAACAAAGAAATCTTAATTTGCAATTCTAGTGAAGACTTTGTTAGATGTTCAAGGTGAGATACCTCTAGCAGACAGCCGAAATCTGACAATGATGCTATTTTCAAAGTCTCCAAACTTTCATATGTCTACAAGCAGTCTTTCTTCTTTGAAATGACAGCTTATTATCTCAGATTTCTGAGAAAGTGGTTTGTCTTCACAGCTCCTTAGAACTGTTGATCCAGAAAGGAACACCTTGGAACTACAGTACAGCTTGTCAGAGAACAATACATACATCAAACCATCCGTTCATAACTTCTCCGTTCACCATCAGTTTAACCTTGCCGGTGCTGCCTTTGGTACCTCTGAAGCTCCTCCAACAAAAACAGAGAAAAAAGTCCTCACCTGGTAGCATGATAGTTTGAAAAGTCATTGCTTGGGCCTAAAGTATACTAAATCAAAGTGGTTCTATTCTGAAAAACATTACATTATTCACTTTCAGCAGTACATGTTAGGTGCCTACTTAACAATGTGATTAGATATTATCTACATGAAATTATCACAATCTAGGTGGTGTTGAAGTCTTGATTCCTGCATAGTGTTAGGAGAGTGTCTTGTGGTCTGGCATAGAATAAGGTATTGACTATTTTACCCAAGATTGTCAGTGCCTCTGGAAAAGAGAAAATGATAGAGAGAACATAAATTGTTAGTCCCGTAGCCTCTCCAGCTCTTAAAATGGCCTTCTCAACGTTCAGCATTTTCCAACTACACATAAGCTGAAATCAGCTAAATTTAAAATGAGGATCATAAAACTGAGACTGTAGGTCCAATCAGTTCACCACCCTAACATCCAAAAAACTAGCTTCTTTATCCATTAATATGCACTATACAAAATACAATAAGGAAATACATGTCTTGCAGGACCTACATTTTTATGCAAAATAACATTTAAGGATAAGTATTTGGAATATGTGATTACATTAAAAACACAAATCAATGACTAAGATACTGGAGAGTGTTCTACTTCAAAATTACTACATGTTCCTGACATTTTCACTTTAGCTGCAGTTGAGAAATGCAGCTTTAACCTGCGCAATACATTATCATGAATAGACTAGTACAGCAAAATCTTTGAAGGTTTCTTTAACTTACCCATGTGGCTAAAGAGCTTCTGCACAATTTTTAAGTGATAAATGAATTTATCTAAAAACTCTCAAAGTTTGGGGACTAGTATTGACTACAGTTTTTGTAACCTTCATTCCAAAAATACTTCTCCTTTGGGACAATATTATCATAGCTACATCAGATGATCTCTAAAAGCTCTTTGCTCAATATGGGAACAAACATTTCAGAAATACTGTACATATTATGCCATACAAATTCTGCTTTCAGCCCCTTGAAATCATGAAATAATAGAATAAACTTACAGATACTGACTGCATAGGGTAAGTGAAACACTGTATCAATAATGACAACAATGAACAACAAACAGTGCAAAATAAGGGCCACCACTAAGTATAAATTTGGTGCATAGATGTAAATTAACATCTATTTGACAGTCTTGCTAAATAATAAACAGTAGTTACGCTATCCATTATTTAACTATTAGACATCATCCTTTGGCATACTAGCTAATTCATACAGTATTAGTCCTCTGCTCTGGTTCCGAATCATTCTGTTTGGGCTTGTGCCGATTTGATACATCCTAAGCCAGCATAATTACATTACTGTCACTGTAAATGAATCTCCTTTATCAGAGTGATTGTGCCCTCTCTTTCAGTCTTTTCTTAGGATTTTTTAGCATTAAACGCTGCATCACCAGATTCTCTGGTTTTATTGCAGGTCATTAAACACCCTCAGATACACTTACAGTATATAGTCGATTTCCACCCAAGACAAAGCACATGGTTTCAAGGCTATTTTTTACTGTTGGTAAACATTCTTTCAATTACTTGTTCTTTTTAATACATATTAGATAAACACTATCAATAAATATCATAAATAATATAAATATAAATGTTTTATATATTGTTATTGTTTTACTTACTGTCTGTAACACTATGTTATTGTACCATGTTCTCCATCATTAGTGCAATTTTGATGCTTCTATACCAGTACAGTTAAATCACCAATAAATGTATTTGTAGTGTAAAGCATAATGAGAAAGGTGAACAGTTTTATTTAGACTTGTGCTCCTTGTCTTAAAGAGACTTTGTTTTAGACTGCCAGGATAACAACACAGATAGAATCAAGACAGTTAAAGATAATACTTCACAAATACAATTAATGCATTTTTTTCAGTGGGGAGATATTGGTGTTCAGGTCTTCAGTTTGTGAGGGTATTTCTCTCTTAACATGAGGAGGAATGGGTGAATGGTTGCTGGGCAACCATGTGCAATGGAGTTTAGCTCTGTAGCACAGTGTAATTAAAGGTTTGACTATTGGCAGGCTAAGCATGTCTGAGTGCTCTCTCACATAGCACTGCTCTCAGAACAGTCTCTTGTCTTGGACCTACACCCACTACAAAAATAACCTTTAATAGTTTAGGGCATCTCAGTAACTGGAGGGTGGGAGAAACTGAACAGCAAATTACAACGCTTATGTTTTTCTTGCTGTCAGCCTAAGAGAATAATACATCCATCAATCCATTTTCCAAATCAGTTTATTCCAAAATAAATTTTTAGAACCTGCAATCAAACTATCATCATAAGAATACTGAAACAGGCAGACAATGTGTAAAGTCTGTACAGACAGGAACGGAGTCAAAATTTAAAATGATGTCCATTAAATAGAGAGTAGCTCCAACCACTTCGTTGCCCAAATTATGTAATCCAAAATGTGGCTTCTTATACATAAATGTACACTATACAAAATACAGTAATAAATCACATTTCCAACAGGGCCTACATTTCATGCAAAACAGACTATTCATCCCAAAATAGTATTGGATTACATGACAAACCCTAATAAATGACCTAGGTACAGTACAGTAGAGTTTTCTGCTTCAAAATTACAAGACGACTACATGTTCCTGAAATTTTCACTTTAACTATGATAGTTGAGATGCAGCTTTTAACTGCACAATACATTAACACAGATAGGCTAGCACAATATGATATTTTAAGGTTTATTTCTCCCATGTGGCTAAGGAGCTTCTGAAGGTTTTTCAACAGATAATGTTTAGCTGTAGGTACTACAGAGCATTTTATATCAACATTTTAGCTACTACATGGTGCTCAGATCTTCATTTTAGCTGTAATTGTTGAGTGATGCAGTTTTAAACTGTACAATACTTTACAATGAACAGAATGTGTCCCAGTAGGTTGTTCTTAGATTTCCATGTGGCTAAAGAGCTTCTTCAGACTTTTCTAAAAACAGACTTTAAATTTTTATTAAAAAAAAAAAACACACACAACTCAGGTTTGAACACACTAGTGGTCACAATTGTGTAACTTTTTAATGCTCAATGTATTTGTGAAAATCATGGTTCTAAATTGTATTCTCATGCAAATTCCCAAGGCTTAAAGTGGATTTGGTCAAAACACCACTGAAAGCTTCATAGGAAGACATTAGAACAGCAAACTAACCAGGAAAGAAAGAGGGAAAGGTGTTCTTTCCAAGCACTTTGTTCTCCGAACTGTAATTGGACAATATGTACTTCATATTCATTAGATAAACTTTACGTAGAATGCCTCATGCTGCACCTGCATCCCTGCTCAGGATTAAGCTAGCTAGGAAAATGGTATGGTATCTTATGCTAATGAACATTATAATTTCTCCAATGAATATACTATTTTTGGCTCCTCCATAATTGCTGCACTAAACCAATAAAGAACACTATTTCAGGTAATTAAATACACAAAGACTTCAAATACATCAGAGATAAAATATTTTCAAGTATTCCTTAAATCCTTCTTTATTTCTCTTAATCCTTTATTTTTTCTATGTACACGGAAGAATATGGATTTCAAGAAAATTGTAACATTAATGCAATTTTAAAATATCACTGCATATAGGCCTATCTATATATGTATTAAATATAATTTTGTAGTTTTTTTTTAATTATGAGAATTTAATGTTCATGTCTTTGATCTCTATGTTCTCTAAATAACTAAACAAATATTTCTAGAGAGTGGTGACAAAACACTGGATAAGTTAAGGAGACTGGCATGATTTATTTACTTGATAAAACAGTAGGCTTACGTAAGGTAACATATCCTGCTGTTCCTCCAGATATTCGTCGTATTTGGTTTCAGAAGTAGTGTTCTAAAAATTAAAAAAATGAATAATTTGAAAATGCAAATGCTTTTATGTAGATGACATACACTGCTGTTTCAAACATATGAATGCTAAGAAACACCACAGGGTATTGCCAGCTCCATTACATTTTTATTGATCTTTCACTCAGTTAGGCTAAAGTTCATTTTCATATTTACCTCTCATGCCTTACTTTAAATAAAAGATGTATTGTGATACAATGTCTTTTTGACATTTCCCTTTGATGTGATTGCATCACAGTGTTAAAAGTTGCCCATGGATATTTTCTACTAACTTTAGAAAATTTCTCTACTATATGAATGGAAGACTATCAAGTGGAAAAAATGGATAGAAACATTAATAAACAATTACCGTAGATACTCGCGTATTAGTCGATCTCGCAGATAAGTCGAGTGTATTTTTAAGCCGAAAATTACGAAATTTGTTATAACCCGCGTATAAGTCGAAGGTAAAACTTGGGTTTTTTCATGGCTCGTTGTTTTAATAAGCACGGTCTTCTCACCAATACCGGCTAGAGTTTGATTCCCCAGCATATCAAATTTCATCTATGTTACCAATGTTACTGAGATCAAAGTCATGCCTTTGTCTTTACTTGATAATAAATTTATGAAAGGAACTGACCATTTCTTCTAGATAGAGAGAGAGACGGTGCGAGTGGGCGAACGAGCGCTTGCGGGCAGCTGTGTGGAAGCCTGGGTGCTAGGCCAGGTTTTTAAAGGATTATTTTTCTATTTTATTGATTTTTAAACCTCCATGTTTGCTTTATGGATTATTTATTTAATGAAGAGTTCTTTTGAATCACTGCACAGTTTACTTTGAACATTGATTTTGATTGACTGTTTTAAATAAAAGCACTGTGCCATTACCCAAATTCTATGGAAAATTGTGTTGCCCCGTGGATAAGTCGTCCCTGTTTTTTTGAATTAATTTTAAGGCATAAATTTTTCGACTTATACGCGAGTATCTACACTAAGTTGTTTAATGCAACAAGAACCAGTGTCTTTGAAATATATTAATATAAGCTTTCATAAAATCAATTTACCAGTTTGCTTTTCCAGTGCTGGAGCTATAACCCAGCAATCACAAAGGAAAATAAAATTACAAACCAATATTTACAAATTCAAAATGACCAATATGCAATTATATTTTATGCTTTGTTAGAAAAATTTTTTTAACATTAAAACATATGTAGCATTTACAAAAAGTACAAAGCATATATAAAGAATTCGGGGTGATCTTAGATGTTACCCTAAGACTATAAAATTTCTTCCTACATCGTAAGAATTTGCCTGATTAGTGGGTATTCATGAGTATACTTTGTTATAGACTTTCACCTCTGTGATGCCCCATATGCCCGAGGCTTGACACTGCTCACTTCTCAGGGCCTTGAGGATCACAACAGAAGATGCACCAGAGTGAGGGAAGAGAATAGACTTGCTTGGCAAAATAACCAGTTTATTATAAAAACTGAGAATTTAAAGTGTAAATGACATTGTGCAAAGCAGTGCATCTTCCATTAAGTAATATAAATAGTTCAATACATTTCTCTATTATATAAAAACATCCTGCGATGAGACAAGACTTTTTTGAAGAAATTTTTTCAAGTCCCGTGAGACTTTGGCCATGAGATCTTTTCAAGTCGTGCCCTCCTCTCAACCATATTCAATTACATACTAGTACTTCCACCTCTCATTCGTGTGAATGCTTTTGTCAGACACAGTTTCTGCTCTCTCAACTGTTATAAATTTGAATGTATTCTTCACTTTAAGTTCCCAATTAAAGAAGACGTATTATGTCCAAATCTTATTGAAGAATTTCATCACAAAGGTTTATCAACAGAAAAATGAGTGCACAGGCAATCCTAGCACCGAGAAACGATGAAGTCAAACGAATTAACGCCAAAAATGTTGATTGGTTACACGACAAATTGGTTAAATGCGTATCAATATACTATGCTGAAACAGTTATGGGATCGTGCAGAGCATGAAAACATCAACTTACAATATCCCAAAGAATATCTCCATCCATTAACACTGTCCGGTCTTTCACAGCTCAAATTACTGTAGAAAGAAGGATGTATCCAAGAAAGGTAATGTACTAAATCTTCCGCGGATAACATTAGACAACAAAGGAGATCTTGATATGCCATTCGTATTAAAACGTTAACAGTTTCTCATTAGAATAGCTTTTGCAAAGACAATTAACAAATCTCAGTGCCAAACATCCGTAAAAGTTGTTTTATTTAATAGAGAGAAAGAAACAAAATTCAATCGCGGACAGTTATACGTTGCGTTGTCATGCTGAAAGTCCAAACACAGAATCAAAATTCAATGCGATATTGACGAAAATTTTATTAACAAAATTGTTTTTACTGAAGTTTTACAGTAAAAGTGTAAGTTTAAAAAGTATTTACGTGTTAATTTCAAAGCCAAACAGAACAAAATCGTATTACTCAATGAATAACTCTAGAGCTACATGAAACATAATTTACTTTCAAATTATTACATTTTACTATTTTTAATATGCTTAATTACTTGCTGTAATGTAAAATATTTTGTTTTATTATACATATGTAATAATTCCCATGAAAATAAAAATCTGTTTAAATTGTACATCCGCATCCCCATACGCGAGTGACAGAACTGCAAAGAGGCTAGCGCATAGCACAAGCCCAGGGATTGGCGTGCGATGCAAACAGGGGGCGAAGCCCCCTAGTTATTCATAAAATCATGAAAAATCTAGATTTAAACCCTAGTGATGAGATGAGTGTAAACAGGGCCAAAGAAGGTGTAATATCAGTACATACTGTAAACACGGAAGGAGATCATTCATTAACCCTACACCCTTTTATTTAAACTGTTTAGATTTCAATCAGAAGAAAGTTTTACATCTGGCACTGTTGGAATAGTTAGTTATCTGCATTACAATGTAGGAATTGAAGTGTTCTGTAATGTCAAAAACCTTAATTAAGTAACTTTTATTTTTAAATTGTTGTGTGAAAATGCTTTATGGTTAACAAAAAAACTTAAACAACAACTTAAAATGGCACTCTGCATCAAATGACTAAATTCCCCACTTCTTATGGAATTATGCAGGACCTGGGTGACTGCATTTAAGAAAAGCTTTATACTTAATTTTCAGTATAAAATTAGAAATAGTTTCTAAACATCTGTGTAGACAACACCGCTTATTAGAATGAAACTTTAGATTGGGAAAAACCTTATGTATTTAAAAGGAGTGTTATTGCACCTAATGAAGTTAAATTTAACTCAATGGTCACTGAATAACTGTAATATACATACACTGAAGACCTAGTCATAAAAACAAAGATTCAGAGAAAAAAAGGCAGATCATCTCACCACAATAAATCAGTATTCACTTTGTTTTTAGTTGAAGTTGAAATTTGAATGGCCTCAAATTACTGCCACATACAGACTTAGCAAGTGCTTTGTAACTTACTCTATGTACTGTATTAATAGTCCATCCATCCAGTTTTTAACCCGCTGAATCCAAACACAGGGTCACGGGGGTCTGCTGGAGCCAATCCCAGCCAACACAGGGCACAAGGTAGGAACCAATCCTGGGCAGGGTGCCAACCCACCGCAGGACATACACAAACACACCAAGCACACACTAGGGCCAATTTAGAATCGCCAATCCACCTAACCTGCATGTCTTTGGACTGTGGGAGGAAACCCACGCAGACACGGAGAGAACATGCAAACTCCACGCAGGGAGGATACAAACCCGGGTCTCCTAACTGCGAGGCAGCAGCACTACCACTGCGCCACCGTGCTGCCCGTATTAATAGTCATATCATTAAAAAATAGAAACCTTTGCTTAAATCTGTATGTCTTCAAGTCAAAAAACAGATTTTAATGCAACAGCGGACACCAATGCACCCTCCTAATTCTCTGTATAAACGCTTCTGTTATATCATTTATAAACTGTTAGCTTAATCTTAAGAAATATAATATTCCTTTATAATGTAACTCATTTTACAATCCATAAATAAAATAGCTCTTCTCTAAACATCCACTAGCACTATGTGTGGAAAGCACAACTAAACACTGTATTCCTGATAAGGCTACAAATTATTTAGTTCGCTTATGTCTTGGGATGGCTCTGGTACTCACTGTGTGCGATGTAACCAAAGGTCTTAAAAGCCCCCGCTATCACCACTGTGCACTCTTTGCATAAACACAGAGATATTCACTAGTCTCTCTAAGCTATAAATGAGGGAGCACACATGTGTACTGGATCCACAGGTCATACATGGCAAAAATTAGTGCGCAAAGAAAAGTGAAAGGAATAGCTATCCATGTGTTTCTCTGCATAGAGAAAATGAAACTATATTCGCAAATTGTGCTTTTGCTTGTATATTTTACAGAACGTATCAGCAAGCAAGCCTAAACTGTAGAGGCAATGAACTACGAAAAGTTCAAAATGTGTCCTTGTTATTGTGGTGGAATGATCTTGGCGCTGGAGTAACTTGAATACAGTAAGCCTTTACAGCAATCCGGGTGTTCTCACGAAAGAGCTTTCACCAACTGCCACCTCTGACAGAAAGTGATAAATAATCTTAAAAAGTATGCAGAACAATGTCTTTTGGATGGCTAAGCCCTGTAGAAGTTACTACAGAGCTGACCAAACACAAGAAAAGAACCCAAGCATCTGCAATTGTTCTTTTCCCTATATGCCTGTAAAGTACGTTGGGTTAGTATTTGCTATACAAAGCAAATAAATAAAAATAAGGATTGCTTATTTTATATGCAACTGTTACATCATTTTAATTAACTTTGCATTACTATTTAAACAAAACATTATTAAAATGTCTTATACAATAGATAGAAATAGTGGTTTGTGTCAAATTTTAATGTTAAGCATTTTATATAAAATGTTACAGCTTGTCTTTTGTTGGGCAAATACAACACAGCAATGCAGACAAATTCACAAAGTTTACTGGACACTGAATTATTCAAGGTAAAAAAAATTTCAAAGAACAATTCTTTTCATAAGAAAACTGAGAATTATTTTTTTCCTGTACCTACATGTGGGAGGAGTTACAAATGGGACTAAATGTGCTGTAGGGTCAAACAACTTTAGACAAATAAAGTGAAGTGTCTGCTACTTTTCTACATTACAATTACATTTAAAGCATCAAAAGTATTAATGTTGTTTTACATTTGGTGAAGTACACAATATATACATAGGTTATTGTGACTTTTAAGCTGGAGTTAGAAAACAAATTCAATTACACTGGGAGATTGTAACTACTATAATGCTCACAAGCGCAAGCCATCATTTATGAGACAAATAAAGATAATGATGGTATTTTCTAAATATTGCTAAAAAAAAAACTAAACTGAATATAAAGTAAACCTACCAGTTTGAAAAATTATATATATCTTCATATCAAAGTTATATCTTCATATATGACTGTATTACTCAAGATGCTTCAGAAACAGAGCTTTACTTTTAAAACAGTGCAGGTAAAAACAAACAAGACCTGGGAAAAGTAAATAAGAATACCCATTTTATTTCTCTTCTGCATTTCAGCTCACAGTGGGGGAAAAAAAGACACTAACATTACTCTCACAAACATTCTTTGTATCCTTGTGTTAACATATAAATGTAAAATGCTCTCAATTGAAAGAGGTGTTCCCTATGTTAAGTGCTCGTGTGATTTTGGTGTACGGTGGTGCGCATGTGCATGTAAAAGACTTTTTTTTTCTTTTATGATAAAAAGGAGACTGCATGACCAGTGTATCTTGCCCTGGTCAAGAAGCTTCAGACAGTGTTGTTATTCTTCCGATATCAGTATATTACCCAGGCATACGCTGTTAATAGTTTTCTTGCCATCGCAAGGACATTTAGTCTACATGTCAACACCTTGTGCCCAACCAGTTTCAATGGGGAAAAGATCAGAATTAAGCTGCTTTTGACTACAGAGCCAGAGCTAAGCATTACTTCAGTCTGAGTTGATGAGGTCACACTTCTCTCAAAATACTGATTAACCCTAGCAGCATCTTTAGTAAGAATGTCTAATGACTTCAGGTTTACAGCTGCTTAATAAGGAAAAGAAAAGAATCAAATACAAATTGGTTTTCTGGATATGTTCACATTTGCTTCTCAAAAAAGATCAGTTTATTGATTTTCCAATGCAGACAATTATTGGAGTAACAATCTTGGCATCCAAAGAAGATTATAAGCATGGACACTTAATGACAGATTTGGGTATTTATTACCTTCTGTAGTTCAATTAAAATTTGTAATTTTCAGTTCTGTTTGTGTTATGTATTAATAGTCAATAGTAACCTATAATGATAAGCCTTTTTGATTTCAATTTCAAAACATTTCTTCTTAATCTGTATAATCTGCCTAAATAAAATATCAATGCTGATAGGACATAAAAAACATAAAAGAGATTTTTTAAAAATGACACAACTATCATTTTAAAAACAATTATAGAACCCATAAAATAACATTTATTTTCACCATGTTAAAATAACAAAGCATTTGTACAGCCAGTATTTTACTGACAAGATTAAGAAGGTTTGAGAGTATTGTGTTATATTAAATGTAGCAGAGTCTGATTCACTTGGCTCCAGGCCCACAAACCTAAATTGACATTAAAAAAAAAGGTTCACAACTATCTATATATATTATTCATACAATACCTGCCAAATACTACAAAGAGTACACAACATATTTCACCCTATTTAGGGCTCATCAGGTGTAAGGTTGATCAAGCACATCGACCTCTCACAGAAGTGGGAAAAAGATGAAGAGGAAGAAGAATACTTTACAGATAATGTAATTTTGTTAAAATTTCACTCTTTTTTAAATAGCTTGATATTTCAGTTTTAATTACAGTGAATATGAAACAATTTAATCAAGAACAAAATCAGTAGAACATCGTTCCTCCCCCACACTATGCGACACTTCAATTCCACCCGTGGGGGGTAAACGTTAATTTATACAAAATTATTGTCTGTCTGTTATACTTTCATTGTTATCACTCTTTAATTTAATATTGTTCTTTATCAGTATGCTATCTATCTATCTATCTATCTATCTATCTATCTATCATTGATTTATGTTTCATATTATTCTTTTAATTCTGTCATATTTCATGCTATTTTCTTATTATACTATGAATTATTCTACAACATATGCACAAGCAAACACTGTTTAATCAAAATCAAAAGCTCATTTGATCACTATTTGGAGTTAATTCACATAGCACAGTTACACACATTGTATCTTTGTGTACCTGGAGAAAGCATATGACCTGGTGCCACAAGAAGAATTGTGGTATTGTATGAGAAAGCTGGGAGTGGCAGAGAAGTATGTAAGAGTTGTACAGGATATGTACGAAGGAAGTGTGACAGTGGTGAGGTCTGCGGTAGGAGTAACAGATGCATTCAAGTTGGAGGTGGGATTATATCAGGGATCGGCTCTGAGCCTTTTCTTATTTGCAATGGTGATGGACAGGTTGACAGACGAGATTAGACAGGAGTCCCCGTGGACTATGATGTTTGCTGATGACATTTTGATCTGTAGCGATAGTAGGGAGCAGGTTGAGGAGACCCTGGAGAGGTGAAGATATGCTCTAGAGAGGAGAGGAATGAAGGTCAGTAGGAACAAGACAGAATACATGTGTGTAAATGAGAGGGAGGTCAGTAGAATGATGAGGATGCAGGGAGTAGAGTTGGCGAAGGTGGATGAGTTTAAATACTTGGGAACAACAGTACAAAGTAATGATGATTGTAGAAGGGAGGTGAAAAAGAAAGTGCAGCAGGGTGAAATGGGTGGATAAGAGTGACGGGTATCAGCAAGAGTGAAAGGGAAGGTCATTTTTCATTTTTATTACTATTAAATTTAATATTGTTTCTTTGTATCAGTATACTGCTGCTGGATTATGTGAATTTCCTCTTGGGATTAATAAAGTATCTATCTATCTATCTATCTATCTATCTATCTATCTATCTATCTATCTATCTATCTATCTATCTATCTATCTATCTATCTATCTATCTATCTATCTATCTATCTATCTATCTATCTATCTATCTATCTATCTATCTATCTATCTATCTATCTATCTATCTACAGGACGGTAGTGAGAACAGCTATGTTATATGGGTTGGAGATGTTGGCACTGACCAGAAAGCAGCAGAGCTGGAGGTGGCAGAGTTAAAGGTGCTAAGATTTGCACTGGGTGTGATGAGGATGGATAGGATTAGAAATGAGTACATTAGAGAGGCAGCTCAAGTTAGACGGTTGGGAAACAAAGTCAGGGAAGCGAGATTGCGTTGGTTTGGACATGTGCAGAGGAGAGGATGCTGGATATATTGGGAGAAGAATGCTAAGGATAGAGCTGCCAGGGAAGAGAAAAAGAGGAAGGCTTAAGCAAATGTTTATAGATGTGGTGAGAGAGGACATGCAGGAGATGGGTGTAACAGAACAAGATGCAGAGGACAGAAAGATATGGAAGAAGATGATCCGCTGTGGCAACCCCTAACGGGAGCAGCTGAAAGAAGAAGAACATCTTGGTATTGCAGCAGCAGGAATGTGACCCATTTCCTTTTTGTTTCAATTGAAGTGCAGACTGTGGGGCAGCTTTGTTGTTGAGATCAAGATGATACTGCTTTCCACAGACCATTGGAGGTGCACTAAGCAGTGCAATGGCACACTGTAACAGCACCCAACAAATCTCTAGGTGGCTAATGGAAAGTGCATGATAGCTTGGATGCATGAGACACATCAAGATTTCTGATTCCACTTCACTCTTATTGCGAATCACACCAATCCAACATGTTGCATCATACATGCACCCAACATAGCCTCCAATAGTACACTGGCCTAATGTAATGGACACATCTGATCCATCAGGAGTGTGATCGAAAAAGGGCAGGATCTTAGCTGCTGCTTCAATGGTGAATATCAATTGACTGTCTTCAGACACACAGCTGACCTTTGGCCGTGGAGAATCGCATTCTCTGCTCAGCAACATGAGATAGGACATAGCCATTTGATATGAAAAATGTTTGCCATTTTTGATAACTTTTACTGATTGAAAATTCATTTACTGTTTTTTACATATGGCACATTCAGCCTATGTCTAGAATGGAAAATAAACATAAAAGAATTCCACAAGAAAAGGTTTGCTTTGAGAATGAAGGAACAAAAAAAATGAAAAATATTTTTTAAATGATCTGAAAATTCTTTACATGCAATTAGGATGGTCTGAAAAAGAAAATGAAAATGATTTTTTAGATTTGAGAGGTCTGCTGTTCAAACCCTGATACAGTTTTCTGTTCATCACTTTTTCTGAAAGCCTATAATTTTGTTTGAATAAGGAAATAAAATCAAAAACCTGTGTTTGTTAAAAATGTGTTTGAGGTGTAAACATAGCTAAGCCAAAAACCTCATTAAATTTTGGTTGATTTCAAGGGGCTGCTTTGACCATGCAGGGTCATCTGGACCAAATGGTATAGTATGTGAAAAAATTTAAACAATGTACAGTACTAGCATGCAAAGTCTGAGCCTGCTTGGTGGTTTAGTTCTTGAGCTATGGGCTTGTGAAATTTAATGAAAAAATAAGGCTGGATAAATTCAAGACCCACTCCCCCCTC
The DNA here is from genome assembly GCF_016835505.1 of Polypterus senegalus. NCBI lineage: Eukaryota > Metazoa > Chordata > Cladistia > Polypteriformes > Polypteridae > Polypterus > Polypterus senegalus. Next base: position 154,661,836 of record NC_053164.1, on the reverse strand, counting down.
CCCACATTTAAACTGGCTGTATCTTGGAAAGTATTGATCATACATCAAAAATAATAATCTCCTGACTAATATGGGTACACTTGATGATTTTTTCAGAATTTTAATCTGAATTGTGTGAGATGTTGCTTGATTTGACGTAAATTGACTCTTTCTGATTTATACACAATACTGGGTAATTCAAATATTTTTAGTTTGACAATACAGTGTCACACACGTGCGCATGGGAGGCAGCTAAAGGGCTTGAGTGAAGGCAGTTCGGAGGCATGCCGGGGTGTGGCAGAGTGCACTGACTCTTTTTCTCCCTTGCCTGTAGACCATTCCCAGGGGATTCCACCTGGCTCTCCTGACATCACTTCCGGGACCGAGCCAGTGGAAGTCGACCACACCAGCTCCAGTCCCTCTGATGTCACGTCCGGCTATGATCCAATGGTGGAAGACCACGTGCTTGATCCATATGACCTCACTTCCTGTCTTCCCCTTTAAAACCTGGCCCTTTTCCCTTTTTCCTCAGTCTTGTTGTGGACTCAGTTGTATGCACTTCAGTGCTGATTATTTTGCTGAAACGACTTTTGCAGCCAGGATACCACATTACACGGGTGGCTGCCCCAAACCTTTATCTGTCCATGTCTCGTTCTTGTGACAACAGTTAAAGTGCATCCTGTGAACATCATTACATCAGATATAACCTTTTATTAAAGCATTAATTTTTTAAATACATACAAGCTAGCAACATTCCTAAAAGAATCACTAACCTTCCCTAACTACTGTAGAAAAACTATAATTAAAAAAATCTGGTCCTCCAATCGACTTTCTTGTACATGTACAGATTATATAATAATTGTCACTTTGTGAAACAAAACATGTACTTATTTAAATTTCAAGCTTGACATTTCTTTTACATAATTAGATACATTTCCAATTAAGTGTTATTTTGTGTTTGTACCATGTAATTTCTTTGCATTGCTGATAAGTTAAATAACAGTTAGAAAAACGTGCAATGTAGTTAAACTGTTACTAAATAAGATGAATAATTAGATATTCCCAAAATTATATCTTATTCTAGCCCTAACTCTTTCATTCTGTTTATATGAAAAATCAGAGTGTAAACGTGTATGCAACTGATTAATTTTCTTCTGCATTTGCGATGCTGTTTGGTTTTTAATTCTCATTTTCAAAAAAATAAATAAAAATACAATATGTAATAAAGTTCAGGCAATCCAAAAACTACGGAAACCAAGAAGAAATGTCAGTTAATTCACAAACGGTACAAAACTGATGAAAGTTCATAACATACAGCATATGAAATACAATTTGTGGAATTAAACGCAAGGACAAAGAAGTAAATGCATAAGACAAATCAAAGGTACGGTATGTAAATTTCAAAATTTTAAATTTTAAAACATGTCTATAATTTAAAAATGATGTCTTACCAGAAAAATTATAAAACAACTATTTCATTGACCATAATATGATTTCTTAAATTAGTTCAAGCAACCACCATAATTACCGATAGAACAAAGTCTAACAATGAAAAACAAACTTACCAACAGTGTTCATATTTAGCCAATCATACGTGATAAGTATTGAACACAAATACTAACACTAAATTGCATATGTTGACCAATGAATTAATAACCTTTTGTGGAAATTCAAAATCACCACAATGAAGAAAATGTCACAAACACTATTAAATCACTAGAAGTACTGTATTTTAAGCACAAAACTAAAAAAAGAAAATTTCAAAAAAACATAGCTCAAAACAATCGTGGAACACAATTTGTTTTAGGAAACACTGTAACAAATACCTAAATGTTGAAATATAATTGTTTTAACAGATAAACCTGCTTCACCAATAACAGAGAATCAACTGTGAAGAAAGCATATTGAAATGTTGCCAGTCAATCAAATTGGTGTGGTAAATTCTAGAAAATCTCTAGTTCCAGGTAAAAAAGGTAGACAAATTTGATGGCCCATAAAAACATCAATCCACCAAGGTAATTAACTTATTATACCATACCTCATGTATAAACGGTGCGTACACACAAAAATGTTACATAAGCCTGTTTCCACACTAACTTTGAGATGTATAAAAACTAAACACGGCGTAAAGTCACACCATCCTTTCCCTGTGCGTACACATAAATTTATGCTAGCACTGTTAGTTAGGGTCAGATCGGGGGTGAGAGTGTGAACGTGACTGAGAATAAAACTGAAAACAAAGCTAACTTTTACATGTACCATTAATTTACACCTGATCTGTCGCTGTTCATTTTCAAATAATATTGCATTTGTGCGATGATGTTTACTGATTGGTACTATTCAGATCATAAAATGATTTGTTCAAAATGTCACATGTATTTGTAGCTTTTTTTTGTGTGCCCGGTGTTGCATTGACATCATGGACCACAAGGCGTGAGTTTATTTATTGTGAGAAGGAGAACGCGGGTGGCAGGTTGCTGTGTGCTATAATATGCCTCACCTGGCAGCAATGAACGCACATGTACTATGCAAGGCATGCATGGGGCCCATTGAGAAAATAAGAGTGTTCCTTGCTCACCTTGCAGAGGAACTTTGTCATTGCTTCTTACAAGAAAAGGCGATGGAAAAAGAAAAAGAAGATGCAACATTGATAACTTTTTGTTCCAAGACTGCTGCTTCCCCCAGGAAAGCAAACTCAGTCAGTGTCAGGCTTCCTTTCAATGTAATAGGAACCAGAGCACAGAGAGAAGTGTGTACATTGCAACAAGTACATATGTCGTAAATGTAGGAAGGATGGTCCTTGGGTGGGTGGGAACTGTAAACATTTGAATCTGATGATTGCATACAGTGTGGAACTCACCTGCCTGTACTATTCTTTCCTCTGCATGTCCTGGAGTGCAAAAGAAACACCACCATGCACCAAAATGTGACGACTGGGGAAGATTGGAAAAAAAAAAATACAGTCACTAATTACAACCGCAAAAAGGCATGCGAATAAATATGAATAATGTTGCATCAGTGCCACAATGTTTTCAGAAATGTACTATACAGGTCATACAATTAATTATTTCAAATATCATATATACCTATGTCTCAGCATGAGCAGGAATACTTAACATTAAAACTGAATAAAAAAATTCAACTGACAGTGAGATACGAAGATGGCAGATTCACCAGCGTTTGTGTGTCAGCTTTTATCCCTCTAGATCACAGAATTTCTAGGTCCATTGTCTGAAAACACCACTCACATCTACAGTTATTCCCAGTTTCAGATAAAAACTAACAGCGTCAGATCTTTTGTATCGTGATCGTGAGTGAGAGACGAAAAAAAATAAAAACGGTAACTTTTATAAGTACTATAAATTTACACCGGCTGTTGGAGACACAAATCAAATTTATGTTTTTATTGTATAATAGTAACAATAAGAGCAGCTCACTACTCAAAATGGTAAATTTGTGCAGCACCCAGGATTGTTGTAGACTTGGAACACACATGAAATGTATGTGTTCCAAATAATGATCTATTATTTCCCCTCTAAAACTCCACCACTTCGATCCAAGATAATAAAGGCTTGACTTGGGGGAACTTCTTACCCATTCTACGGCGGTGGGGGGGATGGTATAGCAGGCTGCTTGCTGCTTTTGCTTATTGACACATTTACAACACAAAAGACGATGGTGGAGAGGAGCAAAAGGATTTAAAGTAGGCCGGATTTACTAGTTTTTTCATAAGCTTTGGTAATTCTAGTGTTAAACCCATAGCATGCAGGAAGATGAAGCATATGGACAACAGCAGCAAGTATATACCTGTTCTTCTCCTATCAGCAAAGAATAGCAAAATGAAGCTCCAGTGATCACTGATACTTACAGAGAGTCATAATTTGCTGTAAGTAATAGGTTACCATATAGGTTACCATAATTGTTGGTAATCCTATAAAGGTTTTGTAAACTTTAATAAAAATAAATGAGCCAAAATGAACTTTACAGTGAGTACATTCATGAATTTACTAAAGCTCTCTAGATGACACATCGAAAAACGTATATATAAAAAAAATGTTTAAACCTTTATTTAGATTATGCAGTCAAAAAACGATAGGTTGCTTATGCATCTTAATAAACCGAGATTGAAAAAGCATATAAGTACCTCATTCCGTTTATACTACTGGAATACATTATGCAATGCACAACTGATGCTGTTACTTCCAAACCTTCTGTAGACTACGGACTACTGAATAATTAATTGTTAACTGATTAATTACTGACAAGACCATGCTTTTACAGAATAATGTTACTTATGCTCTCCACACTCAATGATTAGTAAACTGGTTCACTGTCAAGTACTATTTAGGGTAGCTACCTAAATTATAAACCTCAACTGTGACTAGCATTGCAAGGGATTTAGATACAACTTGACTAAAAAAAATTTATCATTTTTGAGTTATGTGAATATATTTTTTCTAGCTTTATAACACTTACAAAGCATCAGTAAAGTGTTTATTCATCTGTGCAATGTGACCTTCTAACATAATTTTACTTTAGGGTAGTGTGAGGTGACTTAACTGAGACACATTCCTCTTGACAATACAAATTTAGAACATTAGAATAATCTAGACAAGAACGGGCCATTCAACTCAACCAAGCTGACCAGTCCTATCTACTTAATTCTTCTAAAAAAACACTAAGTCTAGTTTTGTAAATCACTAAAGTCCTACTGTCTATCACACTAATTGGTAGCTTATTCCAGGTGTCTATGGTACTCTGTGTAGTTTGTTTGAAATTTACCCTGTCACACATGTGCACATTGGAGGCCACTAAAGGGCTTGAATGAGGGAAATTCCGAATCTGACAGGGATGTGGCAGAGTGCACTGATTCTTTTTCTCGCTTTCCTGCAGACCATTCACGGGAAATTCCACGTGGCCCTGTTGACATCACTTCCGGGTCTGAACATGTAGATGAAGACCTTTCCGGTCCCGGCTCTCTTGATGTCCTATCCAGGCTCAAGCCTATGGTTTGAAGACCCTTCCAATCCCGGCCTTTCTGACATCACTTCCGATCCTGACCTTTAAAAGCCTCCACCTGTTCCCTATTCCCTCAGTTCTGTTTTTGACTCCTGATCTTATTAGTGATAAAAAAAAATAGATTTCATTGCACTAAGTGAAACGTGGCTTAACGCAGACGGCGCGGCTGTTTTAATCGAATCTGCGCCTCCGGATTACAGTTTTACTCGTGTAGACCGCCAGGGAAAAAGGGGGCGGTTTGGCAAACATTTAATCGAGCCGGTTAAAATGTAAAGATGTCAGTTTTGGTAAGTTCAAGTCCTTTGAGTATCTCGCCGTTGTTATTCATGGAGATTCTCAAGTTCTAGTATTATCCGTGTATAGACCTCCAAAATTCAACGCGTCTTTTTTTGAGGAATTCTCTGACTTAATGTCAATTTTAATTACTAACTATGACACACTCCTAATAGTTGGCGACTTTAATCTCCATATAGATAATCAGTGTGATCTAAAAGTAAAAGAATTTATGAACCTCCTGGATTCTTTTGATTTGAGACAACTCATAAATCAGCCTACACATAAAGCAGGTCATACGTTAGACTTAGTGATTACTAAAGGACTGAAAGTTGATATAAAACAGATCATTGATATTGGTCTATCAGACCATTTTCTTCTACTTTTAATATAGAAATAATGATAAAAACACTCATGAGAAGCATATTGTTAAAAAACGCTTCTTTGACTCAGCAGCAGCTTTAAAACTTACAAACATTCTAAGCAATCAGTCCGTTTATAGTGCCAACTATAATAGCGAGGATAATGTAAATAGTAAGGTGGAAAGATTTAATACTAAAGTGAGAGCTGCTGTTGACATAGTTGCACCTGAAAAGACAGTAAAAAATCTTCTAGCATTGTTATACCATGGAAGACCCAAAGAGTGTCTGATTTAAAGAGAACATGCCGTAGAGCTGAGCGTAAATGGAGGAAGACTAAACTAACTATCCACTATGAAATATTAAAAGTCAAAATAACAGAATACAATAACACTGTCCGTCTTGAGAGCGCTGCTATTTCTCTAAGATTATAAATAACAATGCTAGTAATCCCAGAGTCTTATTTTCTACAATTGATCGCCTACTAAACCCAGGTAACTCAAAGGAATGCCTCCTAAGTACTTCCAGTAAAACCTGTGAGGCTATCGCTGTATTTTCAATCAAAAATTAATGATATTAGAAATAACATAGTATATCCCTCCAACACTAAGGATCCTCCTAAACCCCAGCATCCTGTTATAAACAAATTAAACTCTTTCACTAGGATAGATTTACCTGATTTACAAAAAATAATATCTCAATTAAAACCCTCCACCTGCGTCCTTGACCCAATACCAACAAGGTTTTTCAAAGAAGTATCAGGCGCGCTAATTGATAATGTTCTTGACATAGTAAATTCGTCATTAGATACGGGGGTCTTCCCAGACTGTCTTAAGACTGCTGTAGTTAAACCCCTACTTAAGAAACATAATCTTGACCCTCGCTCTTGAAAATTTTAGACCCATCTCTAACCTGCCTTTCTTAAGTAAAGTTCTAGAGAAGGCAGTCATTATGCAGTTAAATGACCACCTCAATAAACATGCTATTCTTGATAAATTTCAGTCGGTTTTAGAACAAATCACAGCACAGAAACTGCACTCGTTAAAGTAGTAAATGACTTGCGGGTAAATGCAGACAGAGGCCATTTATCTGTTCTCATCCTCTTAGATCTGAGTGCTGCATTTGACACCATTGATCATAATATTCTTAGAAATCGCCTTAGTCAATGGGTGGGCCTCTCTGGCAGTGTCTTAAATTGGTTTGAATCCTACCTGACAGGGAGAAAATTTTTGTTAGTTGTGGTAATTACAACTCAAGACACATGATATCCGATATGGTGTTCCACAAGGCTCTATCCTGGGTCCGCTGTTATTCTCAATCTACATGCTTCCGTTAGGTCAGATTATCTCAGGGCACAACGTGAGCTACCACAGCTATGCTGATGACACACAGCTGTACTTATCAATAGCACCTGATGACCCGATTCTCTTGATTCACTAACACAATGTCTGACTTGTATCTCAGAATGGATGAATAGTAACTTTCTCAAGTTAAATAAAGAGAAAACTGAAATCTTAGTGATTGGCAATAATGGATACAATGAGGCTATTAGAAATAAACTGGATACATTAGGATTAAAAGTCAAGACGGAGGTAAAAGCTTAGGGGTAATTGTTGACTGTAATCTGAATTTTAAATGCATATTAATCAGATCACTAGGACAGCATTTTTCACTTAAGAAACATAGTAAAGTTAGACCTCTTATATCACTGAAAGATGCTGAGAAATTAGTTCACGCTTTGTTTTCAGTCGTCTAGATTACTGTACTGCTCTCAGGACTACCCAAAAAAGACATAAATCGTTTGCAACTAGTGCAGAATGCAGCTGCTAGAATCCTAACTAGGAAAAGAAAATCCGAACACATTTCTCCAGTTTTGATGTCACTACACTGGTTACCTGTGTCATTCAGGATTGACTTTAAAATTCTGCTTATGGTTTATAAAGCCTTAAATAATCTCGCCCCATCTTATATATCGGAATGTCTGACACCTTATATTCCAAATCGTAACCTCAGATCCTCAAATGAGTGTCTCCTTAGAATTCCAAGAACAAAACTTAAAAGAAGTGGTGAGGCTGCCTTCTGCTGCTATGCACCTAAAATCTGGAATAGCCTGCCAATAGGAATTCGCCAGGCTGATACAGTAGAGCACTTTAAAACACTGCTGAAAACACATTACTTTAACATGGCCTTTTATAACTTCATTTAACTTAATTTAACTTAATCCTGATACTCTGTATGTTCAATTCATCATAATAACTATTCATGGTGGCTCTAAAATCGTACTGACCCCTACTCTCTCTTCTGTTTCTTTTTTCCGGTTTCTTTGTGGTGTTGGTGGCCTGCGCCACCTCCACCTACTCAAAGCTTCATGATGCTCCAACAATGATGGATGGATTAAAAGGCAGAAGTCTACGTGACCATCATCATCATCAAGTCCTTCCGTGAGAACCCTAAATCCAAAGAGGACTGTTTCATTTATGTTAGGTAGAATGCCCAGAGGGGACTGGGCGGTCTCATGGTCTGGAATCCCTACAGATTTTATTTTTTCTCCAGCCGTCTGGAGTTTTTTGTTTTTCTGTACCCCCTGGCCATTGGACCTTACTCTTATTCTATGTTAATTAATGTTGACTTATTTTGTTTTCTTATTGTGTCTTTTATTTTTCTATTCTTTATTATGTAAAACACTTTGAGCTACTGTTTGTATGAAAATGTGCTATATAAATAAATGTTGTTGTTGTTGTTTGTGCATATCAGTTCTATCATTTATTTACAATTTGCAGCCAGGAAAATAATATATGGGTGGCTACCCCAAACCTTGCTATGGCTCTTTGTGGAGTTTATTGCAACCCACAACAAGTTTCCGACTGTATCCATGTGTTCTTGATAAACTAATTTTAAAATTAAAGCCTTAATCCACTGTATAAATTCCCTTCATAATTTTAAACACTTTCATAATGTTTCCTCTGGAATTGGCCTACTCGCTCTTCTCTAGAATTTTTCTGCTGTTGCTATATCCTTTTTGTAGCCCGGAGACCAAAACCTTACATAGTACTCCATATAAGGTTTCACTAGTTCATTATAGAGCTTGAGCATAACTCCTTGGACTTGTACTCTACACATCATGCTATATAGAAAAAACATTCTGTTAGTCTGCTTAGTCTTAGACTTCTGAAGACCGTCTGGAAGTTGAAGGTGCACTTTCTATTTTCAGACATCCTATTCTGTAATCAAACATAACATTTTATTTCCTTCATGTAATACTTTACATTTACTATCATTAAATTCCATCTGCCACAAATGTGCACAAACCTGTATGCTCTTTATTCCAGGTTATCTGCTAATCCAACTATCTCAGTATCATTTGCAAACTTAACCAGTTTGTTACTTATATTCCTATCCGAATCATTTATACATATTAAACATTAACCCCTGTGGAGTACAACTCTTAACATCGGCCAATTCTGATAATGTTGCTGACACACAACACTCTGCTTCTTGTGTCTTGTGTTTGAGCCAATTTTGCACATATTAACAAACATTGTTTGATGCCCAACCTCTCATCTGCCACCTTATAAAATTCTTTCTGAAAATCCAGACAAATATTATCATATTCTCCACATTCACCATATCCTTTTGTTGCTTCCTCATAGAATTCCAGAATATTGCCAAAAAGATGACCTCCCTCTTCTGAACCCATGCTGACTGTTCAGTAAAACTCCTGTTCTTGCCATGTGTTACTCAATGTTATCCTTAATAATTCCTTCCATTAATTTTCCTGTGATGCACGTTAAGCGTACTGGCCTGTAGTTGCTTCGGTCTGCCCAATCACTTTTTTTATATAACAGATAATATTTGCTATTTTACAGTCTTTCACAATTTCCCCTGTGTGCAGTAACTTCCTAAAAATATTTGTCAAAGGTTTATATACAGTATGTACTCGCTAACCTCCTTATGAACTTGAGGGTAAATATTATCTGGTCCTGGAGATTTGTTTGTTTTCAGCATATTTAATCTAAGCACTACTTCTCCCTCTACAATTTCCAAATCAGTACCTCCTTAATAGTCCTTTTTACCGCTGGGAGGTTATCTATTTAGTCATTTGTGAAGATCTCAGAAAAATGTAAATTTAGAGCATCTGCTATTTCACTGTTTGTATGTTTTTAATTCCCCATTACAATTCCTGATGCACTTCACCTCCTCCTTGACTGTTCTTTTACTACTAAAATACTGAGAAAATCACTTTGGTTCTTCTTTTGCCTTATCTGCTATATTCCTCTCTAACAGTCTTTTTGCCTCCCAAATATCCTTCTTAATGGTTGCCTCCATGTTCTCATATCCCCTTATACCCCCAATGATTCACATTGGAGTTATTAAAATTATGTGCCTTATACAGCTGTTTTTCCTTTCAGTGTGGAATGGAATTTAAAATCTATTGCTAGCTTTTGTATGAAAATCTGCATGTTCTCTGTGTGGCTAGGTATTATTATTAACAGAAGTGTGCTTCCAGCTGTGGACTGCAGCTCTCAGCCACTCCCCGGCTTGTCTCAACCAGTGTCTGGTTATTGTCCAAGTAAGATGCCAAACATATGACAAGTGGGGCGGAGACGGACAGGTGACTCCTCGAGCGGGATCGTCCAGAGGACCGGTAAAAGGACCGACTCCGGCCGGGTCGGAAGGAGCAGCTCCGGCAAAAGTTAGGACTGGCCTACCTCGGGCATATCCTGCGTGAGAAGTCCCTGGCCTCCTCTGACCGAATACGAAGGTCGAACCAACTGGGATTTCCCTAGCAGGTCACGAATTTCTTGGTGAGTAGACCGAGGGAGTCCGATTGAGTGAATGAAGTAGCTCAGGGATTTGACCGGTTTACGGGAAGTTAAGGAAAATAAATACTGTATCACTAACGTAGTGGATGGTAACTGGAAAATAGGGAATAATACTTTGGTCCCTCGGGGGACAGTGTAAGACACTACAAGTACGTTAGTAAGTTACTCCCTGGGAAGCGGAATAGAAAGGGGTGAGTGGCACACTCCTATTAAATAGGGGAATGGGAGTAAGAAAAGCATAGTATATGAATTGAGTGTCAGGGAATAACACTGAGTGGGTGGACAAGTTTTCTGTTCCTAACATCTGGTCATAATCCTGCTTCTATGGGCTGCTCTGTGGTGGAGACATGCACTAGCAGTTTGGCACATAGGAGGCGTCTGAGGAAGGAATTGGTGTTAAGCACATCTTGTATTCCGGACTGCACGCTGAATATTGTTGTACGATTCTGCTAAACAACGGACACGAAACCACTTGAGTACTAATCCGGGAGTGGGACAGGACTGGGAGCAGAACGCCGCGGGGACTGAATTGTTCTGCTGTGGTCCAGTGCCATTCATTATGGGAAAGCAAAATAGTAAAACGGTCAAAGAGACTCCTTTGGGAAATCAAAAGTCTCTGTTAGAAGGATTATTTTTGGAAAGTGTCTCGGACACGAGCTTTCACTCGGGTCCGAAAGGAGGTTCACCTAGGAAATTATTAGAAAAGAAAACCGGATTAGACTTTAAGAAAGCATGTAAAAAATGGAATAAACAGAGTGGTGGCAGATGGCCGATAGACGGGACTGGGGACATATCAGAAATACAAGAAATAAGGAAAATATTATGTAGAAATGCACAAGGATGTTGTATGTAGAAATGTACGAGGATGTTGTAACAAAGGTCCGTATAGAATAGACATGTTGTTTGATAGATGGGAATTGGTGATAAAGGATAGGACCTTGCAAGCGGCGCAGAAGCGTAACGAGCTGCTGGCTGCTGAGGTCAAAACACAGAAAGAAAAGGAAAAGTTATTGCTAGCGTTGCAGAAAACGAAGGTAGAGACAGAGCCCAAGCCTGAAAGTAAAAGAAAGAAGACCAAAAGAAAGACCCCCTATACCCCGTAATCTGTCCACCCCCTCCTTACCAAACTCCCCGATTCCACCTCCTGCACCCCCTCCTCCAACTGCACCCCTGTTAACAGACGAACCGTCTGGAGCAAGTTTTTACGATGAACAATATCATTATGACCCGTCCTCACATATTGACCCTGAGGAAGATGATTCAGATCATTCACAAGGTACTACTGGGTTGCAATGGCAGAAACCAGAAGAGTCATCTGTCTCCCAGCGCATGAGAAGTCAGACCCTCTGCTCTAAACCTATGGGCGGTTTTACTTCCCCCTTCGGCTCCCATAAACCTTCTGGCCCAACATTCTCTTGCCCCCTCATTGAAGTCCCCAACCCCCGACATGATCCCGCACAACCCCAGGCAATAATAATCCCACTACCGTAATGATTCACCGAAATTGGGACATTCAAGAATTAAAGGATGTGGTGTCTGAACTGCCCGACCCCAAAACAGTCAGTGGACTGAATTTTGTTCAACAGTTACAGCAGCTTGATGACATGTATAAACCAAATGCTGCAGAGTGGACACAGGTGCTCCGCCGAAATCTGGGCACCACGTGGGCAACTGTAAATCACAGTGATCTTAACGGTGCCCCTTGGCGTTGGAATGAAGCTCTTTCCCGAGGCCCTGGGAATGAAGGTCCTTTCCTCGGCCAGAAAGGAGCCCTAGCAGAAAAATATAAAAAGGGCACAGACTGGTCACGAATTTCAGCCGCTAAGCAGAAAAAAGACGAGACAGTGGATGAATGGGCTCACCGGATGCAAGATCTGATGGCTAATCACTCTGGGCTAGACAATGAAAACGATAGAACTCGTGCTGCAGTGCCTCCTTTTGTCTCGGGACTGAGAAGTGATATTCAGAGCAATGTTCGCATGTCTTGCATAGGCTGGGAAAGCGCTACATTCGAGGAAGTCAAGCATCATGCAGAGCATGCTGAGAGACAGACTAAATTAAAAGAGTCAGACACACAGACCAAACTGATAGCTGCACAAATAAATTACTATACTGGTGGAACTGACCCGGCTAGGGGGAGAGGACGCAGAAATTTCTTTGGAACACGAGGGCGTGGGAGAGGACGATGGTTCCAATTATCAAGCCCTAATAATCCTTTCGCTCAGATGCCTGACCCTTCGGAGCAGACGCCAGCGTCATATACCTGTTACGGCTGCAGTGAACTTGGACATTTCAGACGCAACTGCCCACACAAGCGCCCTCCGCCACCCCCTTTCCCTGAGCCCAATGACATTCCTTGGTCCTAGGAATTAGCAGGGACCACCAGCCACATTTTCCAGTTTCCTTTGCTTACTCGTCATGCCGATACTGATCCTTTATTGACTTTAATAGTAAATGGCAAAGAAACTGTCTTTCTTGTGGACACAGGAGCCACGCACTCCACTTTATCGCTGTTGGGGGTCCCTGCCTCGAAAAGACACTGTGAAGGTTCTCACTGCTTCAGCACACACGCTACTAGTTTCAAAGCCTCTGCAAGTGCAACTCAGCACCGACAGCTCTCCATTAACTCATCGTTTCCTGTTAAATCATTTGTGCCCTGTGAACTTGCTGGGAAGGGATCTTATGACTAAGTTGTCAGTCTCAATTTCTTTAACTAAACAAGGATTTTACTGCTCCATTCCTAAGCTCCTATGCCAAACTACACACCCCAAGCCCTCTTTTGCTGCATGGACCCTTGACATCTCCCCACACACCCTCCTCTTGAAAGCCCTTCTTTCTTTCCCCTCATGCCTATTTCCCCACTTCCAAGTCCCGATATTTCCCGGCTGAAGTAGACACTCCTTGGTTAGAATCTTTTCTTTCCTCCAGCACATGCCCTGCACATTCCATGTATTTTTGTTTCATCTACTAAAGCTGCTGCGTCAGTTCAACTCACATATTCACAAAGTATTTTCTATCTAGGTGGTTCAGTGCCCCATGTCTCTCTATCTAAATCTGACACCGTTCACTGGGTTGAAATTGGGGACTGGGTTGAAAAATGTCTAAATAGAACTGATTGGCTGTACGTTGCGCCAGGTATTTTTGACACCTCAGACCATCTAGTTACTAAAGTATTAATTCAGATTGATCTGCCAGTCGTTCGTTCCCTGTGTCACCCGTCTCTCTCTTTATGTTCACTGCAAACTGATAGCATTCCATGGCTCTCTTCGATTCCTGATACACTGTGGTCTCAAGGGAAAAATGATTTTGGCAGAATAGCAAATTGTGAACCTCTAGTAATCTTTCCAAAATCCTCCTTCCGTCCTCGCGTGCGCAATATCCTCTCTCCCGAGGCTGAACTCGGAATTGCTGCTGTACATAAAGATCTCGTTGAAAGGGGGGCTATAATTCCTATTAAATATTCTCCTGTAAACTCTCCTATCTTGCCAGTAAAGAAAGCTGATGGCTCTTGGCGCTTTGTCCAAGACCTCAGACAAGTCAATTCTGCTATCTTTCCTAGAGCACCGATTGTGCCTAATCCTTCCACTATTCTGTCTACAATCCCTCCATCTGCACATTATTTCTCAGTTATTGACTTAGCAAATGCTTTCTTTTCTATTCCTGTACATTCTGATTCTCAGTTTTGGTTTGCTTTTACTTTTCAAAACCGCCGTTGGACATGGACCGTTATGCCACAAGGTTATACAGAGGCTCCTTGTGTATACGGCCAAACGCTTGCTCAAAACCTGGAAGGCTTCTGGCCTGACGGGAAGTGCATTGATACAGTACGTCGACGATTTATTACTCTGTAGTGAAACAGAGAAAGCATGCACACAAGATACGGAATTATTGCTCAAGTATCTTGCAGAAAATGGGCACAAGGTTTCTAAGGCCAAGCTGCAGCTAGTTCAAACCACTGTCAAATATTTGGGGCATGACATCACTTGTGGTACCAGAGCTCTGTCAAAAGACCGCATAACCACTATTCAAAACCTGCCCAGACCGGTCACAAAACAACAGGTTATGTCTGTATTGGGCATTTTAGGTTACTGTCGACAATGGATTTTAAATTTTTCTGAAAGAGCACAGCCTTTGCAAAGTCTAGCTAACACTGCTGACCTTCCTCTTCCTGGCCGCATACAGTGGAATGAGCAGGCTGAGAAGGCTCTGTGTGATTTAAAAAGTGCACTACTCTCTGCGCCAGCATTAGAGCTCCTTGACTATTCTCGTCCATTCACTTTGTTCGTGGACGAAAAGGGGGGATATATGAGTGTAGTACTAACACAGCTCCATGGAGAAAAACAAAGGCCAATAGCCTATTTTTCGAAAAAAATTGGATCCAGTGGCTAAGGGACTTCCAACCTGTCTCAGAGCAGTAGCAGCCACAACAGAAGCCGTGCTAGCCAGTACAGATATAGTGCTCATGAGCCCCCTAACAGTAAAGGTGCCTCACGCTGTACACTCCATTTTAGTACAGGCCAAAACTTCACATCTCACTACTGCTAGGGCAATACACTATCAAAACGTACTCTGTACTTTGTCTAATGTCACAATTGAACCATTTATACAGATTCCAGGTATGCTTTTGGAGTCTGCCATGATCATGGAGCATTGTGGAAATTAAGGGGATTTAAAACCAGTACTGGTAAGCCCATCCAACATCAGAAATTAGTTGAATCCCTCCTTGAAGCTATAGTAAAACCATCAAGACTGGCAATAGTTAAATGCCAGGCCCACACTGGGAAACAAGATCCTGTCAGCAAAGGAAACGACCTGGCTGATTACTTTGCTAAACAGGCTGCCTACAATAACACACCAATTTTTTTATTTCAACAGAAAGATGACAAAGACGCTGATAATCAAATAATCTCTTTACAGAGTGCAGCCACGGACAGAGAAAAGAGAAAATGGTCCGAAGAAGGATCCCTCTCTGATGGGGTCTGGACTCACAAGCAAAATAACAAACCTTTCCTTCCAAAAGCTTCTTTTCCAGGTATGGCAAAAATCGCACATGGCCTGGACCACGCCGGAAAGGATGCCATGATTCAAGATGTCGAGAGACATTGGGAAGCCGTAGGCTTCTCTACGTATGCAGAGCAATTCTGCAGACACTGTGCACTATGTCAAAACTTTAACGTAGGTAAAGGAACTCAGGTAAGTCCCGCCATCACACCTAACCCAATGGGTCCATACAAACATCTTCAAATGGACTTCATTGAACTAACACTATCTAAAGGGTACCGATACTGCTTGGTAATTGTCGATGTGTTCTCCCGATGGGTGGAAGCTTTCCCTTCCAAACATGCAGATGCAAAAACTGTGGCAAAAGCCTTGATAAAAGAAATCATTCCAAGATGGGGAATACCACAAAAATTGCAGACTGATAATGGTACCCATTTTGTGAACTCTGTAATAAATAAATTGACCACTTGGCTTCAGATAAATGTGCATCACTATTGCAAGTACCACCCTCAAAGCGGAGGTATAGTAGAAAGGTGCAATGGCATCCTGAAATCTAAATTGGCTAAGATCTGTGAGCAGACGAATTTAATCTGGCCTGACGCTTTACCTCTGGCCTTAATGGGATTGAGAGGGAGGACACACTGGCAGTTGGGACTGTCGCCTTTTGAAATTCTGACCGGACGACCCATGCCTGTTGGCATGGTCATTGGCAATGTCAATCTGCATACTGTGGACAATGATTTTCTTTCCAGTCTTACAGGTCTCCGAGCATCCCTGAAGGAGGTCCACGAGCAGGTTAACCAGGCTTGGCGAACGGGAACCTGGATACTGGTCAGAGACACCCAAAGGAAGCACTGGCATCAACCTCGCTGGAGGGGACCATTCCAAGTGCTGCTATCCACACCTCACGCCGTTAAAGTCAAAGGACTTCCCGCCTGGATTCATGCGTCGCATTGCAAAAAATGGCATTCATAGCTTTGCTAGTCCTAATCTTTTTTATCCATCTGACTTTAGGACAAGGACAAACAGGTGGTGACCATCGGGCTCACCAATTGAAGCAAATACATGGGGACTTCCCCACGTTAACTTTCCAAATAGGGAAAACTGCCTCGTTCCAGATTGACTTTTGTTCCATTGCTCCCTGTGGGTCCAGTGGACAATACAAATGGAGAATGTCTGAAAAATATGTTTGTGTGACCCGACCCAGGTACAAAACTGATTTGAATTCCTCCTCCAGTCTATCTGAATGTTCAAGCTGGAGTGATGTGTTTGCAAACACTGGCGACCAGGACTGGGGGTATAATCCGTGGTAAGCCCAGGAACATGATTTAAAAACAAAGGTTTTCTATGAATAGTTTATATCCACTTTTGGCTCTTGGGGCCAATGGTTCTAATCCATTTTTGTTTCCCTTTTAGTTGCTTTAATTGTTATTCTTTTGATTTGCTGTTGTCTTATTCCGTTAATCCGTTATTTTATCCAGAAGTTCTTCACTGCCTCAATAACTAAAGCTTATTTCCTCCACACAGAACGCATGCATCTTCTTTCCCAGGCCCAATTCTCTTCCCAGTCTTCTTTCGACCTGGACTGTTTAGCTTAAACTCTCTTATTATTTAAACTTTTAAGTTTAAAAAGGGGGGAATGTGGAATGGAATTTAAAATCTATTGCTAGCTTCTGTATGAAAATCTGCATGTTCTCTGTTTGGCTAGGTATTATTATTAACAGAAGTGTGCTTCCAGCTGTGGACTGCAGCTCTCAGCCACTCCCCGGCTTGTCTCAAGCAGTGTCTGGTTATTGTCCAAGTAAGATGCCAAACATATGACAAGTTTTCTGATAAGCTTCATTCCAAATATAAGACTAGAATTTATGCTTCCCATTGTAATCAGCAAAATTTTGTAAAGAATGTTCTATGGCCTTGGATGGAACTGCTCTATTTTTTTTCTAACCATTCTCTTTGAAGATTTTGTTATAAATGCAGCTGAACCCCCCTTGTCGGGGGCCTTCCTTGCATTTTCTCTCTGTAAGGAAAAGCCACTCTGCTCACCAAGAAGTCAGAAATAAAAGATTCTGCTTATTAGAATTGGTGTCTGCCTGCTATTTGTTTGAACCTTCATCCACAGCAGCTTCTTTTTTAACTCTTTATTAATCCACAGCAGAGTTTTTAAAAATTTCCTGTTAATTCCAAATTCAGGTACTGTATGTACGTGTCCTGCATTACATGTGCTCCTTGACTGTTCACACACTTAAAAACTTATCCCAGTATATCCACCTTTGACTTTACTGCATCTGCTCAAAATTTGCTCTATTAAAGTTAAACTTTACATCCACAATCTTCCAAAACACTGAGAATTCTATGATATTATGGTCCCTTGACTCTAGTGGTTCAATCATTTCTACACCCTCAGTTCTGTCCTGATTATTACAAAATACAAAATCCAGAATACTTCTAAACACTCCTGCTCTTGTGCTTTGCCATTTGAAAGGTTATCCCAGTTAATATTCAGGTAGTTAAAGTTCCCCATGACTATAATACCCCCTGTAAACATGCCTTTTTAATATTACTAAAAATATGTGCATTGAAATTACTGTTTGCATTGGGTGATCAATAACATTACGGTCTGCACAGGGCAGTCAATAACACACTCCTAAAATAATACCTCTTTTCCTAATGCTTTCCAGGCGAAGCCACATATCCTTACTGATGGGGCTCATTGTTCAAGTGAAGAGGACTCGCATGTAAATTCTGTTTGACATAAATGGCATCCCCACCTTCTTTTCTGTTCTATCTGTATTTTCTAAGACATGTTTATATATATGTATATATTATACTCATCTCCATCTTTGTTATTTAGCCAGGTTTCCATTATTGCAATAATATAATAATTATGCTCCTTTGCTCACTTTATTTTTGTTACTTCTAGCATTAAGCCAAGCTATTTTTAATCTGTTACTACTTTTACATTTAAACATTGTGTTAGAATTTAAATTACTATTCCTTTTTATTTTTACACAATAGTTTGTTCCTCCATGTACAGTTCTAAACCTAGCCCGTCATAAACTCCCTAAAAATACCCAAGTTTAAACAATCCTCAACTAACCTACTCCTACACTTCTCCAAAAAACTGGTGTCTCTCTGGCTCAGATGTAACCCATCATGGCGGAACAGGTCCCATTTGTTCCAAAAAGGCATCCTAATGCACCATAAATTAGTACCCTTCAATTCTACACCAAGATTTGAGCCACATGTTAAGCCTTGTAATATCCTCAATCTTTCCTGTGCTGGAGCGTGGCATGAACAGAACTTTGGAGAAGGACTACCTTGTCAGTTCTGCTCCTTAGCCTGGCACTTAACTCTTCAAATTTGAATTACAGAACTGACAGACTACCCTTATGTATGACATTTGTTCCAACAGGAACAATGACAACTGGATCCACCTCCACTCTGGCCAAGAGCCTATCAAACTTTTCTGGGAGGTCTCCCACCTGTGTAATCAGAAGGCAACACAGAGTGTTAGACTGTCTGTCTATGAAGCAAACCTGTGCTTCAATCCCATTAACGATTGAGTCCCCAACTATCATTACTTCCCTTTTTCTGGGAACTGTTTTTGAAGTGGCTCGTTGGGGCTCCTCATGCCTAAAGCTATAAGGCAGCAGTGATAACCATTGCCAATGAAAAGAAAAATCTACAAATAGACTCACAATCTATAACAGTATTCTAGGTATCGTTTTTAAAATGTATGTCAAATAAGTGTGACTGTAGTTAGATTTTGTTATGTTCAATGAAAACCTGAAAACAAGTCTTATTTTTATCCAAAGCAATGTTTTATTCATCTTTTGAGTGAAAATAAAAACTTGATCACAACCTACATTTCACCTGTATACCAAAACTGAACTTAATTTGAAAATGCAAACACTGATTGCAGTAGTAACAATAATCATGCAGATAGAAATTATATATGAGAAAGATGATTTAAACATCAGTGTACAGAGAAATATGCTTTTTATTATGACCATTCATTTTAGAAAAGAGAACATCGGAATGTGGAATGAGCTCCATAAGTCCAAAGATATACTTAGACAGAAAACTGATTTACTATTAAAGCACAAGAGGCAGATGCTAGTTTAACACATGAAGTGTGTTGTAGAACTGTACTCTGAGACATGGAAACTGAGTAATTAAAAACATAGAGGGATTTGAAATGTTGTTAATCCATTTAGAAAAAATGAACATAAGGTTCACAGAGTGAAATATTAAGTGATGTCAGATTAACCTTTAAAACATGTTGATTGTAAAGCAATAAAATAGGGAAAGCTTGGTAATCATTATAGTAAATAAGTGCAATATCCCTATAGCACAGTAACATTTGGAATCCTCTTATCCCTTCTGGCCATAGGCTATATTCAGATACAGTACTTTGGTCCCCCATTCAGAAAATGCCAAAGATATTTTTTTTGTTTAAGTGATGACTCTATATTGACCCTTAGGAGTGTGTGTGACTAGAAGTATTAGGGTGTTCAGGTGTCCAACTATGGGCTGTTAATCTGTCTAGACTTAGCTTCTGCTTTCATCCCAATAAACCACATATCTGAGATCAGATACCGGCTGCTTGCACATGTGATACTGAACTTCATTTGAATTCTGATATCCAATATATTTAACAGTTAGAATGGATTTTCCCATAAAAAGTTAGATAGCTTTATTACGTCATTTTTGTGTATCATGCAACATATCATGCAGCATGTTAGCACGTATTAACATAGGATGACGATATTATTTTTAAGATGAAATGCAGCAAAATATGTTTATTATATTATACAGATAAAACTTTAACTACATGGTGCCACAGTGCTAGCGAGCCGCTGATGCTCCATTCACGGATTGTTCCTGTCTCACACGGTATTCTTGCTGGTGCTGATGCGACACTGGAAGGATAGATGGATAGAATAATTAAACACCTACTACGAAGATATTTCAATGTTCCTTAAAAGTTTTGAAGAACCGGCATTCTAAGCTTACAGATGGCTTAACATCTATTACAGAGCTGATTGTGTGGCGATTGGGTATTTGGAGAAAGAAAAGTAAGGACAGGAATTGGGGGTTAGTACGTTCGAAAGAGACAGTACTGCCACGATAAAGTATTTCATCAAAGGTAGCACACGGCGCAGCAAGCATCTTGCGTGAGACATGAACAGTCACTGCTTTAATTCCTATCATCATAAAAATAATATCACGTATACATCTCAGTATCTATATATATAATTCACTAAGGGCACGCACGACAGTGAGCACAAGACAGAGAGCCACGCCCGCCACCTCACAGAGCCCCGGCCACCAACTCTAAGACCATGGGATATGCACGACAGAGCCCTGCCCACCAACTTTAACCCTCCTCCCGCGTCATGGGATACGCACGACAGAGCCCTGCCGGCCAACTCTAACTCTCCTGCTGTGTCCACCCGTGCTCTCGAGGCATGCGTACAGCCTCAGTCGCTTTCGTCTCTGCTACAGTCCATATGAACCTCAGAGCCACGTTGACTTTTCATTGTTCTTTTCGATACCGGCTGCTTTTCTATAAATATAATCGACCAAGTCGCCCGACCATGCGGTACGCAGGACAGAGCCCCACCCGCCCACTCTAACCCTCCTCTCGCGTCATTGGGAACGCACGACAGAGCCCCGCCCACCCACTCCAACCCTCCTTTCACATCATGGGGAACGCACAACAGAGCCCCGCTCGCCATCTCTAATCCTCCTTCCATGTCCACCGTTGCTCTCCAGGCTAAACAGAAGGCTAAATCAAACAGCAATAATTAGCAAACAAAGATAACTGGCAGTAACAGTGCAAAATTCACAATTGGTATGCCAGTTTGAAAAGTATAAGTTTTGAGGGTAGTTTTAAAATGTGTTATTGAATCGAGCTGATGTATATGAGAGAGAAGAGAATTGAGGAGCACTATGAGAGACGCTCGAGCTCCTATAGCACAGAGTTTGATGTGTGGTACAGAAAGTACAGCTGCAGATGAGAATCAGAGTGAGTGAGACGAGTGTCAGTCTGTAGGAGATCAGTGAGGTTGTGGAGAGCTTTGAGTGTTAATAGCAGTATTTAGTATTGTATTCTGTAGTTAACAGGGAGCCAGTGAAGTTGAGAGAGAACAGGTGTAGTATGTTCAGTGGATTTAGAACAGCAAGTTATTATCCTGGAAGCAGAATTTTGAATACTCGGGCATTAACCAATACTTAAGTACTGTGTTGCGTAAGAAAAGGACGAAGTCTAGAAATGTTTCAGAGATGGAAGAAAGCAGTACGAGAAATGTTACTTATACAGGAGGAATTATTTAATAATAATAATTATTATTATTATTATTTAATAATTGCCATTATTAGTGTATAAATGGATATAAATAATTGCATGTAAACGATTTGCCAAAGTCTGTTGTATGTAAACGATACTGTTTAAAATGTTATTCTTTTTTCATCAGAAAACCCGGTTTCCATGTCTACCTGTATTAGTTTAAATGGCACTTTTACCACTCGCAATAGTGCGGATGCGCTGACTTCTCATGTCGACTGGGCAACAAAGTGAATGCATCTATCTGGGCATCTATCTATATATGTCTATGTTTTCCGTAGCCTGCTACAGGAAGGTACTCTCTTGACCTTTGGCATTTGTTTTGCTCCTTGCTATTTTATACGGTAGTTTCCTAAGCCTTTTTTATACTGAATTCCTTTCTAACCATTTTCCGTTCCTATTCTTACACCTCCATATGTTACGGCGGGCTTTGGTTAGTTTTAATTATTCAGAGAGCTGTAATATCACAAATGTAATGGATTCTATGTCCCATCAGAGGAAGAGAAAGCCCAGAAGCACGTAGTGATTCACACACATAGAGCACATAGAAGATCAAATACAAAACAAAGCATTTAACGTGCTACTTTAGTTACAATGGGATTGAGAAACTAGCAAATTAAACGATTTTAAGATTAAGTTTATGATATTTTACTGTAACGACAAAATAAACTACGTGATTAAAGTGGAAATTTAGGGATTAAAGTTGGCATTGCATGCTTTTTCCCCACTGTGTGCCTTTTTTTTTTTTCTCTGTACCCTAATAAGCCTTCATATTGTCACGCTTGGGTCACAGATTTGCAGAGAAACACAGGAGGTTGTAGAAAACAGGAACTTTATTCAAACACTTCAAACAAGCATTTGTCTCTTTTTTCAAAAGTTTAAACATGCTCCATGACAAGTCAGAGATAACAGTTCCGACAGGAGCAGAGAATGTCAGAGAGAGACAGAGAGAAGCAAAACAATCAATTCCAAAACTGACAGGTGCTATACTCTGCTATGCAGAGTACCGTGTGAGAGGTTTGTCACGTAAAAAAAGTGCAAATAAGGTAAGGAGCAATGTGAAGGTAGTCTGTCAATGTTTTCAGGGGTTTTCCCAGGAGTGTCTGTAATCTCTAGGGTTGCAATCAGCCCCCCAGCTCACACCCCCTCCCTCAGCTTTATTTACATTTGTGTGAATCAAGCGATTATCCAAACCAGGTTCAAACAGGCGTGACAATATGTCTGCATTAACGTGCTCAGAGCCAGATCGATGCCTGACTGTAAAGCTGTAAGGTTGTAAGTGCAAAAACCATCTCATGATACAAGAGTTTGTACTGTATCTTTCTGACAGTATAACCATTGAAGTGGAGCATGATCAGTCACTAATGTGAAATTTCGACCCCATAACTAATACCGAAGCGCTTCAACAGCCCATTTAATCGCCAAGCATTCTTTCTCAATAGTCAAATAATTGCGTTCCCTAGGAAGCAATTTCCTACTCAAATATGTGATAGGGTGCTCTTCTCCATCAAACCCCTGGGACAGGATGGCGCCTACACCAAATGCACTTGCGTCCGTCTGTAGGACAAAATCCTTAGAGAAATCAGGATTCCACAAAACCGGATAAGAAGACAAAGCAGTTTTCAAATCACAAAAGGAACGTTCACAAATTTCTGTCCATACAATAGGGTGGTTTTTCCTGCCTCCACTAAGTTCTGAAAGAGGAGCAGCCCTATTTGCAAAGTCAGGGATGAATCTTCTGTAATAACCAGCAAGCCCCAGAAAAGCGTACCTGTTTCTGCGTTTTTGGCTGGGGGTAAGCAAGCATCTCTTCCACTTTTCTTAACTGTGGCCAAAGTAAACCCCTGCCAATGGAATAACCTAAATACTGAGTTTCAGACATACCCAATTTACACTTCTTAGGGTTAGCAGTCAAGCCAGCCTGTCTCCTTCAAGGACAGCCTGAAAACATTTTAAATGTGAATGCCAATTATTGCTGAAAATTACGACATCATCAAGGTATGCCCCGGAATATTCAGAATGAGGACGCAAGATCTGATCCATCATATGCTGGAAAGTTTGAGGTGCCCCATGAAGACCAAACGGGAGTCTCGTAAAGTCAAAGAGTCCGTCAGGAGTCGCAAACGCTGTTTTCTCACAACAGTCTGCCTCTAGAGGCACCTGCCAATAACCTTTTGTGAGATCTAGCATGGAAATATAGGTCGCCTGACCCAGTTTTTCCAACAGCATGTTAACACGTGGCATTGAATAAGCATCAAATTTAGAGACCTTATTCAAGCGCCTGAAATCGATACAGAAGCGAACCGAACCGTCTCGCTTTGGGACTAATATGACCAGACTGCACCAGTCACTTTTACTTTCATGAATTACACCTAATGCTGCATCTTCCTGACTTCTTTGCACACAATATTTCGTCGTGCTTCCAGGATCCAAAATGGCCGCATCTGTACCCTAACACCGGGTTCAGTAGTGATTTTATGTTCTGCAAGGTTAGTCACACCTGGCAAGTCTGAAAAGACATCAGTGTTCCGTTCTATCAAAGATAACAATTCTGTCTTTTGTGAGTCAGTCAAATCGTTACCAATGGCAACATCGGTCTGAGAAACAGCAGCCAAGGAAGTGTAAACCCCCTGCCGGTCATGCCATTCCTTCAAGAGATAATCATGTAAAATCTGGAATGGTTTGCGCCGGCCTAGTATTCTAACCTTGTAATTTACCGGTCCCATACACTCCTCAATAATGGCAGGGCCCTGCCATTTAGCTAGGAATTTGTGCAGGTATTAGTACCAAAACACGATCACCAGGTTTGAATTCACGGAGCTTACAGCGCCTATCGTAAAGACGTTTCTGAGTTTCCTGCTCACGTTACTGATGCGCCACAGAAATAGAAGAAAGCTTAGAAATTCTGTCTTGCAACGAAACTACCCAATCTACAAAGCTTGGTCCAAGAGCTGTTGTCTTGTTTCCTATCCATTCCTAACATACAACATCCAGGATGTCTCACAGGCGCCTGCCAAATAACAACTCGAATGGACTCAAGCCAGTGGACGCCTGTGGTGATTCCCGCACTGCGAACATAACAAAAGGCAGGACAGAGTCCCAGGATGTGGAATCATTATGAGCGACTCGCCTGATCATCTGTTTTAACATCTTATTAAATCGTTCAATCAAACCATTCATCTGTGGATGGTAAACAGTGGTACTCAATTTCTTAATAGCAAAGCTGTCACACAATTGTTTCATCACACGAAAAGTAAAAGGTATGCCCTGATCAGTTAAAATTTCTCTAGGGATGCCAATACGAGTAAAAATCTCACATAGAGCTTTGGCTACAGTGGAGGAGTTGGCCTTTTTCAAAGCAGCCACCTCTGGATATCGTGTTGCATAGTCTACCAACACCAGCATATATTGATACTTATTTTATATCTTAGGTGAAGGGCCTACAATATCTAATCCCATCCGCTGAAAGGGGACTTCCAAAATAGGCATAGGACAAAGGGGAACCCAATGAGGTTTATACAGTAAGTGGAGATGATCTGGCAGTCAGGACATGAAGTACAGAACCGTTCAACATCTTTTCCCATATTCAGCCAATAAAATTGTTTTCATAACCGATCTCTGGTCTTATCAGCCCCCAGGTGCCCTCTCAAGATGTGAGAGTGGGCCAGCTGCAAAAGAATTTCCCTATGTACTTCAGGAACAACTAGTTGTTCAATAAATTCCCCCATTAAATGATCTGAAATCACTCTGAAAAGGCAACCGTCTTTTTCTAGAAAGTTTGGAGTTTTCAAGCCCCGGGATTTACGCTCTTGGTAACAGAAGTCATTAGCTGAGCAAGCCTGTTTAAATGCATTATCCAAATGAGCTATCAGCATGCTGCAAGCGCACAAAATCCGACTGCTCATTTGTACTCGGTTTGAGATCGAGGGCATTTGCAATCTGAGAAGATGTAGAAGGGCCTCCTTGCCACTCTAGGAAATAGGGGGGATATCTCCCTCAGTCTCACTGGAGAGATTGGGTTCAAGATCTAGTTGGGGCTTGTCAGATGCGGCTCGGGGTGGAGCCTAGCCGGGAAACCCAGGAGGACCGGAGGAGGGTGTGTGCCTCCTCCAGACCACGAGGGGGCAACCGCCCTGGCTGTGTTGGGGGCCAGGCGGTGCCCCGGTGCCTGAAGAACCCTGAAGTGCTGGAGGGAAGAGGACTGGGAACACCCGGATGGCTTCCGGGTGCGCAGCCAGCACACAGGGGCGTGTCCACGGGGGATTGCCGGGGAAGCAATCGGGTTGAAGAGGACAGAGCTCGAAGAGAAGAGTGGAGGCGGCCAGAAGGAAGGCACAAAGGACTGTGAGGCCTGGACTTTGGGGGATCGGTGCTGGAGGCACTAGGCTGAGCACGACAATACTGTAAATATTGTATATATTAAATGAGTGTGATGGGTGCTAAACTGTTGTCCATCTGTCTGTGTCCGGGTCCAGTTCCACAGGCTCTAGATTTTCCCTGACCACCACCAGGCCTTATTCTTCTAACCCCCCAACTAAGCTCAACAGGAGACTCGACGACTGGTGCCTGACATTCAGTAATTAGTCTAGGAAAAAGGGCATTCCTTTTGCATATCAGTAATGGCCAGGGGCAGGAGTCCGAAACGGCAGACTAAACTTTAAAGTGACAACGTTTATAAGTCAAAGGAAGAAGCAATGTCTGATAGTCTTTAACATCTCCATGTACACAATGTATTTTAACACTCAGTGTTACTAAGGCATCCGTTGTCAAGACAGTCCCATCTGACAGCACAAAGGTCACTGCCTGAGTCCAATAATGCCGAGATCTTGTGGCACCCCAACATTACCAAGATCAATAAGCCATCTTTTTTTTCAGATCAATAGGGAATACGGGAGCATCAAACCTCAGCCAATCCAATTTCCATCATTTGAGCTGGAGACAGGCGACATTCCTTTGCCAAGTGACTGGGTTGATCACACCGGAAACATCTTTGTTCAGCGCCACTAGCGAAATATTCGTGGCGATAATAATAATACATTTTATTCATACAAGGCGCCTTTCAGAGAACTCAAGGAAACCGAACAAACAACAAAACACAATTATAAACAACTTAAAACATCAGAAAATCTAAAAATTAAAACCAAACAAAACCACTATAATTAGGAGGAAGAAGAAAAAGCCATTTTAAACAAATGTGTTTTAAGTTTACATTTGAAAGATGAATATGATTTGATATTTCGGAGATCTGCAGGTAATGAGTTCCAGTGCTTGGGAGCAGAACGGCTGAAAGCTCTGCTCCCCATGGTGGTTAGACGGGAGGGAGGAACGGTCAGATGGGTGGAGGGAGAGGATCTAAGGTTACGGGATGGAATGGCAACACGTAGAAGGTCAGACAGATATGGAGGTGCGAGGTTATGGATGGCCTTAAAAGTTAGTAGCAGAATCTTAAAATCAATACGAAACTTGTTCGGGAGCCAATGAAGCTGCTGCAAGACCGGAGTAATATGGTGAAAAGATGGGATTCCAGTGATGATACGTGCTGCAGAATTCTGGACTAACTGAAGCTTGTGAAGAGATTTATTAGGGAGACCAAAGAGGAGTGAATTGCAGTAGTCCAGCCGAGAAGTGACAAGACTATGAACAAGAATGGCAGTAGTATGAGGAGTGAGGGAGGGATGAATGCGATTAATATTACGTAAGTGGAAGTAAGCAGACCGGGTGATGTTATTAATGTGACATTGGAAAGATAGAGTACTGTCGAGGATGACACCCAGACTCTTGACCTGAGATGATGGGTTAAAAAACAGAGTTATCAATAATAAAAGAAAGATTATTGGTTTTGGATAATGATGATTTTGAACCAATGAGGAGAACCTCAGTTTTGTCACTGTTTAATTTAAGAAAATTTGAAGAGAACCAGGATTTAATTTCAGAAATGCAATCAATAAGTGAGGGTGGTGGAAAAGAGGAGGTGGGTTTACCAGCAAGGTAGAGCTGGGTGTCATCAGCATAACAGTGAAAATTAATGTTATATTTGCGAAAAATATTGCCAAGGGAAGAAGGTAAATAATAAAGAAGAGGCCCCAGGACAGAGCCTTGGGGCACACCAGAAGTAACAGCGGTGGGTTGGGATGTGAAAGTTTTAAGCTGTATGAACTGAGTGCGGCCTGAAAGGTAAGATCTAAACCAATCAAGTGGAGTGTGAGTAATGCCAATCAAAGATAATCTATTAAGGAGAGTGGTATGACAAATAGTATCAAAGGCCGCACTCAGATCAAGAAGGATGAGAATAGTGATTAGACCAGAATCAGCAGCCATAAGGAGGTCATTAGTAATTTTAACAAGTGCTGTTTCTGTACTATGAAGGGGGCGAAAACCAGACTGGAACTTCTCATATAGATTATTGTGAGACAAGTGGGTGTGAAGTTGGATAGCTACTATTTTTTCAAGAATTTTGGAGATAAAGGGCAAGTTAGAAATGGGGCGAAAATTATTGAAATTAGTAGGATCACAACCAGGTTTTTAATATTGGGGTTATAGCAGCAGTTTTGAAAGATGAGGGAATAATACCAGTAGTAAGAGAAGAGTGAATGATGGCAGAAATAAGAGGGACTAGAGAGGGAGGCAGGCTTTAACCAAAACTGTAGGCAGGGGGTCCAGCTGACAAGTAGATGACTTGGATTTGCAGATGAGATCTGAGATTTCAGAGGAAGTGGGAAGCTGGAAAGAAGAGAAAGAGTGAATAGGTGAGTGTAGTTCAGAAGAAATACAGAAAGGATCTGGACCAAGGTGCTGATGTATCTTTTGGATTTTCTCATTGAAAAAGACATAAGAGAATTACAGAAGGCAGTTGAGTGAAGGTGAGATGGTAAAGAGTCTGGAGGTTGTGTAACATTATTAAGTAAAGAAAACAAAGACTTGGTGTTACCTGTATTACTAGTAATTAACTGAGTGTAATAATTAGATTTGGTTTGAGCTATACAATCCTTGTAATAGAGTAGATGATTTTATACATCTCTTTGTGGACAAAGAGTCTGGTTTTTTTAAACAACCTTTCAAGTTGCCTGCCTTTAGCTTTCAGAAGCCGAAGTTCAGGCGTAAACCAGGGGGCAGAAAAGGAAAAAGAAACAGATCTGGTTTTAGCGGAGCCAGAGAATTAAGAATACCATTAAGACAAGTGTCATAATATGAGACCAGTTCTATGGGAGAGGATAAATTATAAAAGTCCATTTGCGAATCAATTCTAGAAGACAGCAAATTCAAGTTGATATTCTTAATGTTACGAAAGGCTATGAGACGTGGAAGCTTAGGAACAGAAAAGGTAAGTTTAGCGTTGAATGAGAGGAGAAAGTGGTCGGTTATAGTGAGTTCATCTGCTGTAAGATCAAAAGGAACAACACCAGAGCAGCAAATCAGGTCCAAGATATGTCCTTTACAATGGGTAGGAACATCAGTGTGCTGCAGGTATCCAAACCTCTCAGGCAAGATAAAAGTCTCTAGTGAGAGGGATATTGATATTGTCCAGATGTATATTAAAATCCCCCAGCAGAATTATATTTGGAGTAATTACAGATAGATTGGTAAGGAAGGTAGCAAGATCGTTCAAAAAATTGTTGTTAGACTTAGGAGGACGGTAGACAGTTGCAATGATGGTTGGAACTGGCCCAGACAGTTGACACACAGTCGATTCAAAAGAGCTAACAGCAGGAGCATGCAACGGCAGGACTTTCCACTTCTCGCGATAAATTATCGCAACACTTCCTCCACGGCCAGATGCACGGGGTTGACAAGTGTAAACAAACCCCGGGGGGGTGCATTCATTAAGTTGTGAAAAGTCTTGAGGTTGCTGCCAAGTCTCAGTTAAACAGAGAAAGTCAAACTTACGGTCAATGAGGAGATCCTGAATGAGATGTCCCTTGCTCGTAAGTGAGCGGATGTTCAATAGACCAAAGCTGACAATGTTGCTGTCGCATTTGACAGTGGTGTTAGTCGACCGAGCTAAGCTGGCCAACACGCTATGGTCAGCGTTCCTATCTGTGTTATGTGGAGGGTGCCGAAAATCAGACCAAAAAGAGTTAATTCCTTTCAAGGCGTCCGTTCGGAATCTCCGGCGGGACCCACGATGGATGTATCTCTGACGAGGGAGAAGTATGACGTCCGGGTCGAAATATAGCACCAACAGCAAAGGCACAGACTGGAGAAGACGCAGTCGAAGCAGCTCAGCACCTGGGTACTGGAGGAGGCCAGTCGCAGGTTGAATAACGTGCGACAGAAGACTCCAAACAAACAACCAAGCAAAAATCCTACCAGTCCACATTGTAGGCAAGGAGGCCGCAAGCAGCTCAGACGTGCAGAGAATAAACCGGTAAGTTTCAAACGAAACGGAGGTTAGGCTGAAGCTAAATGCAGACACAGTATATAGTATATAGCATATATAGCCACGCAGAGACGTCAGCAATATGGCAAAAGAAATACCATCAAAATCACTAGTCTTAGCAAAATCAATATTCTAGTTACCGGCGAGCAGCGGCGACCAGTCCCGCCAGCGTTCACTCAACCGGAAGTCTCAATTAGAATGAGAAGGATGTCCATGGCCGATGTCCATGGCCTCGGCCTCCTCCTGCCTCTCCAGATGCGGGCACTTCATCATTAACTGCATTCCCAGGAGGCCTTCCTGATGACATCCGATTGTCAGGTCTTGAAGCCTGTCGATGTTCCAGTCTTCGGTCAAAGCAATGAGATTGCCCTGGGCTCTCTCTCACAGTTTGTAACACAGCATACGGGGCACCAAATTCACTGCTTTTTCTCCAAGCGGTCTGAGAACCTTCTAAGCGTTTGGCCACAATCATTAATGATTCAACATCATAATGAAGAAACTAATCTCGGAGAACTGCGGGTATCCCGGCCAGTACAATATCCCATGACAAGCTTTTCTACAACCCGCTCCATCTCGTCCCCCTCAAACCAGCAATGTACTTTATGAATCAAATCTTGTATTTGCACACGGATGGGATCGTCCATATTCAGTTTCCAGTCATTAAGTGCAAAACCTTTAGACAAAAAAGTTGTAGTCTTACACAACACAACTTGCTTCAGGAAATCATAATCGCTGAACTTATCGCAAGGCACATTCCTTAAGAAAAGTAAGGCATCCCCAGACAAAAAAGGGGTGATGATAACAGCCCAGTGTCGTTTGTCCCATCCCAACACAGTCGCCACTTGCTCAAAAGCCAAAAGAAACATCTCTTGGTCATCGGAAGGAGCCATCTTCATCAGCAAATTCTTAGAATTTTCAGGAAGTGGAGGCAGAGGAATATTCTGCTGATTATTATGAGGTGGGACATTCTGATGAGGAATAGAATCATCCTCCGGATCGTAAGGAAGCGGAACCTTCTGAAAGATTTGAAATAACTCCTCAGCATCCATCTGTGCAACCACTCCTGGTACCACTTGTCACGCTTGGGTCACAGATTTGCACAGAAACACAGGAGGTTGTAGAAAACAGGAACTTTATTCAAATACTGCAAAAAAACATTTGTCTCTTTTTTCAAAAGTTTAAACGTGCTCCATGACAAGTCAGAGATGACAGTTTCACCAGGAGCATTGAATGTCAGAGAGAGAGAGAGAGAAGCAAAACTATCAATTCCAAAACTGACAGGTTCTGTACATGCTTTTAAATATGTGAAGTCCCGCGCAAGAGGTTTGTCATGTGACAGAGCGGAAATAAGGAGCAATGTGAAGGTAGTCTGTCAGCGTTTTCAGGGGTTTTCCCAGGAGTGTCTGTAATCTCTAGGGGTGTGATCAGCCCCCCAGCTCACAATATGACACTCAGATGGTGGGCTAAAACTAGCCTTTTCACGGCAACTTTGATATCTGACAACTTCTTTTTTTTTTGGGGAACTGTGTGACTTTGTGAACATGAGCTTTGAAGTTTCTCCGACACGCTATCCTTGATCAACTTCCTTTTGTTGTTTATACCACTGTTTAAACCAACAAATAGTACGTTTTTCTTTGCCTCCACTTGGTATTTGCTGAAATTCTTCTATTTTTCCCCTTGCTTTTTCCATTGCCTTTTTACAGAAGGCTGAGCTTAAGGGCTATTTATATTGATTTGCATATTCAAAAAGGCATAATTCTGGGAGGAGATGGAATGGGACAGCAGGCACGTGCACGTGCATTACTTTTCACGCTGACCAGGATTTATGTAGCAGAAGAACGTGAAAGCTGGCGTACGCACAGATTTATGCATCTGGATTTTTTTGTGCGTAAGTATATTTACGCTTTTGTCCGTACGCCATGTTATAGTGTGAATTCTACGCACGGCATTATACATGAGGCCCCAGTTGTTTACTATCATGATTTGAATATTGAGACCTGGTAGTATAAAAATGGTCATTTTATGTATTGAACAGAACAAATGGAACTCGTTCTACTAAACATGTAGAATGAGATCATCAGTTGATGGCTGCTGTCTAAAAACATTTACCATGTTTAAATTTTGTTATGAAAATGTAATAATTATGTTCCCAGAAGAAAAATATTTATTTTCATTAGACATGGAGAATTGTATTTAATGTTGGTATATACAGGTCATTGCATTCTATTTTTAGTTACATTTTACAGTGTCCCAACTTTTTTGGAATTGGGGGAGGGGTATTATTTAAGATTTTGAAATTGGAGTTGGGCTAATTATTTAAGAGTATTTCTTGCATCACAACATTTTACAAGTAAGCTGAATGAATTCCATTCATACATTTTCTTTCTCTGTCCAAGTATGGAAATGATTCATGAAACCTGAGGTATCTGGTGCATTTCTGACTTCTGCACTTGGCCTTTACTTGCATTCCAGAGGACTATGTTCAGCTCTGTTGTCTGCTATTTTTATGTATTTGATTAAAATCTGCTTTCTTTTTGTAAGCAATTTTAGCTGCTAGTTTTTGAATAATAAGTAAAATTCTAGTAAATTGTAATGCTCAACAAAAATTTCAATAAGTTTTAATGTTAACTATTCCCTTTTGTGAGGAGCTAGAAAGTTATTTGGAAGAAAGAAAAAAAACAGTAAAAAGAAATGGAACTGCATTTAACAATACTGCAGGTTACACTGTCAATTGTTGAAAATAAGAAAATTAAGATACAAAATTTGAATTTTATTGCATCCCTATATTAAGTATGTTAACAAGAAGAATGATAACATGATGATTCAGAAATCCTCCTGCACTATTGAAATAAGTTTCTCACTCTCTTTAATTCATATATCTAATGTTACTTGTAATGTTTCCACAAAATATCCATCCCTGAAAAAATTGCATCCAGAAGCAATAATGAAGTAATCCAAGAAAGTTCAAAAATATTAACATGTAATAAACTTGAACTTAAATCAAAAGGAAATGTTATGAATGCCATGTCAAAGGCTTTCAACAAAATTAGCATCACTTCCAAAAAAAAAAAAAAATGCACTGCTGAAAATACAAATGATTGTTTTAAATGGGTTCAGCTGTCTGATCGTCATGTTGTTTCTTACCAGCATTAACAGATGAAATGAAACATTTATTCCTATTACAGAGCTCCATTTGGAAAAAAAATCAAAGATTTAGATGAATTTGATTTAGTCTGAAATCCTTTAGATTTTGACTCTAAGGGCATTCAAAAAAAATTGGAGCAAGTATTATACTATGGGATATTCTGTAGTGGAGTTTTAACCTGCAAAAAATTGTTAAGCTGTTAACTGGTCATTTTTTTAACTTTTATTCAGGTAAAACTTGTAGAGCATATACAACAATAAATAACGTCAAAGTCAATCTGGAAAAACACCAGAGAATTTTAGAAAATATCACTATATTTTTGATGAACTGCTTTAATTTAGAAGAAGTGATTAATTGAGGACCGAGAAGAAAGTCAGAAATGAAAGATCAGAATGTTTCTAGGTGCAGTAGTAGTACTGCAGGAATTGATTGAAAGTAGTGTTGGTTAATGTTTTTTTAAAAACTCAAAATACCCTATTTGAATAGTGATGAATAAATGGGTGTGGTAAATTAATGGATTAAATAGTTGAGAGGAAACAAAATAAAATATTCTTTATTTTGTACTTTTCTGCAGTGAGCTCTCCTGAACGATACAGAACTCTTGGTCTTCTCATATACCTTTTACAAACTGAGCCCTGATGGGTTAAGTAACTTGTTTAAGTTCTTACAGTTGGTGGTAGGAATTAAATGTGACTCTTTGGAAAAAACATAATAATTTACACTGAAGATTTTTTTTAATTGTTTCTTGTTCTCAAAAATTGTCTTCCACTTCTGTTTAACAAGTTAGGATGAAAATGGATGAAGAAGTTAAAAGATGTTATTCATGTTATTGTTATAAGCATTCAGAAGCTCAGTTTCAGCATTATGTAGGTAAATTAGTAATTGCCTCTATTTATGCTGATGTTGCTCGTCTTTTTAATAGTTGTAAAATTTTCTGATTGATTTCTAGAGGAAAGGTTTAAAGATTATGTGAAAACAAAAAAGGGAAAACAGGAAGTACAGAAATGGACAAAATTATCACAATTTTAAGTACTGTTTCCTTTATCTGAAGATTATCAATTTCTAAAAGTATAGCTTTGAAATCCACTGAGTGGAATGTCAGACTATTCTTTATACTAGCAACATGTTAAATATAGCTCCTTGCTTCATGATAAATTTCAGCTATACACGCATGATGTTTCTGCTTTTCATTTGAAGTCAGACACTTGTGTGTGCAAAGACAGAGAGAAATAATAAGCCTATAATATAGATTTTTTTTGCATAGAAATTTATTCTAGCACCATAGTTAATCAAACCCAAGCAAATGCAAAAATATGCAAGATTAAGCAAAACAGAAGCTTAAAAAGACATGTTGCTATAATCAAATCTTCCCTCACACAATCAGTTAATAGTGAAAAAGTGCACAAGTATTAAGATAATCTGAAAATCCAATACCTTCAAAATTACAGCTCATTAATTCTTGTTGAATACATAGCAGTATACCATAGGTACATGAAATTATACAAGAACTTTGCTCTGCTTCCTAAAAATAGCATTCAGTGTCCATCCATCCATCCATTTTCCAACCCGTTGAATCTGAACACAGGGTCACGGGGGTCGGTTGGAGCCAATCCCAGCCAACACAGGGCACAAAGCAGGAACCAATCCAGGGCAGGGCGCCAACCAACTGCAGAGCATTCAGTGTACCAAAGCAAATAAGGTACCATTCATTTAATTTCCTTAACCAATTACCATATTTCAAGGTCAGGTAGAAGCACAGAATATAGGGGGCAGTCAATAGAACACCAGTTCATTGTGAAGTGAAATCATTCAATTTCAAATTCAAATTTGTGTCACATATATAGAATAAAACATGCAAAATGACATCACTGTCTAGCACAATGATCAAAAAGTATAAGTCAAATGTGGACCTTACCTTGAAAGTCTGAATATTTCCTTTCCCAAATGGCACTTAACAAATGAAACAGTCAACAAATGTCCACAATGCGTAAATTTTGAAATGCCAATTAGTCTAGCAGCATTTTCTTGGCCTGTGGAAGAAAAAAAACACATGGATATGTGGAAACAAACCGACCCTACACAATGTGTCCCAGAAGTGCTGTAAGGTGAATATAAAATCTGTTATGTTACTGTTTGATCAATAAACAGCTCTTATACAAAAATGGCATTTCTGCTGGCTTAAAGGTATGTTGCTTTTTTTAGGCATAGAAAAACATACACTAGATTAAATAAAGGTTAAAGTTAAATATTAAAAATTACCACAAAAATATGTAAATAAATTTCAATTTTGGAAGTAACAGATGTGCTGAAAGAATTTTACCTGCAGTCTAAAGATATGAGGTCAATGGCAGTGCTGGAAATACTGTCCTAAAGTCTTGTCTCTATGAGGAAATGGAGTCTTGGTAGAAATGGGAAGTGGGATGCAAAATTCCAAATCCACTTTATTCAAGCAAATTGAAATACAGCCGTGAATGACAGAAAGGAGAGCTTTTATATCATTGCCAAAAAGAGGTCTATTAACTAGAGTATTATTTCATAACATTTGATGTTCAGGTTCCTCTTTTTTGCTTCTGGTGATATTAAAATCAGCTATCTTCAACTTATGACATGCTCATCACCCCCAGATGATTTGTGCCTGGTGATGCCGTTTTTCTGGCAACTGCAGTCTTGCTGGTCTAATGGGGTTTTATTCAGACTCAGTCATTGAATCTCTCACGTATTTAAGTTTTTTTCCATTTGCTAGCTTTGTTAATGCCTTAGCTTAATCTAGCATTTCTGTGTTATTTGATCCTGAAGTTCATTTTGTCTAACAATTTCACTTTTTTTAAGCCTGCTTGAAATTTTACATCAATACTTGTATTTTTTTAAATTGTAACTTCATCTTCTTTTTGTATTTGCTTAATTTTTCTACTTGAATAGTGATATTTTTATATTTTTATCATTATATGATCTTACTGTGTCTTCATCAGACATGTCAGAAGCAAAATAGTGGCGATTATTGAATATTGAGGTTTCCCAAGTATAAGATTTTTTTTCCTTATTACATGGACTCTCACCTAGGAGGAAGCCTAGGTACTGAAAACTTACTATGACCGTTTTGAGGCATTTGTCATGCCTAAGACGAATATGATATTCGCGAGATACAAGTTTAAGGAGAAGATGCAGGGTATAAATGAGACTTTTGATCACTTTGTAACGGAGTTAAAATTGCTGGTGAAGGACTGTGCGTATGCAAATGAAGATGAGGTGGTCAGGAATAGAATAGTGTTTGGCACAAACTCAGCGAAAGTGCGACAGAAACTTTTAAGTGCCGGGTCTGAGCTAACATTAAATAAAGCTGTGGACATCGCAAGATCGCATGAGATAGCACAAACACAGTTGAGGACCTTCGATGCATGTACTCTGAGCAGCTCATGTGAACTGACTGTGAACGCAGTACGCAGACAAGAAGCAAGAGCTCCAAAGAGCGCTGAACAAAACATGCATTACACAATTGAGAAGGCAGCAAAAGAATATGAAGCGAGTGACGCATACAAGCATATTCATAAGTGCAGCTACTTCGGAAACAAACCACACGGTGGAAAATGTCAATGTCCAGCTAAAGTTTGCAGGACTGGGAAAGGTAAACCCGTACATGCAGTGTGTGATGTCTCAGATAAAGAGGAAGACGAGCTGTTTATTGATTCAGTAAGAAAAGAACAACCCTCTGAAGCTGAAAAAGCCTTTGTAGACATATCACTAGGAAAGCAAGGTGTAAAGCTTAAGTTTAAATTAAGTTCATAGACACGTTGCCGCTAAATGTTTGCAGGCAAATCAACAACTTAATATCGGGAATGCCTGTTAAACATCTAAGATTTGCGAGTACTAATTCGATGAATTAAACCTGTTATCTTTACAATGGTTGACAAACACGGAATGTAACTTGAACACAACACATCCTCCAAATACAAACCTGATTCAAAGAAATAATGCTAATCAAATCCTTGATGACAGCAACACTCATAACTGTAACAAAACAATTACATTGACAATCATGTTACGTTATTTTTTAAATTCTTTTCTTTTTCATAACTTCTTTAACACACTACTTCTCCACTGCAAAGCGTGGGTATTTTGCTAGTTGTAAATATCATTGTAAAAATACAGTAGCTAATTTGTGATTTGGGAAAAAAAACACATGATCATAAGAAACAATTTTAGTCTGCCAAGGTTGTTTGGTTGGATAATAGTTCAATTGTAACTAATTTTACGAAAGCTAATAGATGTTTTTCTAGTTTAAAGATTTTTTTTTAGTTTTTAAATGTATTTTTTATGTTTTTAATTTATTAGGCCACTCCAAAGTCTTCATTTTGTTTTTCTTCAGCCATTCAGAGGTGGATTTGCTGGTGTGTTTTGGGTCATTGTCCTGTTGCAGCACCCAAGATCGCTTCAGCTTGAGTTGAGTTACAATTAGTTACAATTGAACTATTATCCAACCAAACAACCTTGGCAGACTAAAATTGTTTCTTATGATCATGTGTTTTTTTTCCCAAATCACAAATTAGCTACAGTGGTGTGAAAAACTATTTGCCCCCTTCCCGATTTCTTATTCTTTATTTAGTTGTAGTTTTTCAGCAATGAGCTTTAGGTTTGTCAGATTTTATTACTTTGTATTACACACCAGAATTGTCCACAAAGTCATAGTTTTGCAGGTGTAAAAATAATTTGTTTTTTAATTGTCAAATAGTATACTGTTCATAATATACAGTTTTACTGTATTTGATTGATAGAACACAGTTTTCTCCTAATAATGTGATAGTTTGAGGTTTAAAGTATTCTAAAAAATGCTAAAATCAAAAGAAAGTGTAATCTGATGTCTTATGCTACTTCAACCTGAAGCTAATCTAGAGAACAGCATGTACATTGATATGTCACATGACTTGAACTTGTGAAAATTTTGCTAAGGGGCTAATAACATCTCAATTTAGAATACCACATTCTCTAAGTAAGAGGGAAACAAGGCTATCCTGTTGGACTAGGTAGACAAAATTGGTTCTCATTTTTAAGCTTATTATATATACACTATTATGTGATAAGGCCTGAAGCAGGGGTGGACAACTGCGATTCTGGAGCGCCTCAGTCACAGCAGGTTTTTTTCAACTAAAATGAAGCAGAAAAATGTCACTTAAATAATAAGCACTTTATCAGGAATGAATGATTTCTCATGAAGCAATTGGGTTGGAACAAAAACTTGAAGTCAATTCCGCCCACCAGGACCATCGTTCCTCAGCCCTGGTTTAAAGGATCTGTGTCTTAAATTGAAAAAAAATAAAATGAAGTTAATTAGTAGTAAAAACTAGTCATAAATAGAGAATTTAGAGTTAAAACCTGTAGCCACTGTGGCTCTCTAGGATCGAATTTTTCCACCCCTGGCCTAAAGGGTAGATGGAGTTATAAGACAAATACTGCATTATACAGTATACTAGCTCAGACAATTTCAGTATAAACTCTGAATGGTTTATGAGTTCTGTATATGAAGTGAAAACTTATGTACATCTACCTAAAAATGATTTGATTATGCATTTGTTCTCGACCAGCCTCTATTCCTGAGGTATAGTATCAAAAGTGCGGTATGTGAATGGATGCTTATATTAGTGCAGTGCTGTGGTTATTGTAAATTAACTGGTGGTGGCAAACTACTCTGATAGCTTATTGAATTAAAGAAATACTAGCTAGTTGGGCAATGTCATATGCCTAAACTCACAGCTAATGGTATATCTTAAAGCAATCAGATGAACTGAAAAGAAAAATAGTTCTCTCCACTTTCTCCAACTACTCCATCCTATTTCCACTTTACATTCACCTTCCCTCATCAAATGAGACACTGGCTCAGCATTTTAGTGTTTCTCTGCTCTAACTTATACTGCATCAAGGTATCGTTGCAGAAGGTGAGAAAGAGTCAATAGGAGGAACAATAATTTGAACATTAAAAGCAATATTACAATATTATGAGAATTAATAAAAAAAATCTCAAACTCTGTAAAGAGCAAACCTAAGGATATGTTATTCTAAAAGATAATACAAAAAGTGATATAACTATTTAGAGAAAATGCTTTTACAAAAGTTATTTGGCATTAAGGAGAAAAGAAAACGAAAATCATGCACACACAACCACACAAAAGTAAAAAACTAACCTGTAGATATATATTATACATAAACATTATAAGTGTGTGGCATTTGTTGCTGACCCACCCTACAGAAGTGATACTGCTAAATTATTAAATAAATTAAGGAAACAAAAGATGAAAACATATCCCCTTTAAATTACAATAAAAATGTATTTGTTATAATGCACACATGCAAATTTTAAATTAAATCACATTCACAAACAGCATGGCCACAAAGAAAGCATACGCATTTTAATGAATCACATTTTTTATCTTGTTCCAATAAGCAGGATGTCAAAACAGTGTTGCTTGCTTTGCATTATGAGTTAAATATTTGAATTAGTGTGAGAGTTGTGAGAATGCATTTGCTTTGGGGGTCATGAAGGACGTGACTTTGTAGCCCTAAAGGTAGCCTCACATTTATATCCCATAACAATTTGTAATGGGTTTTACACAAAAGGCATCTGACAAAGAGTACCAGAACACGGACAGGAACATCACCAATATGTTTGCAAATAACCAACATAGATAGATAGATAGATAGATAGATAGATAGATAGATAGATAGATAGATAGATAGATAGATAGATAGATAGATAGATAGATAGATAGATAGATAGATAGATAGATAGATAGGATACTTTATTAATCCAGATGGAAATTTAGGTACCAGTAGCCAAGAATTATACCAAGTTAAATACAAACATTTAAGTTTACATTATACAAATAACAAATGCTATGCAGTGTGAAAGACACCGTGTAAAAGACACTGTGTCAGCTCCGACACAGACGAACAGGCAGACACCTGTGTCCAAAACACACACACGCTTATTTTCTTCCCAATCTTTAGCACAACAAAATGCACAGACCCACAATGCTCAGTCCTTTCTCAGCTTCTCTCTTTATTGCCACCTCTACTCCTCTCCTCCCAAGCTTCATCCTCTGCCTCCCAACTCCGGCA
This sequence comes from Polypterus senegalus, assembly GCF_016835505.1. Classification (NCBI taxonomy): domain Eukaryota; kingdom Metazoa; phylum Chordata; class Cladistia; order Polypteriformes; family Polypteridae; genus Polypterus; species Polypterus senegalus. The sequence continues at coordinate 154,621,404 of NC_053164.1, read as the reverse complement.
CTCTGAATGGAGTGAGGCAACCTCTTTTATACTGCACCTGGAAGTGCTCCAGGTGCTCCCTGATTATCTTATGGCAGCACTTCTGGGTATGGTGGAAATGCTGCAGACCCAGGCTCCGGAGTTGTCCAGGCATCCCCTGTCGGTGGCCTAGGGCCCTAGCAGGGTTGAGGGGGGCTGCCCTCTTGTCTCTCAGGGGCGGTACTGCAGTTAACATGTCCTCTTCCCTGGTCCTCTTCTCAGCGGGGTGTCCCAACCGGGCAAGGATCCCGGTCGTCTGTCACAACAGATAATGCAATCACAAGCTGGTGCATACATTTAATGCCAGTGCAATGGGAACTGTGCAAATAAAACTATGCTACCAAAGTGGCAGATGGCACATGATATTAAAGTGGCAGACACTAAACTGACATGAATATTAAAGTAAAATTAAATAAAATAAAGTGACATAGCTTAAGCTGACAAGTAACATGTTTAAAGTGACATGTTCTAAAAAAGTAGTGAGCAAGAAATGAGATATCAGATGTAGTGCATAGATAATACAGCTAATATGGCTTATAGGCAGAGAGGTAACATCAGGCTCAGAGCTTAACCACCCCTCGCCCCTAATGGGAGGAGTTAAAGAGTCTAATGGCTCTAGGGACAAAAGATCTTTTGTACCTGTCCGTATTGCAGTTCTGTGATAGCAGCCTACCACTAAACAAATACTTCTGCTTAATTATGGTGGTGTTTTGTATGTTCATTATAGATAGCAGTTTGCATAATGTCCTCCTCTCTGCAACTGTCACCAGAGAGTCCATTTCCATACCAACCACAGATCCAGCTTGCCTGATCAGCTTGTTAATACATTCAGCATCTATCTTTTTCAAGCTATACCCCAGCACACCACAGCATAGGAAATAGTACTGTCAACCACCAACTGATAAAATAACTGCAGGAGATTCTTACATATGTTAAAGGAGTCCAACCTCCTCAAAAAAAGAGCCATCTTTGCCTCTTTCTGAACAAAGCCTTTATGTTCTCTGACCAGTCCAGTCTGTCCTTCAGCTGCACTCCAAGCTATTTATAGGTCTTGACCCACTCCACATCCATCCCTTCAATGGAGACAGCTCTCAGTAGTGGTCTAGACCTACAGTAGTCCACAAACATCTCCTTGGTTTTGGAAATGTTCAACAGCAGTTGGTTTGACTGACATCATCCCACAAAGTCATTCACCAGACACCTATACTTCTCCTCCTGTCCACTCATGACATACCCCATAATAGCAAAGTCATCTGAGAACTTCTGCATATGGCATATCCCTGAGTTTTGATTAAAGTTCAATCTGTACAGGGTAAAGAGAAATGGGGAAAGAACAGTCCCCTGTGGAGCTCCTGTGGTACTGATTACAGTATGTGATGTGCAGTTCCACAGTCTGACAAACTGAGGTCTACCAGTGAGGTAATCTGTAAACCAGTTCACCAGTTGTGAGTCCACTCTAAACCTGTACAGTTTGTCCATCAGTAGGATGGGCAGAATGGTGTTGAATGTGCTGTAAAAGTCAAAGAACATGATCCTAACAGCACTACATCCTTTGTTCAGATGCAAGTGGGTCTGGTAGAGAAGGCAGAGAATGGCATCATCCACACCCACCTTCTCTTGATAGGCAAACTGCAGGAGGTCTAGTGTGTGATTCACCTTTAGTCTGAGGAGATGAAGCAGTAGTCTTTCCAGGGTCTTTATAATATGGGATGTTAAGGCCACAGACCTAAAGTCATGGAGTTCATTGGATCACACTTTCTTGAGAACCGATATGAGACATGAGGTCTTCCACAGTGTAGGGACCCTCCCTAATTACAGGCTTAAGCTAAAGAAGTGCTGAAGTGGTTCTGCCCATTCATCAGCACAGGCCCTTAGAGGTTTGGGGCACACTTTATCTGGACTAGCTCCCATCCTAGGATGTAGACTCTTCAGATTTCCTCTAACCTGATCAGCTGTGATGGTGTGAGAAACAGGGGGTGGAAAAACAGGGGGGCTGTTAGCACCTTCTGACATACTGCAATGTTGGTGGGTGTAGAGGAATGCATGATCTGTGCTAGCAGCTTGGTGGTGGAGTGGATGAGCAGCTCTGAGGGAAAGGGTGGTGGTCAGTGAGTTAGTGGCAGTTAAGGCAGGGTTCTCAAACCAGTTGTAGAAGAGATTAAACTCATTCACTCTCTCCACCTGGTCCTCTGCTGGTCAGCTGTTCCTTTGCTTGTAGTCTATGATGGTCTTTATACCATCCCACACCTCTCTGTTGTTATTTTGCTACAACTTGGACTCTACCTTCTTCCTGTAGGACTCCTTAGCATTTCTTAGTCAAACCTTAAGTTCTTTCTGTACATTCCTCAGCTCTGCCTGGTCCTTGGTTTTGAAAACTGTCTTCTTCTTGTTAAGAAGGCTCTTAATATCACTGGTAATCTAAGGCTTATTATTAGCAAAGCAGTGTACAGTTTTAGCACAGACAACAGTGTCCATACAGAAGTTTAGACAGTCTGTCACACAGTTTGTATTCCCCTCAATATCCTCTCCATGTGGTTCCTGTAGAACACCCCAGTCAGTTGACTGAAAACGGTCACCAAGAGAATTTCCAGCTTTAGGAGATCATTTACTCAAGGATTGCGTAGTTGTGGGTTGTCTTGGAACTAGACGATTGTACTGATGCTGTAGGTAAACAAGATTATGATCAGATTTACTGAGTTGGGGGAGGGGGGTATCATGGTAAGCATCCTTCACATTTGGATACAGACGGTCATTTGTCTTGTTCTTTCTGGTAGGACAATGAACATACTGAAAGAAGGATGTTAGAGTCGAGTCCAGTGTAATGTGATTGAAGATGCCAGAAATGGCAATGAAAGACTCTGGGCGTTGCATCTGGAGCCTCACAATTGTTGCGACTATGACGTCACATGCGGTCCCTGCGTCTGTCCCTGGATGAACATAAACAACTACAATGGCATGGGAAAACTCCCTGGACATGTCATATGGATGGACACTCACCGCTAACAGTTTAATGTCCCAACAGTAGATTATTTTCTTAACTGTTACATGTCCTGGGTTACACCATCTGATGTTAATAAACAGTACAAGTCCCCCCCCTGTTGGCTCTTTAGATTGTGAACCCTAGAATGTCCACGATAGCATTGGGAATGTTGCTGGTCAGACACAACAAACTGCACTCACAATAGACCCAATGGTTTTTAATTAGTTCTGCTAGCTTATCCGTCTTCTTGACCCTTGAGGTTATAGTCCCCATTGCCACCAATGGAAAATATCGTTTATATTGCATCCCCGATACCTGTGTCTCAGTTCTTCCAGAATGCTCTGCACTCCGCCAGTGCATCTCTTAGTTCTGAGTGCGAGCAGCTCTTCCTTCATGTAAACATAGTTCCTGATGCTCAATTTCATTGTAAAAAGATCTGCATCCATAATAAACTTAAACAAAAGCACTACACACAGTAAACAGTCAAGGTAAAACTATATGCTATAAGTAAACAAAAGAAAGAAAAGCATAATAAAGTAGGCGGTGCTACTGATTAGGTTGCCACTTGCGTCGGCGCCTGATCATCATTCACAGCAATTTGATAAAGTAATGCACAAGACTGAATGCCGCGGTTGATTATTGGGTGGGTCCATCTATGTTGGGCTTTATCTATACTAATAAAAAGCAAGCCCTCACTGACTGACTCACTCACTCACTCGTCACTAATTCTCCAACTTCCCGTGTAGGTAGGCAGCCTCATTCCTTACAGCTTACTTACAAAAGTTAGGCAGGTTTCATTTCGAAGTTCTACACGTAATGATCTTAACTGGAACCTACTTATGTACATATATACCGGCCATAGCCTGCAGCTCGGTTGCCGTGTGAGACGGAGTTGCGTCCCTAATCGTCACACTTCCCATGTAATTGAGTGCCTGCCCACATAAGGCCGTCCATCAGCGGCAATCCAATAGAAACACTCTACTTCTAAATATTCGTGGGTGAAGGACTGTAGCAAGTGACGCATACAAGCATATTCATAAGTGCAGCTACTGCAGAAACAAAGCACAGTGTAAACCTTAAGTTTAAATTAAGTTCACAGACACGCTGCCGCTGGCGTTTGTCATGCCTACGACGAATACGATATTCGTGAGATACAAGTTTAATGAGAAGACACATTGCCGGGTCAGAGCTAATATCGCAACATCGCACGAGATAGCACAATCACAGCTGAGAATCTTCGATGCACGTACTCCGAGCAGCTCACGTGAACTGACTGTGAATGCAGTACGCAGACAGAAAGCAACAGCTCCAAAGAGCGCTGAACAAAAAACGCACTACACAATTGAGATGGCAGCAAAAGAATATGAAGTGAGTGGCGCATACAAGCATATTCAAAAGTGCAGCTACTGCGGAAACAAAGCACACGGTGGAAAAAGTCAATGTCCAGCTAAGGGAAGACAGTGTAAAAAAAACCTGTGCATGCAGTGTGTGATTTCTCAAATAAAGAGGAAGACGAGCTGTTTATTGATGCAGTAAGAAAGGAATCGATGAATGAAACCTGTTATCTTTACAACGGTTGACAAACACAGAATGTAACTTGAACACAACACATCCTCCAAATACGAACCTGATTAAAAGAAATAATGATAATCAAATCCTTGATGACAGCAACATTCATAACAGTCACAAAACAATTACATTGACAATCATGTTACGTTATTTTTAAAATGTTTCCTTTTCTTTTTCATTACTTCTTTAACACACTACTTCTCAGCTGCGAAGCGCGGGTATTTTGCTAGTAATACTATAAATAAGAATAATTTCCTTATATAATAGTACATTAACATATTTAACACAATTGCTATTCCATGTTTCTAAACATTTTTAAGTTGAGAAGGCTGTAGAAGGTGGACAATCAGTAATGAGAACTGATCAGTTCTAAAAAAATTTTTGTTAACCAAAAAGATGTTTGCCTTTTATATTCAAAGTAGAAACTTGTTGCTGATAGACAATCAGGTCAGGTCAGGTTGGGGAGCATGCACTGGTACAGCGCGTTGCCACACCCACCACACAGTGAAACAGCGGCCCAGTCCCACACTCCGGAAATGACCATCTATCTGCCGCAGCCAAGTGTTACGTGGGCATTCCCCTTGGCCAGGTCCAGCCACTCGGGTCCTCACAATGCAGGTAATGTGCCTCATTCGGGACTCCGTGAGAAACCAGTCATTCAACACAAAGTCAAACCAGTGGTACCCAATAATTCTCCAAAGAGACACAGTATCAAAGGAGTCCAGTCTTCGTCTCAGGTCACTGGATAGTGTCCATGTCTCATAGCCATATATAGGAAGTACCAGGACTCTAAAGACTTGGACCTTCATGCTTTTGCATAGATATTGGGAGTGCCACACACCCCTCCCCAGTGACCTCATGACCCCCCATGCTCTCCCAATCCATCTGATTTTATAGGAAGAATCACCAGAGACATGAATGTCATTGCCAAGGTAAGTAAACCTCTCGACAAGGTCAACACTCTCAATATAGACAGTCACACTGTTGATGGCTGGGCCTAAGAGGTCAGTAAAGGCCCAGATCTTGGTATTTATCCAGGACACTCGCAAGCCCAGACACTCAGACTCCTCACTCAGTCTCTCAAGAGCCCCGATCAGAGCCTCCATGGACTCCACGAAGATCACAGAATCATCAATAAAGTTGAAGATCACTGAATCTCTCTTCACCAAGAGATGCCTCACAGCTGTTGGACCCCATTACCTTGCCCAACAGCCAGTCCATGCAAGCATGGAACACAGTCGGAGTAATAACACATCCCTAATGAACCCCAGAATCAACTGGGAAAAACGCAGAGGTACAGGCCAGCCATGATATCCAGCAACCGAAATCTCAGGATGTCCCACAGGGCAGCTCGATCAACTGAGTCAAACACTTTACAAAAATCAACAAAGGCTGCAAAGAAGCTCTGCCAATAATCATGTTTGCGCTCCATGAGAACCCTCACTGCCTGAATGCGGTATTCTTCTTAGGAATAAAGCCAGATTGCTCCAGTCACTGGTAGGTGATCAAGTGATCATGGATCCTATTGAGGATGACCCTAGCAAGGACCTTACCTGACACCGAGAGCAGTGTTATCCACCTGCAGTTGCCGCAATCTAGGCGATCACCATAACAACAAATCCTGTTTTCCAGTCAGTTGGGATGATAGATAGGCAATCAGAAGAACAAAGAGGGAAAATTAGAAACTCAGAGCAGAACATAAGAACTTACATAAAGAAGGCAAAAATGGGAAGATGGGACCGAACCAAAACAAATTTTTAAAAAAATTATTAGTTTTGAGGGGGGCATCAGTGGCAGTAGGGGTCAGGAACAAATCAGCCTTCATGGAGTTAGATCTAACCTGTGGATATTTAATAAAAATAAATTGTTGGTTGGGATTTTGGAACAGTATAATGCTGTTCCATTTGTTGGAGCCAAAGTTTGAAATTTCAAATAACCAATCTCAAATGCGAGCAAGGCTACTTGTTTACAGTGCACCCAGAATCCTATCTCGCTTAAAGTCAGAAACACAAATCAGACCAAATCGGTAGTACAATGATGTACTTTCATCAAAAATGTCCTCATTTTAGGATGAGGGTGGGTCTGAAATCGTAACTCCACCCATGTATGTGCACAGCAATCCCCCTGAGTTCCGTCTCTGCCTTGTCCTGCAACCTGCAGCAAGGGCTAATTGCTTTCATCAGGTGATGAAGATGATGACACCCTCCCTGCAGCTCTGTAGCCTCCAAGATTTAAAAAAAGTAAGATGCCCTGTCAGTTTTAACTGTTAAGAACAAAATATTTAACATGTCATATGTTTCATTTCTATTTGTTTTTACCTGGAATAGTTCATAACAAAGATATCATCACAAAACTTGCTAACTTGTCATTTTTAACAATTGTATCAATTGTTAAGGGATGTTAACTAGCGAGCTGGCACGGCTAATGATGATGTCATCAGGCTGGGTCAGCACGGGCTTGCTTCGGTGTATTTGTTGCAGCAGTTTATAACACGACCAGCTTTGAACTAATTGCCCGACTACTGTTGTTATTAACTTGTGAAACATGGTGTCAGAAGTTTAACCATGGCTCCGAAGATTAAAAAAACGCACCGCTTTTCTTTTGCATCCTAAACACAGACAAGGGCTGCGCCGCTTCAAATCAATTCAAGTTAGTAGTCGCAGATATCCGCGGATATGGCAACACACATTCCGCCTCCTACTGCATTGAAAATGAGTGGCGACCTGGGCACAAACTGGGATGTTTTCAGGTAAGAGTTTGAAGATTATGCCATTGCTATCGAGCTTAATAGGAAGGACGCCGCAATTGAAGCGGCTATGTTGCGGAGTATCAGACATGTGCAGACATGTGTACAAGTACAACTTGAACCTTTCAACAGCGGACCAGTCCAATGTAACGGCTATTCTAAATGCACTGGAGGGACACTTTAAACCTACAAAGAACGTGATTTATGAACGCTATGTATTTGGGAGTTGCAAGCAGGAGGAAGGGGAGCCATTTGACAGTTTTCTTACACTGTTAAAAGAAAAATCCGCCACCTGTGAGTATGGAGCATTAAGAGACAAATTTGTTCGCGATAAAATTGTGCTAGGTATAGCAAATGAAGCAACCCGCAGACGGTTATTACGAGAGAGAGATCTCACCCTGGCCATGGTCGTGGAGACATGTCGATCAGCAGAGCTCACTGACATGAGACTTAGGTCGATGGAGTTGGATAAACCTTCCATGGATAGTGTTAATGCCACCTCGAAGCGAATTACTAGGAGGTCACCACCCATCACCGCAGCAAAGCAGGCAAGTCAGTTTTCCGGTTCAGATACAGATCGACCGACATGCAAAATTCAGATTTAAAGTCTGGGACTTCGTCAACTTTCAGTCAATCGGAAGGAAATGGCAAGGCAGAGCAACACAAGGAGGAGGAGCAGTCATCTCCTGCAATAGCAACAACACCCTCTGTTCACGACTCCTGTGCTGATGTTAGTGATGCCACCCCTGCACAACATACCACCATCATCTCACGCTTTGGTCGGGTGTCCAGGCCTCCCAACAGACTCAATTTGTGATGTACCCCTTGTTCTTGAAGTTGTTTCTCAGTAATTTGTTTTGTTCCTACTCATGTGTTATTGTTGCTATTAGGCCTACCTTGTTTAAAAAAAAAAATAAATAATAAATAATAATAATAGCTTTACTTGGCATCAATGGTAATTCTAGTTATACACTTGATGGCCAATTTCGTTCAGAAGGGAAAGATGTTAAGGGATGTTAACTAGCGGGCTGGCGCGGCTAATGATGATGTCATCAGGTTGGGTCAGCACAGGCTTGCTTTGGTGTATTTGTTGCAGCAGTTTATAACACAACCAGCTTTGAACTAATTGCCCGACTACTGTCGTTATTAACTTGTGAAACTTCAATCAGGGCCATAAAAATACAGTATATTTTTTTAACATCAAATTAATGCTTTATGCAATGTTACTATGGAGCCATCATGAAAAAAAAAAAACATGATTTTTTAAAAAATTTATAATATGATCATACAGACAAATGCGCAACATTGCTCTACTCATAAGCAGCAAAAGAAAGCAAGAATTTTTACATTGCTGTTTATTATTGCACTACAGATGTATTTTTACAGTAGTTTCCAAAAAGATTCCAATTAAGTGTACAGCTGCATGAGTATACTTGTAGCAATAAAAAATTTATAATACTTGTGGAGGTTCCAAATCCATGAATATTTTTGACAGTATGTTTTATCAGATCTTTTTTTTTTCAAATTATATTACAATAATTTCAAACTCAAATAATAACATTTAATGCACAATGTAATTTTATTGGCTCTGGCCTCTGCAAATTAAAAAAAATTACCTAGGCTGGATTAATATATATGTTTATGTTTTTAATATATTATGCTGCTGAGGACAGACAAAGAGTGCTGAGGAAAGAGAACATGCTATCTGTATATGTAGGGTGTCTATGTAGGGGCAATTCTTAATGGCTTGCTTTTACTTTGTAGTATTTATAGGCACATCACATTTCTTTGTCACTTCTAAAAGAATATTCATGAATTCAGAAGTATAGAATTTGGTATAGGACAATTAACATTTCAAAGAGATCTTCATATATAGCCTAAAAATGCAATATACTTATGAAGCTGAATTATCATCTACAGGCTTCAACTTTTTCCATTGTGTTTCTCTTTCTCTCTAGAGTTTTTGTTTGCTGCGTTATGCTGTGTTGTAACCGCACATGTTTCCAGAAACCTCTTACCAACTATGGGTCCTGTCATATATAGTAATTAAAAGGAACACAGTGTATTCACCGAGGTCCTCATGTATAAACGGTGCATACGCAGAAAAATGTTGCGTATGCCCATTTCCACAGTCACATCGCAATGTATAAAAACTAAACTTGGTGTAAAGCCACGCGCATTTTCACACTAGCTCAATCCCTGGCATATGCAAGTTCTCTGCTCGGTTTTGCAAACTGGCAGCAGCCAGCGTCAAAGCAGTGCTTTTGTTTCAGTGTGGTTACCCTTTCTTTTTTAAATCCATATCCTGACATGGCTTTATCAAATACACTGAAATTAACCGCATAGTCTTAATTAGTTTAATGCATCTGATTATAATTAACCTGTAACAATATAATGGTCAAAGGAATGGCCAAACTACCAAATACCATAGCTGCTTTAGCGTTGTTCCTCTTACTGCACCACTGTATCTGACTGTGGAATCACAGCTTTCAAGCAGCTGATTGGAAAGAGAATTATCGGGATACAGCATCAAACACACGCTGCCTCAGCTATGCGCTATTTGAACTGCACCCATACTGCAAACGCTTCAAAGCCTTTCCTGTAGAGACTTCGCGGTTTAGAAACAGTTTCATCCCAAGAATTATAAATGCACTCAATCAGTCCATCAAGTACTCCTTATAGAACTGTTTGTACCTATAAGTACAATTACCTCACTGTAAACTTGTGATACAGTTATAATATTGCACAACCTGAGCTACTTTATTAAGCGCGTATTTACATATGATGATATCATTTTTAAGATGAAATGCAGCAAAATATGTTTTTTACATTATACAGATAAAATTTTAACATCATTTAAATAATGTATATTGTTAATAATTAAACATGTGAGGACACGGTGTCGCAGTGCTAGTGACGAGCTGGTGACTTGTTCAGGGATTGTTCCTGCCTTGTGCTGTATTCTTGCTGGGGCTGTCGTGACACTGGATGGATAGATGGATAGAATAATTAAACATGTACTATGAAGATATTTCAATGTTCTTTAAAAGTTCTAAAGAATCAGCATTCTAAGCTTACAGAGGCTTGACATCTATAGAGCTGATTGTGTGAAGGTTAGTACGTTTGAAAGAGACAGTACTGCTGCAATAAATTATTTCATCGAAGGTCACCCACGGTGCAGCAAGCATCATGCGTGAGGCAGGAACAATCTCTGGACGGGGCGCCATTTCATCACTATCACTGCGCCACCGTGTTCCCATGTTTAATAACATCCTTTAATTCCCATCATCATGAAAATTATATCAAGTATACTTCTCAGTATTTAATTTATTCAGAGAGCTGTAATATCATGAATATAATGGATTCTGTGTCCTGGAGTAAGAGAAAGCTCATTTAAGAAGCACGCATAGTGATTCAAACACATAGAGCACATAGAACTATACATACAATACAAATCATTTAACGTGCTACTTTAGTTACGATGGGATTTGAGAAACTAGTAAATTAAATGATTTTAAGATAAAGTTTATGATGCTCTTCTTTAATGCCAAAATAAACTACGTGATTAAAGTGGAAATTTCGAGATTAAAGTTGACATTTCGTGCTTTTTTTGCCACTGTGTGCCTATTTTTTGGCTTTTCTCTGTACCCTAATAAGCTTTCATATGACTCTCAGATGGTGGGCTACGACTCGCCTTTTCACGGCAACTTTGATATCTGACAACTTCTTTTTTATTTCGGGCACTGTGCGACTTTGTGAACTTGAACTTTCAAGACACTTTATGTCACTCGATCAACTTCCCTTTGTTGTTTATACCACTGTTTAAACCAACAAACAGTATGTTTTTCCTTGCCTCCACTTGGTATTCGCTGAAATTCTTCTATTTTCCCCATGATACAGAGGCCTATCTTACAGACAATGCACTTCAAAAAAAAACCTTACAGGACTTTCTCTAGTGATTGTTATCTTATCTCTACATTTTATTAGTTCATTGTTCTCTTCTTTCAGGGTTAATTCATCTCAGGTGTATTCATTTTGCTAACGTTTGAACAAAAAGGTTGTTATGATGAAAGAAAAAAATCACCTTGCTGTCCCAATGTAAGCAAGAGTATTTTTCAGTTTCTTTGTTACACCTTGCCTGATGAAGGTGCCTTAGCTACCTCGAAAGCTTGCATTTGTAATCTATTTAGTTAGCCAATAAAAGGTGTAATTTCACCCTACTTTCTCCCCCATGATTTTGCCATTGTCTTTTCACAGAAAGCTGAGCTTAAGGGCTATTTATATTGATTTGCATATTCAAAGAGGTGTAATTCTGGGAGGAGTTGGGGAGTGGCAGCAGGCAAATGCATTACTTTTCACACTGACTGGGATTTATGCAGCGGAAGAACGTAGAAGTTGACGTACGCATAGATTCATGCATCTGGATTTTTTTGTGTGTACGCACATTTCCGCTTTTGTCCGTATGCCATGTTTTAGTGTGAACTCTACGCACGGTGTTATGCACGAGGCCCCAAGTGTTTTACAGCAACTTCGGGGAAGTGATTAAAGGATGGACTAAAGGTGGGGCAAGTATAAAAAGGGAAGAACATGTTGTTACGCCGCATTTGGCTCACAATCGAGTGCATGTATTATAATGTATTGCAGTTTGCTATTAAAAGGTTATTGAAGTTCATCGAAGTCTCCATGGACATTTCACAGGCTCACTGACTGCATAAAAATGAAAATATCCAGTTGAACCAGAGTATGTTCAGATTTGTTATATTAATAGGTTAAATAATTATGAAATTAGACATTCTCTACTTTTGTTTAGAATTTCATACAATTTTACTTACATTTTTACTTTTTTATTCATTGCCAGTGAGTTTACTCATCAGTAATTAACTAATTACATTGTTTTCATTATATTATTTTAATGTTAAAATCTAGAATTAACCCATGTTCTTAATATGCAGTTATGCTTTAGTCAGTAATATTCCTCTGTCCATCCATTTTTTAACCCACTTTTCCAAAACAGTAATCTTTGGTAATGGATAATTTAGAGTTGAAAACACACGAGTCGTCTTCAAACGCATTTTGTTGGATGAAGAATTACATTTTTTTACTAATGTATGAATATATAAATCAAAACCTCACTACTTACAAGTTGCCCTGCCAAGTGTCTGCCACTGAGTATTACTTAAAAATTACCCACAAAGAGGTCATTCACTGCTTTTTAGGAGATTTCTAAAATACTACTTGCATTACTTGGCTTTGCTTTGGAAGTTTCATAAGACAGTGAATGCCAGTTATAGTGCTGTCTGCTAATCTGGTGTATTAGGAGTACTATGTATCTAAGTGCTTTTATTTTTTTATTTTGCCAGTGGCCAATATTATTGGTATAGTGGTTAAAACTTTGGACCTGGTACTTCAAACTCTGAGCCTGTGAATTCAAATCCAGCTACTGACACTTTGTGATCATGAGCAAGTCACTTCACCTGCCAGTGCCTTCATTTGGAAAAACAAAAGTAATGTAACCAACTATATCTCAAATGTTGTAAGTTTCCTTGGATAAATGCATCAATCAAGTAATAATAATATTAGGTAACTGGAGCTGCATGGCCTTTTAGTCTATTCTGCTGCATCCTTCATTCCATCATGCTGACAATGCAACACAGAGCATGTTAATTATCATAGTATTTGTAAATATAAACAAATAAAAAAATACATGTTGGCTAATTTTATTTTTCTATAATGTCATCAAAGTTCAATAAAATCTGATTTGTGAGGTACTTGGTTTATCTATTATAGGGGCTTTTACCCCCAATTATTGACATATTGAAATGTCCATTTTTAGCAGATACCTACTGATCTAGATGTGTCATACTGCCAAATTCCAGTATTTTTTCTCAAATTAGGAAATCATGTTTTGGTTGATGAGTGAGTGAGTGAGTCCCAGGGCTTCAGCGGCTCACCACAAAAAAGCAAATCATAGCTGATCGCGGTCGCGCTATAAGAGCTGTCATTGAAGGGTCATATGCAAGGAACATTATAAATACAGAGAACAGTATTACTTTGCCACTAACCTGGCCACAACCCTGCCCGGATTGCTGTGTCTGTGTATGGGAGAGTGATAGGTTTGCTGTGTCTCCCAGCACAGTCTCAAGGGCATGGAGGAGATTCCAGGAGACAGGCAGTTACTCTAGAAGAGTTGGACAGGGCCACCTTCCTCTTGTGTTAGGGTCAGCACCGACCCGTTTTACTTTTTAAATGCATAAAACTACGACCAAATTTTGTTTATTGCATCAAGGCTTTTTGACTTTGTCAGGAATCTATATTTAATTAAAATAAAACCAAAAAAAAATTGTACTAAATTATAAAATGCTCTGGTGAAAATTATTACCTTTGTGTTGGTGTTATAATTTAAGGTTATAAAACAATTGTTAGGGTCAAAACAAAAATCATAAACACACTTTGAGGGGCTTCTCTCTTTGCCTGTGTGTCTCCTTACCTGAACAAACAAAACAAACGAGAGAAAAATCTGACAAGCTTGCTCCCATCAGGGATGTCTGGGAAAGGTGGGTGCAGCTCCTTCCACTGATGTTCAACCCAGGGCCAGAGGTAGTAGATGAACTGAACTTTTCCGTGGAAAATGCCCTTTCCAGCAGTACATGCCTAGTAAGCCAGGGAAATACGGCATAAAAATTTGGGCAGCCTGTGATGCAAAAACCAGCTATGCATAGAATCTGCAGATTTACACAGGCAAACATGCAAGTGGCATTTCTGAGAAAAATCAAGGAAAACGTGTAGTCCTCGATATGACTATGGGACTGCGGGGTCACAATATCACATGTGACAATTTCTTTACCAGCTATGACCTTGGACAAGAACTTCTCAGGTGGAAACTTACCATGGTGGGCACAGTAAAAAAAATAAACCTGAGCTGCCTGCCGAAATTTTGCAGGTGAAGGACAGGGCTCCACTTTCTTCAAAATTTGCTTTTACAGACACCACCACGGTTGTTTCATATTGTCCAAAAAAACACTGGTGTGTCATCAGCAAGTGACAAAAAGCCCATAATTATCTTGGACTACAATAAAAACAAAGGTGGAGTGGACAACCTGGACAAGCTGACTACCACCTACACTTGCCAGAGAATGACCAGGGGCCTCATGTATAAACGGTGCGTACGCACAGAAAAGTTGCGTAAGAACTTTTCCACGTTCAAATCGCGATGTATAAAACCTACACTTGGCGTAAAGTCACGCACTTTTCCACGGTACCTCATGCCTTGTCGTACGCAAGTTCTCCGCTCGGTTTTGCAAACTGGCGGCACCCAGCGTCAAAGCAATGCTACTGTTCCTGTGTGATTACTCATTATTTTCATGACGCGGCTTTATAAATACACAGAAACTAACCGCATATTGTTTATTAGTGTAATGCATCTGATTGTAATTAACTCGTAACAATATAATGGTCCAGGGAACAGCCATAGTATTCCAAATACCATAACTGCTCTCATTTCTTCTTCTTTCAGCTCCTCCCGTTAGGAGTTGCCACAGCGGATCATCTTCTTCAATATTTCTCTCACTGCACCACTCAGAGTATTTATATCACTGTATCTGAGTGTGAATCACAGCAGCAGCTGATCGGAAAGAGAATTATCGGTATACAGCCTTAAAGACACGCTGTCTCAGCCACGGCAAAACGTTTTAAAGCCTTTCCTGTACGGACCTCGCTTTTCAGAAACAGTTTAATCCCAAGAACTTTAAATGCACTCAATCAATTGCTCCTTGTAGAACGGTTTGTACTTATAAGTACAATCACCCCACTGTAAACTTGCACTACAGTTATAATATCTCACAACTTGGGCCACTTTATAAAGCGCGTATTTACATATGATGACGATATCATTTTTAAGGTGAAATGCAGCAAAATATGTTTGTTAAATTATACACATAAAACTTTAACTTCATTTAAATAATCTATATTCTTCACTGGGAGTGTCGTGAAGGATAGAATAATTAAACATGTACTACGAAGATATTTCAATGTTCTTTAAACGTTTTGAAGAATCGGCGCTAAGCTTACAGATGGCTTAACGTCTATTACAGAGCTGATTGTATGGCGATCGGTTACTTGGGGAAAGAAAAGCACTGACTGCAGTGACGGCTACGCCAATATATATTGAATATAAAACAGAAAGAGAAAATAACAACACAGCTAAAAACGCAGCGACAAATTTCGACAATAAATTATTTCATCGAAGTGAAACACATGTTTAATAATGTGCTTTAACTCCTATCATCATGAAAATGACATCACGTATACATCTCAGTATTTTAGTTATTCAGAGAGCTGTAATATCACGAATGTAATGGATTCTGTCTGCAGTTGGAGGAAGAGAGCCAGTTTAAGAAGCAAGTAGTGATTCACACACATAGAGCACATACGAGTAGAAGATCAAATACAAAACAAAGCATTTAACGTGCTACTTTAATTACGATGTGATTTGAGAAACTGGTTAATTAAACGATTTTAAGATGAAGTATATAATGTTCTACTAAATGACAAAATAAACTACGTGATTAAAGTGGAAATGTCGAGATTGAAGTTGACATTTTGTGCTTTTTCCCCACAGTGTGCCTTTTTTCTCTGTACCCTAATAAACTTTCATATGACACTCAGACAGTGGGCTTACAACTCTTCTTTTCACAGCGACTTTGATATGTGACTTCTTTTTTATTTCCGGCACTGTGCGATTTTGTGAATGTGAGCTTTAAAGTTTCTCCAACACGCTATGTCACTCGATCAACTTCCTTTTGTTGATTATACCACGGTTTATTTGAACAAATAGTATGTTTTTCCTTTGCCTCCACTTGGTATTCGCTGAAATTCTTATATTTTCCCTGTGCTTTTCCCATTGTCTTTTCACAGAAGGCTGCGCTTAAGGGCGATTTATATTCATTTGCATATTCAAAGAGGCGTAATTCTGGGAGGATTTGGGGCGTTACATAATGCGTGTGCACGAGCGTTAGTTTTCACGCTGATCGGGATTAATGTAACGGAAGAACGTGGAAGTTGGAGTACGCACAGATTCCTGCATCTGGATTTTTCTGTGCGTAAGCACATTTCGGCTTTTGTGCTTACGCCATGTTATAGTGTGAGTTCTACGCACGGCGTTATACATGAGGCCCTAGGAGATGGCCAATGGTTGTGTTTTATAACATTCTAGATGAGTCTGTATACAATGCATTTGTGTTGTGGACCCACATTCACCTAGGGTGGAACTCAACCAGAAAAAACAAGCGGAGAATGTTTCTTGAGGAGTTAGGAAGTTCTCTTTTCAAGGCACACATTTAGTGAAGGGAACGGGTGCCCCGGCACCCAGCCACTGCAGCCTTGGTCAGACAGCTGCAGAGCTCACATAGCACTCCTTCCACACCATCAGCAACACAAAGAGCATCAGTGCCAGCATCCTCTTCGGCCAGCACTGCCTCAACATCAACCTACACAGCGACACCCACAACCCCACTGAGGCCACCTGATTCTAAAAGAAAGAGGTGTCAGGTCTGCCCTAGCAATAAAGACAGAAAGACAAACGTACTCTGCGTCTACTGCAAAAAATATATTTGCAAAGGACACACTAAAAGTGTCACTTTTTGCCACACATGCATCTAAATGCACATGCATGTTCTTGCACACAAAGACATTTTTTGGAACTAGTGCTTAATTTCTATTGGTTTGATTTGCTTGATTGTTCGTTGTTTGTTTGACCATGCAAATCCACATTTTGAGATTTACTTGTTTAGCTTTCCATTTATATTAAAGTTATTTTTGAAAATACTTTTTTGCCTTTTTCTTTGAAATAAATATATATGGGTCAAATTTGACCCGTAACACCATAGATGTTACTATAGTAATTAATATTATAATAAAAAATATATATAACAAATTTATTTAAGAGATGTGTTCTAATACCCCTCAGTAATAGTCAGGTAACATAACAACCTTTTATTTATTTAAATAATTCTCTTGAGGTTCATTTAATCATTTTTTAAAATTGAAAACGAGAGGTATGCTGTTAAAGTAAAAGCTCATGAGGTTACAGCAAAAATATTAAAAACATTCTTTTAATGGACAACAAAGCATAAGAAAGTAACCAAGAGGTAAGGAAAAAAAACTGGATGATACAGTAAATAATTGTTTTGAGGGTAATATGGCTGATTAAAGACACGGGTCAAAACCGACCCGTTAACATAAGAGATAGTAACAGAAAGTTAACATAAGAGGAAGGTTAACCCTTCAACAGGACCAGTATCTGCTCCTTTGGGCAATGAGGAACAGGATGAGCACCGCCAGAGCCCTACAAAATGACCTCCAGCAGGCCACTGGTGTGAATGACTCTGACCAAACAATCAGAAACAGATTTCATGAGGGTGGCCTGAAGGCCCGACGTCCTCTAGTGGGCCCTGTGCACTTATTGTCAGGCATGCATACAAGCACAGGGGGGCCATACAAAGTAATGAGTACAATTTGCTGCAATGAAATTTCAGCAAAATGGACTAGCCTGCCGCATCATTTTTTCACTTTGATTTTTGGGGTGTATTTGAATTAAGCCCTCTGTAGGTTGATCATTTTCATTTCCATCAAATGATGTGGCATCCTTTTGTTCCTAACACATTACCCAGTCCATATCAGTACAGATATCCAACATGATTGTTTTTCCCATTGAGATCTGATGTGTTATCAAAGTGTTTCTTTAATTTTTTTGAGCAGTTTATTTATATATGATATTTTGATAAAAATATTGTCTGCACTGCACTCCCATTTTAACCTATTGTAGCTTTCTGAGTGGGATAGAAGATGACTTTCCCTTGCTCTTAATTTAAATAATTTCCTTAATTGTGTTTATTATTATTAATAATAATAATTATTATTATTATTATTCACATTTATGTAGCGTGGGGTGGACTGGTGCCCTGCCCGGGGTGTGTTTCCTGCCTTGCACCCTGTGTTGGCTGGGACTGGCTCCAGCAGACCCCCGTGACCCTACAGTTAGGATATAGCAGGTTGGATAATGGATGGATGGACATTTATGTAGCCTGTTCTCACTACCTAAACCGCTTCATTTGCTTTCTGTGTTAAATCTAATTATAGTTTACATACTGGATCGTTACATAGGGAAGGTTGGCGGTTTGAACCCCGTAAATGGCAATTGGGACTCCGCTCTGTTGGGCCCTTGAGCAAGGCCCTTAACCTGCAATTGCTGAGTGCTTTGAGTAGTGAGACAAGCACTATATAAATGCAAAGAATTATTATTATTTATTATTATTAACCTTCCATGAGTAGAAATACCTTGATATATACTAGAATAAAGAAGGCTACATGTACATTTTTTAGATAAGCTTAAGTTGTCATTTGGCATTGCCTTAAATGCACTTGGGCTCCACCTACTGTTAAGGTTACATATGACATCGCTAAAAAACTGAAGTATGCATGTGACCTATGTTAGCCGTGTAATGGACAATATCTTATGTTTAATTTATGTTATTCAAACAGAAATTGCTCTTTTTAACTGTGTGTTTAATGAAGATTGACAGTTCTTCTATATGAAACTTATAAGGTACAGTAATCCCTCCTCAATCGCGGGGGTTGCGTTCCAGACCCCCCCACGATAGATGAAAATCCCCGAAATAGAAACCATATGTTTGTATAGTTATTTTTATATATTTTAAGCCCTTATAAACTCTCCCACACTGTTAACATTATTAGAGCCCTCTAGACATGAAATAACACCCTTTAGTCAAAAGTTTAAACTGTGCTCCATGACAAGACAGAGATGACAGTTCTTTCTCACAATTAAAAGAATGCAAATAGATCTTTTCTTCAAAGGAGTGTCTGCATCAGGAGCAGAGAATTTAAGAGAGAGAGCGAGCGCTCGCAAAGAAAAGCAAACAATCAAAAAATCAATATGTGTCCTTTTAAGGTTGCCGAAGCACCGCAATAAAGCGGCATTTTTTAGAGGAGCATTAGTATCTTCTAAGCAAACAGCTCCTGTGCAAACAGCCCCTCTGCTCACATCTCCTCCGTCAGGCACAGAGAACATCAGAGAGAGAGAGCGAGATTAAAGCAACAATCAAAAAATCAATACGTGTGCTTTTGTGTTTTTAAATATGCCGAGCACCGCAATAAAGCGACATTTTTTAGAGGAGCGTCAGTATCTTTTAAGCAAACAGCCTCTGTGCAAACAGCACCTCTGCTCACACCCCCTCCATCAGGCGCAGAGAATGTCAGAGAGGGTGAGAGAGGCAGAGACAAGCAAACAATCAAGCACCGCGCGGGAAGCATATTTTATAGCATTGAGGAGGTTTAGTTAATATGTAATACATGCTCTGATTGGGTAGCTTCTAAGCCATCTGCCAATAGCGTCCCTTGTATGAAATCAACTGGGCAAACAAACTGAGGAAGCATGTACCATAAATTAAAAGACGCATTGTCCGCAGAAATCCGCAAACCAGCGAAAAATCTGTGATATATATTTAGATATGCTTACATTTAAAATCCGCGATAGAGTGAAGCCGCGAAAGTTGAAGCGCGATATAGCGAGGGATTACTGTATAGTAATTTACTGTTATTGCATTACAGTTTGCAGAACAGAATACATAACATGCAAACTCTACACAGAAGGTGACCAGATCAGATAAGAAATCAAACAGTATAGTATATGGCTAATACTCTTTGCTACTCTACCATCAAATGTAAAGTATATGTGGAAGTGTTTTGAAATATATTGTTAAAACAAATAAACATCATCAGGCTTTAAGTTTAATCCAAAATTATTCCAAATACAGATTTTTGAAACTGCAGTCTTTTGGCTGTCAATATTCTTTCAAGCTAAATTGTTATATGAACTGACCTATAACACCTTTCACAGAACCGTTCATAAGTATAATATAACATGTTTAAACTAGTTGTGTAATGTCCTATTTTTCTAAAACAAAATAAATGCTTAAAATATGTACTGTTGTGATAAGTGGGACCTGTCAATCACAATTATGTCATTAGAAAGCCTGGTGTTTCGTTGTAATTTGGGAATACCTAATCAGCATATTCATTGTTTTGATGGGCTAAAAATCTAGGCTAAGGCTGTCTCATCAGAACATTGATACTATAGCTGCAGTGCTGCTTTCCATCTTGGGATGTGAATCAATAAGGTGTTTTCTGAATTCTCCTGTAAAACAGAGTAAATCTTGTTTCTTCCATAATGTTGGTGCCAGAATGGGATTACCAACCTCTATTCTGTAAACAAAGCTCATGTGGGAAGGCATGACAGCAAAGATTGTCAAGATTGTCATTACAGCCTGTAAAATAAAAGATAAAAAGTCATTTTAAATTCCCACTTTGAAAAAGACAGGGAACCTCCAAGCTTGAACATGTTTCAGGGAGCAGAAAACGGATTTGGACTTCATCACTAGACTGGACCTAGCTAGAATCAGATCTTGTACTTTGGAGTATTGTGACCTTAAAAGATTAGATAACAGAAGGAATGCTGGTCTGAAACATGCATAATGAATCTGGCTCCAAACAAATTACTTTCATAAGATCAATACAAAACCAGCACACTAGGAGAAAGACCAAACTTGAATAAGTGCCATTCATAGTGTGAGACCTGCTGTTTTAAATCCATGCATGCTATCTAGCAAAAATGAAGAATAGAAGAAACCGGCAAAATAAAGAACTACATTAGGACACAACAAAAGCTAATACAATAAGATATATAAAAGACAAAATGAAAAGACTAATTTCAGTGAGAAATGTTATTAATTGTATAACTGTATAATAAATTGTGAGGCAAGTACGAACAATAGCAGACTGCATGTGTGATATTTTGTGTTTACAAATATTTAATTAAGATTTGATAGGATGAGCAATTGTGGTGATGATTTTAATATTAAATAATTATAGTTAAAAATGTATGCAGTGGTTTCAGTAAGTATTCAGAACTTATTGTGTAGTAGTTTTTAATTTTAAATGGATATATTTGCCAATTGTTTCCCTTTAATCGAGACAAAATAACACATAATGATAAAGGGAAAACATGTTTTCGGAAAGGCTAGCAAATATATTAAAACTCAAAAGCTGAAATCTCTCAGTTACATAAGTAGAAGCTACTTTGGCAGCATTTGCAGCTTCTTGGGTAAGTCTCTACAAACTTTGCATACCTCGATTTGGGCCGTTTATCCCATCCTTTTCCTATTCCTGGAAGTTCCACTCAAGCTTCATTAGATTCAATGGGATGTATCTGTAAACTGTTCTCTTCACATCCCTTCAAACATGTTCTATAGAGTTTAGGTATGGGTTTTGGCTGGGCCACTGAAGGAAAGTCAGGGAGTAGTCTTATTGCAGTGTTGTCTTGGCTGTCTGCTTCAAATCGTTCTGGTGCAGGTTATCTTCAAGGACCTCTCTGTACTTGACTGCATTCATCCTTTACTTAACTCTCCCTGTCCCTGCCGCTGAGAAGCACCTTCATAGCATGATGTTCCTATCACCATGTTTCATCATAGAGTTTGCACTAGGGAGGTAATGAGCAGTGCCTCATTTTCGCTAGACATAATTCTTGGAGTTCTGCTCAAACCTTCCAATTTTTGTCTCATCAAACAAGAGAATATTTTTCTTCATGCTCTCAGAGTCCAACCAGGCTGTCATTTGCCTTTTACTCAAGAGTGTCTTCCATCTAGTCACTCTACCATTAACATCTGACTGATGCAGTGCCACTGAAAATAGCTGTCCTTCTGACAGGTTCTCCCATCTCAGAAGAGGAATTTTGAAGCTCAGTTAGGTCTTTGGGTTCTAAGTCACCTCCCTGATCAAGACAATTCTAGCCCAGTTAATTAATTTTGCTAGACTTCCAAACCTGTTTTAATTTCACAATTACTAAGCCCACTGAGCTGATGGGAACATGCAAAGCTTTAGAAGTTGTTGTATATCCATGCCCTGATCTATACCTCTTTACAATTTTATTGAAGCAGTCAACAGAGTTCCTTGGACTTTATGGCTATTTTATTGTCCTAAGATGCAGTGTGAATTGTGGGACCTTATATACCCATACACATAGGTGTATGCCTTTCTAAACTATGTCCTATAAATTCAATTTGCTACAGGTGGATTCCAATCAAGGAAACAGGATTCAACTGAACACAATTTGAAGTGCCACAGTAAAGGGTCTGAATACTTAACAGAATTCAGTTTTTCATTTTTAATACATTTGCAAACCTTTCTGAAAAAAAGTTTTTACTTTGTCCTTAAGAGTTACTGATTGCAGATCAATGGGAAAAAAATCTCTTTAAAATTACATCTACAATACAATAAAGTGTGCAGAAAATGAAGGTGTCTGAATTCCTCCTGCATCCATTGTATTAAGTTTACAGTTACTATATCTGAAATACAGTAAAGGTGATTTAAACTTATTCTATTATGCAGAAAGTTTGGGAGTACAGAAACAATCACAGCCCTCCATGCATGCAGTACATGCATATACAGTACACTATATATATAGCCAAACATGAGTTGCACAAGAGACTGGAAGGCAAAACCTGGTTTCCAATGAAAAATAACTTTATTGTTTAACAGACAGTAACAGGTTTAAGCTTTATTCAAAATTGGAGCTTTTACTTCAGCACACAAGATTTGAGCAGCAATGAAGGCAATCGTCCTGCTTTAGCTCAGTTCTTCAGATTAACAGAACACAAAAAGCCTTCCTTCTCAAGCGGGTTCAGTGGCTGAGAAACATTGGCTGGGGCTGACGGAGTCTAGAGAAGAAAGGAAAGGAGAGACCCTAAAGGGCAGGTGGGAGCTCAATTTTAAATTTTCTAAACATTATGCAACAAGCATGTTTACACGGTAAGTGTGCAGCTGAGCTGTAGAGAGCAAGTTAAGAATATGCTTGTTACCCATTGAAATACCATCAAACAGGGAGTTTCCGAAGAACAGTTGTGCTAGTATAATAGAGTGTCAGCATTGTGATGATGTGGATTCACTGCATGCTCCCATCATTCATCTGGGAGCCCTTGAACCCTGCAACATTGGTAATACTACCGATGAGCTTGGCAGTGAGGCACAACAATGGAGCAAAGGGATGGTGCAAAAGTGCAAAGTGCTTTTATTTAAAAACAGCAAACAAAAACACAGTGTCAAAATAAATAGTGCAGTGATTTAGAAATCCTCAAATAAATAATCCAATAAAATGGATGAAAGGTGGAGGTAAAAAAACATAAAAAAATCCATTAAAACGACGAGGTTAAAATAATACTGGAACCAGTCCCTTGAAACACAAAGCCCGGTGTCTTCTTTTACCTGCCGGTTCCCCTGCTTCTCCCATCTGGGCCCCGCAGCAGGAGAGTCGCCATACCTGCAGCTGACCTTCTTCTCCTACACAACTGATCTGGTGGCCTTCCGATCCCTGGCTCTGGTTCAGCTCACCTAGTTCGAGACTTGGGCTCCCCAGAGACCAGGACACTCACACTGGGGCTTCTCTTCCCAATCTCTGACTCCCGATGCCTGCATTCGCTGCGACGAGTCAACTTTCTCCCGGTCACTCCTGCTTCAAACAATCACTCAGCAGGAACGACCACTGCCATCGGCTCCCAGGTGCTGGACAAACACCTCACTCGGGCTCGCCTCTCCCAGCTGCTCATATACAGAGCGAGCCTGCACTTGCTCGCTCTCCTTCTTTCTCTCTATTGGCTTTCTCCCTCCTGCTTCCTGCCTTCTTCTCTGCAACCTCCGTCTTTCTTTTTTTTCTTTTTTCTCTCATTTAGCCACCTCGCACTTCTATTTATGAAGAGGACGTGGCAGCTGTGGCAAATCAGCAGCCCCGAGAACAATCACGGATGCGGGCGATTTCTCACCTGTGCACTTAGGTGAGAAACACCCACATCACGAATCATCCCAGGAAAAGCTTCAGCCACACAACCACCACTCCCCCTCGCTAAGCCGCGAGTGCGATTATTTATTTCAAACTGGCCTTCCTGATGGGAGCTGTGGACACGCAACACCACAAGCATGCAGCTGTTATTTGTGGTCAGGACAAATGCACAGCAGGCCACCTACCGCTCTGTCAGAAACAGCAAATAGGCGGTAATAGCAGTCACTATATATATATATATATATATATATATATATATATATATATATATATATATATATATATATATATATATATATATAGTACATCCGGAAAGTATTCACAGCGCATCACTATTTTTTCCACATTTTGTTATGTTACAGCCTTATTCCAAAATGGATTAAATTCTTTTTATTCTTCAGAATTCTACACACAACACCCCATAATGACAATGTGAAAAAAGTTTACTTGAGGTTTTTGCATATTTATTAAAAATAAAAAAAACTGAGAAATCACATGTACATAAGTATTCACAGCCTTTGCTCAATACTTTGTTGATGCACCTTTGGCAGCAATTATAGTCTCAAGTCTTTTTGAATATGATGCCACAAGCTTGGCACACCTATCCTTGGCCAGTTTTACCCATTCCTCTTTGCAGCACCTCTCAAGCTCCATCAGGTTGGATGGGAAGCATCGGTGCACAGCCATTTTAAGATCTCTCCAGAGATGTTCAATCAGATTTAAGTCTGGGCTCTGGCTAGGCCATTCAAGGACATTCACAGGAGTTGTCCTGAAGCCACTCCTTTGATATCTTGGCTGTGTGCTTAGGGTCGTTGTCCCGCTGAAAGAGGAACAGCCGCCCCAGTCTGAGGTCAAGAGCGCTCTGGAGCAGGTTTTCATCCAGGATGTCTCTGTACATTGCTGCAGTCATCTTTCCCTTTATCCTGACTAGTCTCCCAGTTCCTGCCACTGATAAACATCCCCACAGCATGATGCTGCCACCACCATGCTTCACTGTTGGAATGGTATTGGCCTGGTGATGAGCGGTGCCTGGTTTCCTCCAAACGTGACGCCTGGCATTCACACCAAAGAGTTCAACCTTTGTCTCATCAGACCAGAGAATTTTGTTTCTCATGGTCTGAGAATCCTTCAGGTGCCTTTTGGAAAACTCCAGGTGGGCTGCCATGTGCCTGTTACTAAGGAGTGGCTTCCGTTTGGCCACTCTACCATATAGGCCTGATTGGTGGATTGCTGCAGAGATGGTTGTCCTTCTGGAAGGTTCTCCTCTCTCCACAGAGGAACTCTGGAGCTCTGACTAAGGCCCTTCTCCCCCGATCGCTCAGTTTAGATGGCCGGCCAGCTCTAGGAAGAGTCCTGGTGGTTTTGAACTTCTTCCACTTACGGATGATGGAGGCCACTGTGCTCATTGGGACCTTCAAAGCAGTAGACATTTTTCTGTAACCTTCCCCAGATTTGTGCCTCGAGACAATCCTGTCTCGGAGGTCTGCAGACAATTCCTTTGACTTCATGCTTGGTTTGTGCTCAGAAATGAACTGTCAACTGTGGGACCTTATATAGACATGTGTGTGCCTTTCCAAATCATGTCCAATCAACTGAATTTATCACAGGTGGACTCCAATTAAGCTGCAGAAACATCTCAAAGGATGATCAGGGGAAACAGGATGCACCTGAGCTCAATTCTGAGGAAAAAAATGAATTTAATCCATTTTGGAATAAGGCTGTAACATAACAAAATGTGGAAAAAGTGATGCGCTGTGAATACTTTCCGGATGCACTATATATACTGTGTATATATATATATATATATATATATATATATATATATATATATATATATATATATATAACTAAATTAAAATAAAGAAATTCAATGCCCCAACTGGGTGGAAAAAAAACAAAAGTGCCCAGTCATTGATTTGTTTGTAAAGGATAACAGAAACCCAAGAAAAGGATGTCAGTGTTAAAACTTACAGAAGCTATGAACTACAGAATGAAAAAAGTTATGGGATAGCCAATATCTTATACATATGCTGTATGTACGTGAAACTATCTCGCAAATGCATAAAATTGTCCTGTACAAGATGCGTACAGGATTATCTCGCAAATACATGATTCAATTAAATTGTTGAAGGCATTCCTTTTTTCTTTCAAAATTTTTTGCGAAAATTTCCACATTTTGCAAATCCCTGTTTACCAAATTCCCTGTTGGACACTTATATGCATTCAGACTTAATAATTCCACATTGGGTTATCACTTTTCTTTAATTTGCCCACAACAAGGAGTCAGAAGTTAGCACAATAAGGTGTGAGCCACTACTGGCTTTCAAAAAAAAAAAAAAAATAATGTGTTAAATAGGAGGGGGTGCAACAATAATCTGAAATGAACAAGGCAAATGAAGAACACTGGGAGAAAAATAAGTGAAGCAAGAGAGTAAGAACACAGCCCAAAAACAGGCAATATTTAGGGTATAATTTAACAAACATAGGCTAAAAGAGTAAAGCTTAGTGGAGGTCATTAACCAAAAGTAAGAGATCAACTGAATGAGGATATTATTATTGTGCAAAAGGAAACAAAACTGAAGAAACCTAATAACAGTGCCCATTATAAGTGACACAAAACAACCTCCCACCTCCCTTTAATAGCAAGGCAAATTAACCTGAAAAGGCCAAAGGTGATGGCTGACTAATTGTTATTCCCTTTAATGGCTAATGGGGGATCTAGTCAGAACAGCCCTGTAATCATACTCTATGAACTACAGAGGTGATGGAATGCCTGTACAGATGTAGTTGTGAACCATTCTGTAGAAATCACTCAAATATTCTGCCAAACTGTACTGTTTCTTCAATTTGAGTTTTTTACAAAATACAGTACGGTTTTTCTGCTACATTACTATTTTCACCAAATCAGGTTTTGTTGATGAAAGTCGCAGTTTATTTCACTGGTCTTTGTGGATTGCTTTTGTTTTGATGAACGTAAGCTGGGTGACTCTTATTATAACTTTTGTTTTGCTATTTTACCTATGTATGAGTTGGTCTCGTCCGATGCAACAGATGGACTTCTGAAGTGGAGCTCCGCTAGCAGCGGTGTTATTTTTCATATTATTTGCTTATTATCCTGAGATATCCTGTATCTATTCAACCCAATGAGACTGCTACAGTATATATGTAAGCATACATAAACATGGCCAGCAAGAAAGGTGTTCCGAAAGAATTGATAACTAAAGCTGCACCCAAGCTATCCCTAGCTCAAGATACGGCCTTTCAGAGAGAGACTTGGATCAGCTGGGCGAAAGTACAGACTCTTTGGGACCAAAGTCCGCTACATCGTTGCCAGCTGAGAGTGAAAAGGGGAGTGAATGTACGATCATGAGTGCAGATCTCGATAGCTCGCCAATCGGAGAAGAACACCTGAAACTGGAAAAGGCCTTACAGTCCGCGATCTCAGTTACTCCACGCGAGCCGGGAATAGCAGGGACACTGGCTACAGTAGGGCTTGACGCTTTACCTACAGTACAAGAAAGCACAATTGAAATGACTAAACTGCAGGTGATGTTCGCTGAGCTCATACAAGATATAAAGAAAACCGAGAAGGCAAATGAAAAAGCAAGGGCAAAGAAACATGAGAGACTGAAACAGAAGTTGCAACAAGCAAACGAAACGCAGTGGCTGATGCTGCAACAGGCAAATGAAAGGCTGAGACAAGAAATCCAAGTGGAGATGCGACAGATGCTGGGTAAAATTGAAACGCTTAATGATCAATTGGAGGATCTCAAGGAGACATTCACGACTAGGATTGAATTAGCCAAAAATTAAGCTACCAGTGCTGAAGAAAAAGCAGAAAATGTCAGCTCCGAATGCAAAAACTCGGAGACAGATTGGCTGCTTTGGAAGATGGGAGTAGAAGGTATAATGTCAGAATTGAAGGTCTGCCTGAGAATCGAGAAAGTTCAAACCCTGTGCAATTCGCAGCTGAACTTTTTTCTAAAATAATCGGGGATGACTTTAAAGCAGAATCTGAGATAGCAGCGCTTACGCGCGCGCGATCAAACACCGTTAGACCCAGACCAAGATCTTTTATAGTTCGTTTTGAACGATTATCATTTAAGCTAGAGGTGATGGCACTCCTCAGAAACAAGGAAGATATTATATATGAAAATAACCACATTTGTATCTTCCCTGACTTCTCTCCAGCAACAGCTACTAAACGCAGCCTTCTACAACATTAAACAGCGGTTACGGCAAGCCAGCGTCAAATACAGCCTCTTGTATCCGGCAAAACTAAAAGTGGAATGGCAGGGTCAATTCTATGTCTTCGCTAGCAAGGAAGAAGCAGAAAAGGAATTAAGAAAGCTGATCCCGGACTATTCTGATACATAATAGTGAGTCATGGCGGTTAATGATAAAGCAAGGATTAATAATCTACTGTCTGATCTATTCGTTTTAAAATACGGGTTTTTATCAGCATATATTCTCATATATTCTCATTATTACTTAGTATTACTAGGGCGCTATCTGTTTATGTTTTATTGTGCTTAATTACTTTTTCTTTTTTTTTTTTTTTTTCTAATTATTTCATCTCTACCCTAAACGAGACTGTTCAATATCATACCCTTGGTTTATTGTTATTGCTATTACTGCATTAAGACTTGTTATGCTTATTCTGGACACATTTTAACACCATCACCGGGTTTATTATCTGGGTGTATCGTCTTAATGCACTAAAATTGCTGAAGACTATATATATATTTTAAGTGCAAAATTTTTTTTTTTCTTTTTCTAAGACTATATTGGTAATAGATATCTCTATCTTTTAACCCTAACGCCACTGCATTGGGGCTTGTTTTGCTTTGGACGTGCTCTGTCTCTGGGTATGTCAGAGGACTGGGACTGTGTGAAGTGGGTTTTAGCCTCACTTGGGGAGGCAAAAAGGAGGGTGGGGGTTAAGGGGGGAGAGAAAGAGAGCAGGCTTGATCTATACCTAATCTATCCTATTAATCTTTATAATTATAACTACCAACGTAATAATAAGCTGCATGGCAACAACTCTAGGGGAAATAGGAAATTAAGACCAAGCTGTCTCACTTCCAGTTAAGACTATAAAATGACATCAAAAACTCAGAATCAGTGTCTCCATGATGGGACAGTTAACTTGTAAGCTGGAATGTTAAAGGCCTGAATCACGAATTAAAGAGAAAGAAAGTACTCTCTCACCTAACAGGTCTAAATGCTAAAATAGTATTTTTACAGGAGACCCACTTACTAAGCAAGGATCAGTTCCGGCTGCAAAAAGACTGGACTGGCCAAATGTTCCATTCTAGTTTTACAAAGAAAACTAGAGGGTGGGAATTCTCATACATAGAACAGTACCATTTGTAGCATCAGATGTAGTATTGGATCCTGAAGGGAGATATGTAATGGTCATGGGAGACTTATCTAACTGTAAAATGATTTTGATAAATGTTTATGCACCTAATGTTGATGATAAGGAATTTATACAAAATTTATTTGCATCCATTCCCAATCTGAACACTCATAAAGTTATAATGGCTGGGGACTTTAATTGTGTTCTAAATCCACTTTTAGATAGGACTTCCTCCCCAGGGGAAGGCATCTAACACCAAAAGATAATTACAAAGTTTATAACTGATCACAACTTATCAGACCCTGGAGGTTTTAAACCCAAATTCAAGAACATATTCTTTCTACTCACCAGTACATCATTGCTACTCAAGGATTGATTACTTCTTTATAGACAATAACTTCTTGCCTATGATTAAATCTTGCAAATACGATGCTATTGTTATTTCTGACCATGCACCTATGATCTTGGAGCTAAAATTACTAAGCCCCATACACTCACCCGCAGATGGCGCCTCAACCCGCTTCTATTAGCTGACGAGAATTGTACGAATTTATATCCAAACAAATCAAATTCTTTCTAGAGACAAATACATCCCCGAGATCTCTGCAGGAATACTCTGGGAAACTCTTAAGGCCTTCTTAAGAGGTCAGATTATCTCATATCTTTCCCACAGAAATAAATCCAAAGCCAAGAAAGTAGCAGAGATAAAAAGCGAAATTACTAAAATAGATGAAGAACACGCCAGACTACCAAGCGAGACTCTACATAGGCGAAGGCAGGCTCTACATTCAGAATTAAACCTCTTGACAACTAAAGAAACTGAACAACTAATCTACAAATCCAGACATCATTATTATGAACATGGAGAGAAAGCTAATAAGCTTTTAGCTCAACAAATTCACAAGCAAGAAGTGCGCAACGCAATCTCGGTAATCACCAACACGAATGGAGATAAAATCATCGAACACAAAAATATAATGCACACTTTCAGAGACTACTATAAATCCCTATATACTACTGAGTTTAAAGAAGACAATACAATCTAATGCATTTCTGGATACATTACAGATACCACAAATAGACGCTTTTAGTGTGGAGGAACTTGATAAACCTCTGGCGTTATCAGAATTACTAGATGCTATAAAGTCACTCCAAGGCGGAAAGCAGCAGGCCCTGATGGCTACCCTGCAGAATTTTACAAGAAATTCTCCGCTCAGCTAGCTTCCCTCCTATTAGCAACATTTACAGAAGGCAGAGATAACCAATCTCTTCCTCAAACCTTTCGCCAAGCACTAATCACTGTTTTTCTAAAACAAAATAAGGACTTACTACAATGTGCATCATACAGACCAATTTCACTTCTGAATAACAACGTTAAAATACTCTCTAAAATCATAGCTAGAAGGATGGAGAAAGTGCTCCCCTCAGTAATATCACAAGACCAAACTGGATTTATTAGGGGTCGACACTTATCTTCAAATCTTCGACGCCTGTTTAATGTAATATACTCACCAACTAAATCAAACACCCCAGAAATATTATTATCATTGGATGCAGAAAAAGCATTCGACATGATTGAATGGAAATACCTTTTTACTACATTGGAGAAGTTTGGGTTTGGCCCGAACATTTGTGCATGGATTAAATTAATCTGAATAAAAGTGTCCTCTTTCCAATGAATTCTCAAGCATATAATATTAGATTAGATACCCTACCTTTTATCATTGCGGAACAGTTTAAATACCTAGGGGTAAACATTACAAGTAAACATAAAGCTCTATATCAAAAAAATTTCACCGTCTGCATGGAAAAAATTAAACAAGACTTGCATAGATGGTCAACCCTTCATTTCACACTAGCTAGAAGAATTAACACTGTTAAGATGAATATTCTTCCTAAGCTCCTTTTTTATTTCAAAACATTCCAATATACATTAATAAATCATTCTTTAGGCAATTAGATTCAACAATAACCTAATTTATTTGGAATTCAAAACATCCACGCATCAAAAGAGCGACCCTACAAAGACAAAAGGCAGAAGGCGGCATGGCTCTACCTAACTTCCAGTTTTATTACTGGGTAGCAAATTTACAGGCGATAAGAACCTGGACACAAATAGAAGAACATACACAGGCCTGGACCGCAATAGAAGTAAAATCTTGCAGTACTTCTTTGTATTCCTTGCTCTGTGCTCCAATAAATACACGTTATCGGCAATATACAAATAACCCAATTGTGCTCCACTCACTTAGAATTTGGAACCAATGTAGAAAGCATTTTAAGACGGAGAAGCTTCTATCTATGTCACCTCTGCAAAAGAACCATCTCTTTCAACCTTCACAAACACATGCAGTTTTTAATATCTGGAAAAAATTTGGAATTAACTTGCTTAGAGATCTTTATATAGACAACGTCTTTGCATCCTATGAACAATTAAATTCCAAGTTTAACATTCCAGCTGCACATTTCTTTCACTATCTTCAAATCAGGAACTTTGTTAAACAGAACCTTCCAGATTTTCCTCATCTTGCACCCTCATCCATGCTGGAAAAAATATTGCTCAATCTCAAGGACTTAGACTCCATCTCTACAATATATAAAATCATTTTACAATCCCTCCTTTCAAAGATCCAAGAGGACACTGGGAAAAAGATCTCTCAATTAATTTATCAGAAAAGGGGTGGAAAGTAGCAATGCAGAGAATTCACTCAAGCTCCATATGCGCAAAGCATACAATTATACAACTCAAAATTATATATTGAGCACATCTGTCTCGACTAAAACTCTCCAAAATGTTTTCAGGGCATGATCCAACCTGCGAACGTTGCAACCAAGTCCCAGCCTCACTGGGTCACATGTTCTGGGCCTGCACCAAATTAACATTATTCTGGACAAAACTTTTTAATTACCTCTCAGACAGCCTTGGACTCACAATCCCTCCTAACCCCTTAACAGCTGTGTTTGGTTTTCTTCCAGATGGGTTTAAGGCGGAGAAAGACAAACAAATTGTGATTGCATCCACTACACTTTTGGCACGCAGACTTATTCTGATAAACTGGAAGAACCCAAACTCTCCTCTTTTAAGTCAGTGGGAAACTGATGTGTTATATAATTTGAAATTGGAAAAAATCAAATACTCAGTTAGAGGATCCGTACAGACTTTTTTCAAAACATGGCAGGATCTAATCAGTAATATTTTAAAATAAGTTCATGAAGCACAGAGAACTTATTAATTTAGGTATGTTTACAAGCCTTAAATTTTACGCTGTTTGGCTTGCTCTCTCTCTCAGGGGTGGGGATCGATCTGTTCTTTAACTCAATTTTTCTTTTTGTAAAAACTTGATTGCTTTGTATGGATTGCAATAAAATTAATAAAATTTAAAAAAATTACCTATATATATACAATTGAAGCTCTGAGTTTGGTAATTGATAAAACCATCAACTAACCGAACAACTATTACCACACAGTTGATAACTATGACTTAAAGGAAAAAATTAAAAAACGTGGACACTAAATAGAAAAAATGCCTAAAGCTGTATCTGTTATTATTATGAGATGCTTGCAGAAAAGTGTTGTATGTCCCTTTAAATAATAGTAAAAAACACTAATTATGTCTGAAATAGTATATATTTAATAAAAATATTATTAGTTTTAAAAAATTACCATATCTGTCTATCATGATGGATGTGAATGGCAAAACTAGATGGAAATGAGAAATATTAAAGTCAGTCAGACCTCTACTTTTACCTATTTTGTATTTTGCAGCCAGGTCAGTATATTGATTCAGCCAGAGCTCAGTAAATGTCTGAAAATTAGTTTCCCTTTTTGTCAGCTTTTCCTGTTATTGAATGCACTCAGAGAGTCGAATACAGCCATTAATCACCAAGCCTTCTTTAGACTACTGAACAGAATGAAAGATAACTTGTAGCCCTCAAGTGTCATCCTACCCCCTCCATCTGTCTGCTTGTTACTTTCATTCTTTCTTTTAAATTCAATTCAATATATGTTAACATATTCCACATAAAAGCTGAAAAAAGCAGCAATTTAATTTCTTCAGAAAAACAACAACATGGTAAGAGGCACAACACATTTGTATTCATTATCTGAACTTGATTATTCCAATCGATTTAAGTGTGCAGACTCCAAACAGAGATTACTGGGTTGGGATTAAGAAACCATGTCATTAAAAATATTTT
Organism: Polypterus senegalus; assembly: GCF_016835505.1. NCBI lineage: Eukaryota > Metazoa > Chordata > Cladistia > Polypteriformes > Polypteridae > Polypterus > Polypterus senegalus. The sequence continues at coordinate 154,587,629 of NC_053164.1, read as the reverse complement.
TTAAATTGTTCTAACATGTGGCAAAACCAAAGGATGCTTGAACCCTGTAATGGTGGGGCCTGTATGGAAAAACTTAATGGTTAGAGAGGTGGATTTTTGACCATATGACAGTGAAAAAGCAGAATGCAGGTTTGATAAGAAAGGCAGAGGAATAAGAGAGGAAGGAAAATAAAGAAGCAGTGTGCTAGAAAAGATTTTCAAAGCAAGTTAAATACAATGCAGCAGTCTTCATGATAGGAAATGATCCATAATTTAGCATTAACAGCTTTGGGCTGAAAAAATCTTTTGAAATGTTTAATTGGAATGGAAGTAAAAGTAAATTTGTGGTATGTGTTTTTTGTATCTCAGACATTACTTTTATTAGATTATTTTATTTAGATTATTTATTATATAGAAGAGCAACCAGAAACATACATTTTCCTTTATAACATGTAACCTCAGTGAGAACTTGACAGGAAATTATTCACTGGATGGACAATGTCCTTGTCAATTCTAAAAAGGCACCCTCTGGTTGCTGTGGCGAGCAAATGTGCTAAAGTTTAACATGCTGTAAATAGTTATAAATGATTTGCTTGTCACTGTGCAATGATTCTTCATTAGATTAAACATGGTTGTCTAATGCATTCCTGAGAACAAGGTTAAGTTCAGTCTTTTATGGAAACACAGCATTAAAAATTTTCCAAGTTTTCATTAAAAATGTGGTTAGATCCTAATTTGTTACAGCCTGACAGACTGCAAATTGTTTTTATTTATTTAAATATTATTAAGAATAAAGCATGTTACTTGTGCAAAAATCAAAAGAGGTTTAAGGTTGCAACAGAAATGTTTTGAATTAGGGGTGGCACAGTGGCAGAACTGCAGCCTAGCAGAAAGAAGACCAAAGTTCATGTCCTGGGTTCTTCCTGTGTTTTCAAGTCTAAATGTTGGTTTAACTTTTTATGTTTAATATGTTTGATCTTGTGTATTGTTATATTTTATTTTTTGTACTAAGTTTATATTCAATGGCTGTATTGTTTGTCGATGCATTTTTAATGTTATGTTGAATTGAATTGTGAATTGCTTTGGACTTACACCATGAAGCATTTCACTATGGGAATTTGCACTGTGGTGATCTGTAAATAAACCTACGATGTCTGGCTCAGAATCGAGTGCTTTGCAGAGTGAGCTCATCAGTCAGCTGCACAAAACCTGTAACTGAACAATGTAGCTGCTACAAATTGAATGTCATTAATCCATGCTGATATCCTAATTTAAGGCTGCATTGGCCAGAAACTTTACCTACAGCATTACAGGAAGAAATCTACTAAAGTCAGGGCACAATAAAAAATGTACAATCTCCAATTATCCTAATGCAAATGACTTTAAGATATGAAAAGAAATCAGTGTACCCAGAAAAACACCATCAAAGACAAAGGGAAAATATGCAGACTCTGCATGGAGAGTGATTCAAACCCAGTCCCAGTTAGCAATAGCACTAACCTCTATACTGCACTGCCATCTAACTACTGAATACTGTGACATAAAAACTTCTAAAAATGCTGTATGTTAATTATTACAATTAATCAAGCACAAATACATGACATTAACAAAAACTGTTACACCTAATTTCATAGCCAAATGTCAGCTGCCATGTCTCAAGGGTAAAACTTAGCTCACTGATATTCAGTTAGTATCCCAGGTGCAGTTAGTTTATTATTTGCATGCACTCCCTGTGTCATTGTGAGTTTTCTCCAGGTGTACTGCTTTTTCCCATATCTCAGAAATATGCATTCATTATAGATTGCAGCAAATTGAAACTGGCTATGCAGTAATGGTTGTTTGTGCCCTTTGACAAACTGGTATGCCATTTAGCCATGGACGGCTTCTCTGAAACACCAATTATTAATCCAGAAATACAGTAAGTGAGAATTTCAAGAAATTAAAACATGTGAACATGTCTTGGTTTAGGGAAGAAGGGTTAGATATACTGTACATGTAACATAATAAGTGTAAAGTCCGGGCATGGAACAGTTCAGTGGGAAAGCAATGAAATATTGAAAAGACATCTAAGAGGGTATAGTAATTGAGTACTATTTAAACTAGGAAATACTCAAAGATATTACATGTTCTGATAATGCAGAGAAAAGTAATATTTGCAAATGTGGGAAAAATGTAAACATGAAAAAACAAACAAAAAAAAATAATAAAAACAGCTATCAAAAGAAATGGTAAAAATAGAGATAGCACATTAATGTGACACTTTCTAAATAAGAGAAACCTGGCTAAATGCAATCAATAATAATGAATATAAAGCATAAAGAAATCTATTCTCAAAAGGCATTGTTGGGAACATAAAACACACACGTATTATAAATTACATTTTAAGTAGTAATTAATGACACTTTCCACATGAGTCTGCATATTCTTATTCCATAAGCCTGTTTTCTTTGTCTGTAAAATAATGAGTGTTTTGCAAAGGTGAACCTTAATTGTGAAAAGTGTCATGAAAAATGTATGTGTAGCCCATCTGATTTGGAGGGCTGTCATAATCTGTTAATTAACAGATCTGTATTCCACATGAATAAGAGACCAGCAGCTAGCGAATGTGTAAGTTAATGTCATTCAGGAGAATAAAACATATCTGGTTGGTCAGTGGGGCAGTGGTATCCAATTGCCTACCATGTTGGGTTGACTTCGTAGAATGCTGCTAAGCCTGGGAATGGAGAGAGGAGGAAAAAAAAAAACATGAGCGTGCATGCAAATGGAGGATGGGACATTCCTAAAAGAAACTAAAGAAAGGAATAGAAATAGGAAATATAAGTTAGTTTTTTTTGCCTAACTGTTTAAACCTGGACAGCATTGTATTGGCAGCCACATCTAAGTTATTAGATAAGTAACTTGCTGAGGTTCACAGAATGTACAGTTTACATTTATTCGGTAGGACACAATGTGTGTGGTTTGTTTGCTATTGTTTACAATATTGAAAAGCCAGGTACAAGAGAAGACACCACAGTTGCCAAGTTTGGAATAAACAGTTACCTGCTCGCAAATTAAACTTTTCACCGGGGAGACAGCAAATTAATCACTCCACATGCGGAAGGTGATATTGCGAAATTCTGGGTCTCAGCAAATTATATGACAAAGGCATTCAGCTGGAGTGGGTATCAGACAATTGACTAAGGTAACCATTGCTTTTCTTTTATTTTTGCTCACTGGAGTGAAGGGGCCCTTTGGTTTTTTTGGCCAATAGTTCACAAGCAACAGATACTGGCCGGCAACAGGTAACATGGATGCTTGCGTCTGTGTGGGCCCATACACTGGTGACTTATTAATTAAATTCCTGACTGTGATTTAAGGTGGAAATTTAAGTTATATAAATTGCAAGAGTTTCAGATTAAATTACCTGACCTAGCTCTGGAATTGTTATCTTTACTGAATTTTGTCTTAGTACTTGTTAAGAATAGTTGACTAGGTTTTATATGTATTGATAGATTTAGTATGAATATTTTTTGTGAGTTTAAATAGTCATAAAGTTAACACACATCTGTATTTTTGCTATTATTATTGTTTTTATTGCTTAAAATGTTGTTTCATTTATTCAGTAAATGTTCTAATTTAAGTGCATTTGTATTCTCTGTCTTTGTTATTAACTTATAATTAAGTTTGTTTGGTTTGTAGTTAACTGTGCAAGTTTAAATAGTTTTTGCATAAGACAATAAGACTTTGCATTTTCAGTTAAACCTTTTAAACTCTAAGTGGCCCAGTACAGGGCCAACACGAGTTCAAAGAATCATTTAAAAAACACTTTTTGCCACATCATATAGACGAACTATGCCACACAATAACACAAACTCATTTGAAAGCCATAGTTGTCTACTACACACTCATAGTGATCACATAGTTACAGCATGTACAGTTGACATTTAATCTGGCATGAAATCTATACATGTGCTGTGTAATACATCATAGCCAATAAAAATTAAAACCAGCCTTGTAATTATTTTGAACAAGGAATACCCAAGTGTCAAAAAGTCAAGTCAATCGAAAAGTCTAGCAGATTTCTAAAGAGGCCTTCAACTGTTGTTTTGACTGAGCAAACAAATGCCACAGGCCAAAAACTGGTAAAACCATCACACCATTCATGTGATTTTCACATGTTTGTGCATATAACTCCACAAACCAGTATCAAATATATACAAGTAACATATCAGTACTTACAGCAGATTTTCCTGATCAAAACAAGGCCTTACACATGTCTGTGTATTGAAGCAGTTGCAAGTTATCCGAAATATTGCAGCAATTTTGTGGAAGTTACTGGTACGTACTATCTGGCATTTCAGGTGGGGGTGGCTCTGGCTAAGTGGGTCATACCATCTCAAACATCACACCTTTGGATAGCTGAGACTGTGACATTTTGAACAACACCCAATACGGCCATGTTCAATCAAGTTCCCATCTCTTCCTGTAAGGTGGAATTTTCGTTTGTTGTCGCATATCACTTCACAAAGCAACAGTGAATATACACATGTCATATATCTGAAATGTTCTAACGAATAATGCAAGCCCAAGTATGTCAACGTGCGATGAAGTGTTTGTGAGATATATGCCTTAAAAGAGCATGTAGGCAAAGGAGATTGGCATCAAGGAGCTGGCATTTCTGTGTGGGTGACCCTGGCTCAGTGGATTATGCCATCACAAGCTTTATACCATTTTATAGCACTGACTAAGATGTTTCCAACAATATATAACATGCCAATGTTTGAAATAAGGAATATGCTAAAAGTGAACAAAATAAACAAAAATGTGATTTTTTTTGGTGTGTAGGTGTGTGTATGTGTATGTGAGGAATTATATTTTATATTTTATTTTAGTTATATAAATTTTACATTAATTATGTTTATATTTTGGGCATTTCTGCCTGAAAAGGTTCTGGAAGAGGGAGGGGTATCCATGGTGCCAAATCCACTAACCATTTATTTCTTTGTATAATGAACATGAACCTTTTCACAGGTACAGTTGACATGTCTGAGAAAACCTTAGAGGTGGAAAAACTCACTTGGCATTGCTTGAACTTGAATTATACTGTATTTTATAGCAAAAATGTAGAAAAAATTACAGCTTCTCCCAATGCTTTTTTGCTATTTTGGTACCAGTTTAAATTTGACATAAACATATTCTTTCCCATTTGAGAAGTCATATGTCAAGTGAAAAAATGATTGTCCTTCATTTATTTATTGGATAATAAGGCTTTATTATGGTGTTCTCCCCTCAGGTGGAAATTGCTAAAAAATATCTTCAGGAGGCAAGGGGTACATGCTTTTAAAATATGAAATGACTTTAAAATTTTAATATGTACTTTTGTTTTCAAGTTTTGTCCAGTGTGAAGATTTTAAAAATCTTTTGCCAAATTTCACAATGTTGATGTCAACCTTCGAATTACCAATATCAAATTTTAAACCTTGATGTCAATTTCTGAAAACCTGATATCACACTTTACAAAGTTGATAACAAATTTCAAAATATTGATATCAAAATTAAAAACGAGGATAATGAACTCCACATCTCATGTAACACTGAAAGACTAATCTGCTCTTCTTTTAATTACTGCTTGATATGAATTTAAGTTGATATCTAACTTCAAAAGGTCAACATTACATTTTTAAATGGTAAAATGGTAAATTTCCAAAAATGTATCAAATTTGTAAAAGCTGATATCAAATAGTAATCTCAGGGCTAGTGTGTTAAATAATGCCACCTAAAGTAAGGTAAGTGCAACCCACCAATCCCCTCAATGTATCCTTAGTAGGTACTAAATGATACTAGTAATTCAGATACAATCTTATTGGTATACAGACTGTGTGATATTGTGTATTCTTGGAGCATCTGACAAAAAATAAATGTCAGTCCTCAGCTCTCGCAAGGGTTGCATTCTTTGTAAATATAGCAAAAGTTGAAGATGTGAATGTTAGCCAATACTCTGATCTTAAGGGAAATAGGGGGTTAGGTTCCAGTGACCACCAAAAACTATAATCTTGTTAGAGATGTACAATCAATCAGATGCTGACAGCTTGGTGAAAAGAACATCTCTTTATTTTTTGGTTACTTCGGTGCAGCACACAGCATAATTGAAAGTGAAGTTCCTACCACTTCACTACCCCTTTTAGCTAACTTCTATGCATTTTAAAATAAATCCTCTTGTACCAAAATCTCTATACTCTTAACCCATAATTATAAATCCAGTCTTTCAGGTGCTCTGGAATCCCTTACTGAAAGAGTAACCATCTCAGTTACTTCTAAGAAAACCTCTTTCAGCTTAATCCAAATATGATCTTGGTAGCATGAGCTGATCTCAAGTGCACACTTGGAGCTTCCTCTGTGGTGATCCCCACTTTCTGTCCTGAAGTGAGTTGTGAAAGTGGTGTAGAGCGATCTCGCTGATTATAGTGGCCTGCCGGCTTACTCCACTTCCTCATCTCTTTTTTGAAAAGCTGACAGATTTGGCCATTTAGAATTCAACTTGGAAATAGATTGGGTTACTGAAGTATGAAGGTTTCTACCCATTAGTAACTATGCAGGAGAGAATCCATGCTCTAATGGAGTAGATCAGTATGCAAGCAGGGTTCTGCTTTGATCCTTGTCCCTTTTCTATAAGTTTTTAATTATTTGTACTGCACATTCAGCTTCCCCATTTGCTTGAGGATAATGATGGCTGCTTGTGACATGTGTGAACCTACTCTCATTTGCAAAAGTTTTGAAGGCTTCTGACGAGAACTGTAGCTCTTTGTTGGAGACCACAGTATCGGAGTCTCATATCTGGTAAATGCTTGTTTGATAGCTTGTACTGTACAGTCTATGTGAACCTAAGTTCATCCACCTCCATATATCTTGAGGAGTAATCCACAATCAGTATATAAATCTTCTTTAACCACTCAAATTGATCCATCCGTACCTTTTGCCATGGGTGTTCTGGGACCTTGGTAGGCACTAATAGTTTACTATACTGAGATCTGTATTTCAGACAGATCTCACATCCACAACTTGACCTATCTACAAGCCACCAAACTGACTTGCAGGCTCTGGCTCTGTATTTTGAAATTCCTTGATGTCCTCCATGTAGTTTCTGTAGTATTTTAGCTCTTAAAGATGTTTGTATCACTAGTCTTTCTCCTTTCATTATAAGGTCCCTGGTGATATTTAGATATGCTTTTATCTGCCAGTGGTTAGCGCTGCTGCCTTGCAGTTAGGAGACCCAGGTTTGCTTCCCGGGTCCTCCCTGCGTGGAGTTTGCATGTTCTCCTTGTGTCTGTGTGGGTTTCCTCCGGGTACTCCAGTTTCCTCCCACAGTCCAAAGACATGCAGGCTAGGTGCATAGGTGATTCTAAATTGTCCCTAGTGTGGGCTTAATGTGTGTACGTGTGTGTGTGTGTGCCCTGTGGTGGGCCGGCGCCCTGCCCGGGGTTTGTTTCCTGCCTGGCGCCCTGTGTTGGCTGGGATTGGCTCCAGCAGACCCCCATGACCCTGTAGTTTGGATATAGTGGGTAGGATAATGGATGGATGGATGTTTGTTGTTAAATTGCACTGGAAATCTTTAACAAAAAATACAAATAGTGTTTGTTGGGTGCCTAGGCTAACTTTGCTGGACTTACGAACAAATTGGACTTGCGAATGAGCTTTCAGAACGGACGTTATTTGCATGTAGGAGACTTACTGTACAGGAGCACACCCTCACCTATAGATCAGGGCAAATCCTAAATTCTATTTAAAAAATAAAATAAAATAAAAAAGATTACCATTTCCCAGACTTGCAACTCTATTTTTTTCCTGTTCTGCACATAGTCATGTTGAAAAAGAAGATAAAAAAAATTTTGCAGATACCTGAAGTCTTGAAAATTAAATGCATAAATCTTGTGGATTGACTGAATATTTTTTTGAAAAAAAATGTGATAAATTGTTTTAAAAAAATAAAACACAAAATAGGCATTGGAAACAATACAAATATATAATACAAAACTGAATTTGAAATTTATGGTGTTCTATTAGGTCACATCTGTCAGATTAATCAATTGGTATTAATTTTGCAGATGCAGGGTTGATGTTGGTACACAGTCATATTGGATTTGAATCACGTGCAAAACTAATTTGAACTGTTGTACAATAATATTGAGAGCCAAACCATATAATTGAGACACTTTAAACTAATGTATCCTTACTAAGCTGTAGCAACATACAGAATCAAATGTTAACAGTATGGGCTTCTTAACTTATTTTTACCATGGCTTCTTTTATTTAACATTGTTCAGGGATTGTACCCCCAACCTCCTGCCCCTCCTCACATTTCCAAACACACACACCCATTTAATGATATGTAAAAATTAGGAAAATGAATGCTAATACCATGTACTGGCATGTGGCTTCGAAACGTTCCTGAACCTTATTGATTTTTGTCATTGCAGATTGCATTATGTGAAATTTGAAACAATTTTTAAAGGTAGTATTTAAATAAGACTCTGGATGTGTATATAATTTTAAAGGTTTGCACTTTTTTTATTATTACTTGTAATGTTAGAAAAAAAGGTTACTTGAACATGCCTCCCTTCCCAGTATGCCACTTGAAATGATCACCTTGTCGCCTCTATCCACATGCTGTCCCTGAGTAAAGTTTAACTCACTGAAGTCAAATTTTGAAATACTGAAATGTCAGTTTGGAAAGAAGTTGATATCTGCGTTCCAAAACTACACAATCATCCAATTTGTTCATTTTATAGAATGAAATTCTCATTCAATAGCTCATAGAACCACAACAGAGTCTAGCTATAACAGGGCCTGCAATCAATTTTTATTTTAAACTGTTAATTTAATAATGAACACTGCATGGAGCTGAACAGTGGGTGCTATCTGCAAGGAACATGTATTGTACGTGGAAAGTATGGAGGACACAGACAAAAAGAAAAGAAACATCAATGTTTGTGAATGCAGATCAGCAGAAAAACAAAAAGCACTGTATTACATGTTATTTGTAGTTCTAGATTTTTTTTTGTATCATATCAGTTTGATCCAAGAGGAACTAAATCCATGTGCTGATGTGCACCTTTGGCAGATACAACCACCGCTGGGCTTACAGCTTGTTCAGCAACAGAACAAACGTACAGCATTGCATTGTATAGAAAGAATTTGTGCTTGCCCTATTCTGTCGTGTATGTACCCTCACACATATTTGTTGTGAATCAAAAATACTGTACATTTTATTTGCACTGTACTCAAGTATCCATGAAAACCCAAAGTCCCCTGTTGAATTTGTTTTAGCACTGACCCTGATTGCCACTTTCAACAACTATGGAATTTGACCAAAAAATTAGTATCTAGAAACACAGTAACAGTACATACTTTTTGTGAAATATTACACATAAGTTTCCTTGGAAGTCCAGTCTTATTTCAGCAAAGGCAGTTTGTAATTCAAGTGCATCTAAATGGATGAGTCTTTATATAATCTAATGCTCACTTCACGTTTTAGCTGCTTGTCATGCAATAGAAAGTATACGCACTTCCGCTGATCAGCATTTATACACTTACTGTATTGTCTTTCGATACGACTGTTATAAATTGGCTCAAAAAGCTAGCTAGACCATACTTATCTGCTGTTAGTACTCACATGGACATATGTGCCCACTTTTGTTACAGTGCATGTTTATTATTTACTACTGAATGTGTTCAGCATGTGTCAACTTTTGTTGGTCTTTTAAGGTGGTGAAATCTCTTCAAAGTGCCCAAGATTTGGCTTCACATGAACTAACCAGTAGGCAGAAGTAGAAATACTATTACTATATGCATACTGTACACTACACTCTCCTCCAAACCATCTGGTTTCAAAATTATGAAAGGTATTCATACTCAGCCAGCGTAATAAGATACCCACCTTCAATCGTTTTTGATTTGTTTTTATATGGTACATTGTAGGAGACACACAGGATGGATGAGCACCCTGGCCAGGAGTCCAGAGGCTCCCTTATCCTTCCCTTATGGAGACAAGCTATATGCAGAACTGCTGGTTCTTTTGCCCTTTGCATCTTATTGCAAATAATGAACAATTAACACAATGAATACAGCTGTTTAATACTAAAATATGCAATTAAGGGTTCAAAATTTTAACAAGCGAGACATCTAAAATGAAGCAGAAAAATGTCACTTGAGTAATAAGTGCTTCATCAGCAATGAATGATTTCTCATGAAGCAATTGGGTTGGAACAAAAACCTGAAGCTACTGTGGCCTTCCAGGACCGATGTTACTCAGCCCCGATTTAAAGGGGCTGAGTCTTAAATTGCAAATATATTAGCTGAAGTTAATTAGTTGCAAAAACTAGTCACTAATTAAGAAAATAGTTAGAATGAAAACCTGTAGCCACTGTGGCTTTCCAGGATTGAAGTTGGCCACCCCTAGTCTAAAGCGTCATCCACTACACCACGCTGCCTGCCTAACTAAATGATCAGACTTTGTTATTGCTTATGGCTGTGTACTACTATTACTACTACTAATAATAATAACAATAATTTATTTTATTTATAGGCACCTTTCAAGGCACACAAGGACACATTACAGAGCACATTATTAACAACAGTCAGAACATGAAATTAATAAAATATTACAGTACAATAAAACCAGAATAAATACAACAATAAAATTGAATTAAAATTTATCAGCTAAAATTATCAGACAGAATAAGGCAGCTTAAAAAGATGTGTTCTAAGATGAGATTTAAAGGTAGGAAGAAAGTTTATATTACGAATGTCTTGTGGGAGAGAGTTCCAGAGGCGAGGGGCCACTCGACTGAAAGTTCTAAACCCCATGGTAGTCAAGCGAGCAGGAGTTATAATAAGATTGATAGAGGAAGAAGATCTAAGAATACGAGAAGGAATGGAGATGTGAAGAAGATCAGAAAGATAAAGAGGTGCCAGATTATGAAGGGTTTTGTAAGTAATAAGCAGAATCTTAAAATCAATGTGATATTTAATAGGGAGCCAGTGAAGCTGTTGAAGGACAGGAGTAATGTGTTCTATGGAAGGGGTTCTGGTAATAATATGAGCTGCAGCATTCTAAACCAATTGCAATTTGTAAAGGAGTTTGTGAAGAAGACCAGAAAGGATAGAATTACAGTACAATAATAATTATGAGATGTAACCAGAGCATGAATAAGAATAGCAGTGCTGGTAACTGAAAGAGATGGACATAAATGGCTGATATTACATGGATGGAAATATGCAGACCGAGTAAAATTATATGTGCCTTGAATTTTTAGGTACTATGGAGAATAACACCTAAGCTCTTAACCTGGGAGGAAGAAAAGATTAGAGAATTATCAATAGTCAATTAAATATTATCATACTATAATACTAATGCAGAATTATTACTCTCATACCATTCAAATATGCATCTTACATTCTTTCAGTGTTTTCTTCACATTTTAGGTCCAATGCTAAGAAATATAATTTTAGCTTGTAAAACCAATAATTAACATAAATGTTTCTGTGTCAATACATTTTCAGGAATGAAATATATTATTTTAGCTTCCCAGATAACTGTATATGTCTCATTAGAGAAATTTATTTAAATGTTCTCTGCCCTTGAATTGAACTTGTATGCTATGATGAAAAAGGCTTGGGTATATCTTGTAGAGATGCTGTTATGACTGGTTGTCAATAATCATTGTTTTTTTTTACTGTTATTCATTTATTTGAATACCTGAGATTGGCTTATCTGATCTACTCTTATATTTAATACATGTTATGGGTTGATTCTCACTGAGCTTTTGATTTTATTTTCTTTTTATTAGCAGAGAATTTTATGCATCCATGTATTTGTCAAGCCTGGTGACGTGTAGTAGCTGAAGGTCAAAGTATAACTGCACAGGAGGCAAGGAGCATATGATATCACCAATGTGTAATTTTAAACTTGAAATATACAGCAATAATTTTGAACAAATACACACACATTGATTTTTACACTGATTTAATCCATCTGTCTGGAGCATGTTTTAACAGTATGTGCAATTAGGGAATTTACACTGGAGTACCAGCTCATACTCACTCTCTTTCACACAGGATCATTATGGAGATGCCAGACAACTTCACACAAACATCTTTGGGATGTAGCAGTAGCTGTTTTGAACTGAGGAAAAACCCACATATACACATGGAGAATATGCAAAACCCACACAGACAACAAGTCAGGATGAGACTTAATCCCCATCATTTGGGACTGTGTGACAGCTGTACAAAACAGCATGTCACTATGCCACCATTAACTGCCCCAAGCAGTTAGCATCACCATTATATACAGAAGTAGAGTTAAGCTTATATGCTCAAAGAACTATCATGTGCCTGAAACTATTTCAGGATATACCTAGTCTATTGGCATGGAGCATTCTTTAAATGATGAAAAAGCCCATTTTCTATCAATAGATGTACCTAATTTTGGGATGTCATAAATCTCATTTAAATCAAAATAGAAAACATATTACTTCAGTATATATTAGTCTCATTAGAGCTGTTGATGCAGCTGTTCATATTGGATTATAGTCTCTTCCTTGAGTTTAATTATGGTAGTCATCCTCATTTATACACTAAATAAGTGATCTTTCTTTTCATTGGAATGAATCTCCAAAGTTGATGAAGACAACAGCATAACCACAAACAGATCCAATCAGATTAAAGGACAAACTTAAAATAAACCAAAATGTCTATTATACTGAAAATATATAATACAATCTGATAAACTGATAATGATAAAATACAAAGCTAAATTATTGCACAATTTATAGTAATAAAGTGTGCTAATACTTGTCTAGATAGTAATGTAAAATATTCTAATTCGCTTTGATATTTTAATCCATTATCCTCTGTGCTTAAATTCTGTGCCTCTGGATGTGAATGCTTAGACTATTCCAGTTGTAAGCAATGTGCTTCTAAAACAGCTGCTACTTAACAAAAGACATATATTATTTTTTCCATAGTTATATGGCTAGGGCCCTGCGTGTAGGTTTATGGTTGAAAAATGGAATTTCATTCCAAAAGGAGAGGGATCTCAGGCTTGGAAAGGCAAATCCTTTCCAGATACTTTGAACAGACAATTGCTAGAAATCAGTTGGCATCAAGTCAGCATCCATAATTTGTTTGTGATACTTTGAAGAGACAGAAGGGATTGAAGGATGTATTAGAACGCCAAGACCTTCTGACACAGGGTTTTCTGTGCTCCTCCAACTGCACTTTTTATTCTGGGGATGTTCAGGAAGTAAGCCCTAGGTGGGGTTTTAAACACCACCTTGGTCGTTAGAATTTGGAATTTGGATGAAAAAAAGAAATAGTTTCCTGATGGGACAGTCTAGAGACAGGATAAGGTGTGAGAAAAAATGAATATAGTTTAAGTATATAGTTACATGCCAGGCGAATATAAAGGCACGATTACAGGCCTGGTATTTTTTCGAGTTTGAAATTCCTTAGTTATCTCCCTCATAATTTCCTAATAAGCCCTTCCTTTGTACTTCTTTACTTCTCTGGCTATATTTTACACTATGATAAGTAAGCAAAGTTGTTCCCCATTTCCTCTGTCTTATTCTGGCCCATGAATCAAATGGGAACAAATATTACCTTTTTCTTGCAGATGGTTTTGTGTTTGACTGAGACACTTACTAGTTTTTTGTCTGCTGTGGTACCTCTTGGTGGGATCTCTCTCAAAGGGTCTGTCCTAGTTCATGAATGCATTAGCATATAACTCTTAAGCTTTTCTTAAGTGTCAGTTCTCCTGATGATCTTACCTTTTACTTATGCATGGTCTGTAATTCCCAACTTCTTATGTTACCCTTGCTGTCTGTTCCTTCACAATTATGGCTTCAGTTTTTGGTAACTTTGATATTTTGTTATCACCAATATTGTTTCTGTGAAGAGTAAAAAGTGGCAAAAGATACAAAATATTGTTTAATACTAATGGTAGATGACAAGAAAAATGATAAGCGGTAGTGTGCTAAAATTGACACTGTACTCTGCACTTATCTCCGCTATCTGTGTTGTGCTGTTCTTTCACTGTGGTACAAGCTCAGCTTCACCATTTAGTAAATGTGGCGCATTGCTCTTTTTTTTGGTTAAGTTGGTTAAGAGGGCAACATCATAAGGGTTTATTAATTCAAAGGAATACAAACTGTGAGAGTCGAGAGGTTTTAAGCGGAATAAGAGGAGTGAAAGTTAGGAGAACAGACAGAGACAAGTTAACCTCATAGAAGGACAAACAGCAGGTAGTCGATGGAGAAAATATTATAGGAAGTTAAGAGGTCAGAAGGTATAAAATAACTGCAGCAGTTCTGTAATCAATTTCTTTTAAGCTTAAATGTTTTTTACTTTTGCCATTTAAGTTAAATCATTTAATTTTAATGAAAAAAAAACCTTTAAAAACAAGCAGTTTTAGTAATCAAAGCTTTGAGTCACATTTTAATAATGAAACTAGTGCAATGAAAGTACTGTTGGATGCTGGACTTTTTAGTGAATGGCTTGGAAGAGCCAGTCTTCAATGATGGCTACAGTACATCTGCAGGAGAAGCCAGCTGATCCAGCACCTTGAGCCGAGGGTCGCTGAACTGGAGAAGGATTTGGTTGGCCTGCGCTGTAGTAGAGAAATGGCGGACCTGTCCCAGGTGTCCTTCAGAGAGATAGTGTGCAACCCTAATGTGGTACTGGAGGGGACTCCAAACCAAACAGGTAGAGAAGGGTGGGTCACAGTCACAAGGTAAAGGGTGCATACTGTCCGGGAGAATCAAAACCAGAACTGGAGGTGTCAAACCATTTTCAATTCCTTGTTGAGCTGGATGGAATTTCTGAAGATTCTGAGATGGTAGGCCCACTGGACCACCTCAAAACCAGTTCCCAGAAAGGGAGAGATAGTGATAGTTGAGGACTCGATCATTAGGGGGGAATGAACTGCAGGTTTGCTCCAGAGAAGGAGAGTCTTGCATGGTGGATTACCTGCTTGATGGCTGTTGGCCAGAACGAGGATGAATCCAGCAGTCACTGTCCATGTTGAAACAAATTACATACATAAGGGTTGTCTGTCAGTTTTGCAATCCAAATTTAAAGAGTTAGGTACCAGACTAATGAACAGAAATTACAAGGTAGTTTTCCCTGAAGTTCTGACTGTGCCACATGCCAGTCCAGGTAAGATTGAGCAGATCAGAAGGCGTAACATGTGGCTCAAATCTTGGTGTAGAGTAGAAGAATATAGATTTATGGGGCATTGGTACTCCTTTTGGAACATATGGTACCTGTTTCACTGTGAAGGGTTACATCTGAACCAGAGGGGCACCAATGTGTTGGGGAGATGTATGATTAGGTTAGTTGGGCATTGTTTAAACCAGAGAATGGTTTGAAGAGATTAGGATAGGCTGGGTTTAGAACTATACATGAAGAAACAAACAATAGTGTAAAACTAAAAATGCATAGTAATGTAAATTCTAACCAAATGTTTAAAAGAAAAAGTAAAATAAATAACACATTAAGAATAGCTTGTCTTAATGCTAGAAGTATTAAAAATAAAACAAGTGAGCTGGAGTTGTATGTAGCACAGAATAATTATGATACAGGTTTTTGTTGACTTATGCGTATTATGACTGCTACCACGTCTCATGGCCAAACGATAGTTTTCACAATGCCAGCTCTGTATACTGTGACTCATTCACCTTAATCTCAGTTCATTACCTAAAGTGGTTTCGACTATGTTCACTTACATCCATCCATCATCCAACCCATTGTATCCTAACTACAGGGTTATGGGGGTCTGCTGGAGCCGATCCCAGCCAACACAGGGCATAAGGCAGGAAGCAAACCCCGGGTAGGGACCCAGCCCACTGCAGGGCCCACCCACACACCAAGCACACACTAGGGACAATTTAGAATCGCCAATGCACCTAACCTGCATGTCTTTGGACTGTGGGAGAAAACCGGAGTACCCAGAGGAAACCCACAAAGACACGGGGAGAACATGCAACTTCCACACAGGGAGGACCTAGGAAGCAAACCCGAGTCTCCTAACTGCGAGGCAGCAGCGCTACCACTGCACCACCATGCTGCCTGTTCACTTACATTTGTCTTAAAATTACAGGAAAAAAGGCAATTTATCTCAACACAAAAATGAAGGTGATCAAGAAGTATGAGGAAAGAAAGAAAGTGAATGTGATCAAATGTGACTTTATGTAATCCCATTGTGCTGTGGTTTGGCTTTGAATTCAGTTATCCGCCAAAGCTTCTGCATAGTGACTCACAATGTGCTGCTTTGTGCAAACTTCCGCAAAGGGGTAATAGAACCACACTGAACTCCCTTATCTGTTAATGTTTATTATTAACAGGCTGAAATGTTAAAAGAGAAAGCATATATGTGCTCAAATTCTGCTAGTACCTAGTACTCCTCCTCTGGTCCATCAGAACTGAACATGGTTGTAAGTCGACGACTACCTATCAATAACAGAAACCTGGCAAAATAACAAAGATGGGGATGAGTATAATATAGACGGACATCTATTTTTTAGGAAGGAAACACAGAACAGAAAAAGAAGTTGGGTTGCTGTTTATGCCAAACAGAATTTAAATTCAAGTCCTCTTCAGCTGAACGATGAGACCCATCTTAGTGAGGACATGTGGTTTTATCTGGAAAGCACCTGGGCAAGGGGCCTTATTTTAGGATTCTATTATAGAACACCCAATGCAGACAATAACTTCAATGCACATACTTTTGGTAATATTAAAAGTCAAGTTTACAGGTTTGCGTTTGCTGCACTGTACTGTGCCCTATCCCCTTACCTTAAGTCTCTGGTTCTCAGCGGATATTGAACTTCACTGGTCATCCATTGTTTTTGGCTGTAGTAGACCTTTATGTGTTTATCCATCATAACAGTATCAGTACATTACTTAATATAGACTAGAACAGCTTCTGTGAGTTCTAATTGTTCAAATATGGACCATTCCGTGTATGCAAAATAGTCCTACAGCTGCAAGAGGACTCCCTCAGGTCAGGTTTTAATAGTTTAGTTTTCAATGGAGGGTTTGTTTTCTTCCTGTGGAGAATGCATGCTGGAATGAGAAGCAGTGGGAGATGCTTTAAGTTGGAATAAACACGGCCCAGTGTATTATTTCTCCTGGTGGGACACTGTACATATTGCACAAATTTGGGGAACACAGTCTTTTGGCATGCTTGATTAAAATCACCAGCTACAGTGTGTAAACTGTCAGGATAAGCCTGTTGGTCTTGTTGATCATATGATGAGAGCTAAGCTAATTTTAGTGTTGGTTGGGAAATAAACAGCAGTAATGATCAGTACTTACAGCTTCCTTGGCAGATAGAAAGGTCTCCATTAAACTGCTATTGCTTACAAATCAAGAGAGTTGTTTTATGTAAAAAATGTTATTCTTTATGCACCAGTCAATGTTTATATGCATGCAAATCCCTCCACTTTTCTTCTTGATGGAGTCTGTTCCTGTCAAAGTGGTGAATGGTATGGCCTGCCAGCTGTCCTACATTGTCTGGGATAAGCAGGTGCAGCCAGGTTTCCATAACAATCATTCAACAAGCATTCACGAATATAGAAGTTTGCAGCTGTCAATAATTATAGATTGTTTAATTTGTGGATGATGGATCTGGTGCTTGTGGGAAAGATGCTTGGCATCAGAGGTTTATTTGGCTGCTTCCTTAGCCTTACCAGTAGGACCACCCAGCATCCTCACTTCTGATTGTGCTCCCAAAGCCGTCTCCACCACCTCTAGGACCCAATAACAATCCAAGGAGCTCCTGCAAGTCTCATTATATCCTGTGGTATGTTATGAGTCTGCTGGAAACTGCTTCTAATGTCCAAAATTCCCATATGTCATCATATTCCAATATTAAGCAAGTCCTTATGACTATACAGATTCATTTTAACACATACTGCACATATTATATACACACATATTAGCACAACCAAGCACAGAGACAGACAGCCATAAGTCGTTGCATCCATGTAGCAAAGAAATAAAGCAAGGATGCTGTTTGTTGATTATAGCACAGCGTTTTAATACAATCATCCCTAGTATACTAATCAACAAGCTACATCACCCAAACTTTTCCCCCTCTGTCAGTGCTTGCATAAGGGATTTTCTCATTAAGTTTGCTGATGACTCCACTGCAGTAAGACTTGTAACCAGTGATGATGGGTAAGCACACAGGAGTGACATGCAGATGCTGTCATTGTGGTGCTCCAAGAACAATCTCTCACTCAACACCCATAAAACTAAAGAGTTGGTTATTGACTTCAGGAGCCACAGAGCAGAGCATGCCCCACTCCACATCAAAAGGGACTTAGTGGAAAGGGCCACCTCGTTTAGGTTCCTAGGTACTTGCATCTCTAAGGACCTGTCCTAGACAGCAAAAACTCTGGCGGTGGTCGATTAGTCTCAGCAGTGACTGCATTTCCTGAGACTTCTCCAGAAAGTGGAACAGAAAGGCAAGCTGCTGGTGATCTTCTGCCACACAGCCATTGGGAGTGTTCTAGCATTTGTACAGCATGGGAAAGGAAAGCTCTACAGAGGGTAATATTCACGGCAGAGAAAATCATTGGTTGCTCTCTGCCCTCTCTGGAAGATTTCTCCAGTGCCCAAAGCCTGTGCAAGGCCAGGAAAATCACTAATGAGACCCTTCCCATCCTGGCTACTAATTGTTTGCACTACTGCCCTCCGGCAGGTGGTATAGGTGCATTAAATGTAGAACAAAAAGACTTGTAGATAGCTTTTATATTTGTCAGAATGTTCAGTTTAAAAGCTCATAGAACTGTTGTAATTTATTTCCAGTATGTGTGTTGATTACTTCAGTGGATAATAAATTATGTTCCTTATTTATGTATGGTACTTTTTATGGGATGTGTGTTTGTTTTACTTGCACCATTTACAGGTGTAGCTTTTACAATTTCCTTGTACTTATATAATGACAATAATAAAAGGTTTCTATTCTTTATATAAACTCTTTCACACATACTGTATTTTTAGCAACTCACTTCGCTCTGGGGAAATTCCAAATAACCGGAAAATTGCAAATATTATCCCATTACATATAAAGGGTGACCGTGTAGATTCAAGCAACTGGTTAATCTGCATCACATGTAAATTAATGGAAGAAATTATTAAGGATAACATTGAGCAAAACATGGCAAAAACAGGAGCTTTACTGATCAGTCAGCATGGGTTCAGAAGAGGGAGGTCAAGTTTTAACAACATGCTGGAATACTATGAGGAAACAACAAAAGGACATGATTAAAGTGGAGCATATGACAGCATTTATCTTGACTTTCAGAAAGCATTTGATAAGGTGCCACATGAAAGGTTATGCATACAGACTTAAAGAAGTGGGAGTTCAGGGTATTGTTTGTAGATGTATGCAAAATTGGCTCAGATACAGTAAGCTGAGGGTTATAGTGCAAGGAGCCTTATCAGAATTGGATGACATTAAAAATTGTATTCCAGAGGGGTCAGCGTTAGGGCCGCTGCTATTTTTGATATATATATAAATGATTTAGATAGGGATATAAGCAACAAGCTGATTAAGTTTGCAAATGACACCAAAATTGGTGAATTGGCAGATAAATCTAAGGGACTTGTATAGCATACAGGCTTAGGTAGATTTGTGGCTGATGAAATTTAATGAAAGTAAATGTTAAGTATTATACATAGAAAGTAAAAATGTTAAGTTTGAATAGACATCGGGATGTCTGAAAATTGAAAGTACATCTTATGAGAAGTATTTAGGAGTTGTAGTGGACTCAACACTATCAAATTCCAGACAGTATTCAAAAGCATTTAAGAATGCTAACAGAATGTTAGGTTATATAGCACAATGTGTAGAGTACAAGTCCAAGGTGGTTATGCACAAGTTTTATAACTCACTAGTAAATCTACATCTGTAGTACTGCATACAGTTTTGGTCTCCAGGTTACAAAAATTACATAGCAGCACTAGAAAAAGTCCAGAGAAGAGTGACTTAGGGTGATTCTAGTGTTACAGGGAATGAATTATGAGGAAAGAGTTAAAGAGCTGAGCTGTTTCAGTTTATGTAAAAGAAGGTTAAGAGGAGACATGATTGAAGTATTTAAAATTATGAAGGGAATTAGTTCAGTCAATTGAGACTGTTATTTTAAAATAAGTTCAATAAGAACATGGAGACACAGTTGGAAACATGTTAAGTGTACATTTTGCAGAAACATTAGGAAGGTAGCTTTAGTTCTTCAAAAGAATTAAACAGGATGATCCCTCACTCATTGACAAAAATTTATATTAAATGTGCTCACATAGCACCCCCTGTACGGTGTTAGTATACAGCAGTAAAAACAATCTAATTTAAATAGATAATGCTAATGCTAGTTATTCATTCTTTTAGTGTAAACTAAATTCTTCAATTTTTTTCACTGACTAAATCTTGAAATAAAAGCTTTCAAATAATATATTAAAACCATAAGGGTGTAGGATATGGCAACTTTATTTTGATAACATTTATTCAAAGGTCAGTATATTGAAAGTTTCATGACACTGCAAAAAAGGAGTAAGAGAAGTTGTATGTGTGGCAGAGGTTATATTTTGTATACTTACACCAAGTTAGCAATAGTACACAGGATCATTTTAGGGGGTTTTGAAATGACACTTGTTTTCTGATGATGTTCTTCATGGCATAGATATAAATTTGAGATGTAAAGTCTAAGTCAAAGTTGTTTGTTTTTTGCAAGCCTGAATATTGAGGCACATGTCGTTTTTCAAATTTTATTGCTTTAAAATTTGTCAAAACAAATCTGTATGCTTGAGTGTGAATTCAAACAAATAACTGGTGGTATCTGATCTAAAAGCAAAGCATACATAAAAGTGGCATGCCCGTTGAGTTCCATGCAATGGGCAGAAATTATAAGCTACAATGTTTTAATCATTTTCTATTCAAAATACCACTTCATTAAGATTGGACTAATATATTATTTTCGACCTACAACTTTCTTATTACTATTTGTGACAGTGCTGGTCAGCCCCATGCTACCGGGTCCTTCCAAGGAGACTCTTTCTCAATTCTTTATTCCCCAACACCTTGGCTCATCCCATGCATGCAGGAACCTCTTAAACCCACAACCATCAGTAACTTAACCAGGAATTGCCAGGCAAATGAGGAAACATACACCACCATAGCAAGGGGTAGGTGCATACATTTGCAAAAGTGCTTTTATTAAAATAATTCAAAACAAATCAGTGTCCAAAAGTGCAGTGCAAAAGTTCAAATAATAAACTAACAAGGCAATAAAAAGTGAAGGTGGAGGTTAAAAACAATCTATTAAATAATGCAATGAAAGTGAGGTTAAAATTACTTGGCAGGAAGCTGTCCATAAAAACATGAACCCTGGTGCAACCCTTTAAAAACTGACATCTCCTTAGCGTAACCCTACACTGGTCCTTCCAGCCAAGGAGGCTCCTAGCTGGCAGTTCAGCCAACCATCTATGCTGCTCTTAAGCTTGTGTGGCTGCTGCTGTCTGTGGCCCCAGCAGAGCATTATGCCAAGCTTATGACTCCTGCTGCCAGACTTGTGTCTCTGCAGTCCATGGCTCCCATGTAGGACACCTCACTGAGCCTTCCAATACCTCTGCAGCTCCAACTCCCTTTATCCGTGCCTTATGCCGAGTTGCTCCAACCGAGCAGCGCGTCACTCACTCCATCTCCCTGATTGCCCAACTGAAGTGACCTCCTTCAGCCCCCTGAGCATCAGTCATATGCTCTTTCAAGGGACGTCCTCCTAGCTGCCTGCCTTAACTCTCTTGCTCATTCAAATGTACCAGCTTTCTCTGTCGCCATCTGCAGGTGTGTCTTGCTCCAGTTACTTCACCAACCTCCTGAAGCTGTGCAAGCATACACACCAATGTAGATCGAGCCGGCAAATTATTTATTTATTTTAAACTGTCTCCTAATTTTTAAGCCATGGACCTGCTATACCACGCTATTAAAAACTGATTATACAATTATGATATTGCCCCTTTTCTTTAAAATCCGCATAATACAGTATGCTCTGATTATGTAATGCACTACTGAGACTACATCTGAAGTATCATGTACAGTTCTGGTCTCCATATTACATAAGAGACATAACTGCATCAAGTGCAACCAGTTGCCTCCCAGAACTTAAAGACATGGCATACTCTGACAGACTCGGAGAATTTGTTCAGGTTGAGCAGGTTTAGTGGGGACCTAATGCATGTCTTTAAAATTGTCAAAGACAAAAATGCAGCAGAAGTCTTTCAAATATGGGTGAACCACATACTCGAGGACGCCACAGGAAATTAAGGGGAAGAGCATACAAGACTGAAGCCAGAAAGTGCTTATTCATGAAGAGAGTTGTGGGAATCTGGAACAAACTAATGACAAATGTCATTGAAGCAGAAAACTTGCTAACCTTTAAGAGGTATCTGGATAACATACTGGGTCAGCATAACTATTAGCTAAAAGAACAAGCTTGGTGGACAGAGTGATCTCCTCACATTTGTCAGATTTCTTATGTTCTAGTTCAGGGTCACAGGGGAGCTAGTACCTATATGAACTCCATAACAAGCTTTGATGATTCTAGACACATACAGGGAAGTAGTCAATTGCAAGACACACTCATACTTAACATAAATATCACTTGGATTTGGGAAGAAAATCTTTTTTAAAAAAGAATGCTTTAGTCTAGCATTGTACAATTGTTGCATAATTTTGTCTCTTTCATTAATTTAATTTGATTTCTTACATGTTGTCTGGCAAAGCTATTCACTAATCAGAAATTAGTTCATTGCTGCAAATGAGTACAAAGATGATGAGGAGTATGTATCACCTATGTACAGGGGCCATCCTAGCCTATTTGGTGCCCTGGACGAACACTCCCTCTGGCGCAACCCCCAGCGTTCTAATAAACAAAGAAAAAATACAGTACAATAAAACAAACTATTGGAAATATAATGTCTAACAGAGACAAAATCAAATTTTACATTTATACAACCAACCAACCAACCATTTTCTAACCCGCTGAATCCGAACACAGGGTCACGGGGGTCTGCTGGAGCCAATCCCAGCCAACACAGGGCACAAGGCAGGAAACAATCCTGTGCAGGGTGCCAACCCACCGCAGTACATTTATACAGCACCAAAATATTTCGTTATATTGTAAATAATTTTCACTTTAGTACCATCTTCAGTCATCAGTTCACCAGGTCACTAACAACTACATAAACCTTTTCTCTCAGAGCTGCAGTCAGTTTATTATTTCGGGTTAACTTTTCCCGCCTACCACTCTCCACTACGCGAGTCATTTGCATTAGTAAGTTAGCACGCAAACATATATATCCATACAAAAAACTCTTACTAACTCAAATCATTTTATCAACATGTTCAAAATCTCATTGACGATATTTGACCATTTTAAAGCCTGTAATGTGCACTCCAATTACAGTAATTGTGACATAATGGCCTTGGATTGACAATATTATGAATGAAATATGCTTTATTTGGAAGCACCCTGCCCCCCTCCCCTTTCGACAGGTTGTGTGTGAGACTTCAGCACAGCAGCAAGCAGGTGCACCGAAGGCCCTCACGCTCACTTCCCGCATATATGGCTGTGATAGAATTTAGAAAGCACATCGGTGCAAATTATAAGTCTATATCATAATGTCTGGTGCTTTTGTGTTTGTTTGTTTTTATTTTGTTTTATTTTGCGAGCTGGTTATTAGATGCTGCACCAGCCAGCCAGAGAATCCCCCACTGCCCCGCCCCTCTCTTCCCTTTTCTGCAAGCAGCAAGCACACCTTGCAAATGGTGGGTGCCCTTAATCCCCGCAATGGGCAATAGAAAACCAATTGGTGCCCATGCAATCCCAAAAATGCACTGGCATGATGTCGGGGCAGCTTGGGGGTGGGCAAAAATTAAAAAAAAATTTTTGCTGATGCCCAAGATGCCGCCCCCACCACGATGCCGCCCAGGGCAACGGCACATGTCGTCCGTATCAAAAACCACCACTGCCAGTGTATGTTGGTCAACTGTTGTCTTTTATACACCTGCAGCTGACGCAGTATACTGCATAGTTACATTGAAGTAAATAGCACTCTCTTTACTTTTCTGGAAATCTTACCAGTTTTGTTTTAAATAAAAATATACCCTTGTAAAACTTATTTTTTCTATGCAATATTAAATTCATTATTGGTTCACTACTTGAAGTTGTACTGACACACATAAATACAAATGCTGTATCCTTCTATATAAAAGCGGTCGGGATTGTCCTTTCACACACGCAATGCACGATGGGATTTGTAGTTTCGTTTTTCCAGGTAAAAGATGATTTTCTACTCCAGACTGTGCAATATCTTCTTCTTTCTTACTATATAAAAGCGGTCAGGATTGTCCTTCCGTCCCGTGAGTGGAAAGTGTAGCAGTATTCCGCTTATCACAGACTTACTACTTGCAGCTTGTGGTACAAAGCGACATGATGTGAGCAGAGTTCTGGTGCTCCCATCGTTCCCTTGCTTTTGTGCATGATGCGCTGGAAAAATAGACAAAAAGTTTCCATATACCTGTGCTGCTTGTGGGAGCCTGGAATAACAAGTATGTTTTTCGCACTGCGACACATGTCATAAATATGAAAAGCAGCCAATTTAAAGGCAGCGAGTTTGAAATGCTTTGGATTATTAAAGAATTTTCCTCACTGTTGTTCTAGTCAAGCAATTGAGCACAGCTAAATTATATAGTATATTTTAAATTCCAGTTTACACCTAGCCCTGTGTTTCTGATACACAGTAATTAAGCAGCTTTCTGAAGGTAATCATTTGTAGTATTTTTGCTCATTAGGTAGTTTGGATCTTTATTACTATTGTCACACATGTGTGTTTAGGAGGCAGCCAACAAGTGTGATACTATAAGGGATAAAGGATTGATTGAACGTACTAATTCGTCTCTCTCTTCATCAACAGAACAAAAGGAGATAAACCATAACTCCATATTCCAGCAAAGACGTCACTTACGGTTCTCCCGAGATGACCTCACTTTCCAGCTCCGCCATGATGACGTCATTTCCAGGTCCCTCCATGATGATGATGACACTTCCGTCCATTTGAGATGACGTCACTTCCGGCCTGCCAAAATAATGTCACTTCTGGTCCTCAATGATGATGTCACTTCTTTCTATCTGCTTGTGAAGTCACTTCCTGTTAAGCTCATTTCCTGCCACAATTTTGTATAAAAACCCATTGTGTTTAAACTGCATCTGTCCAGGAGATTATACAGGATCATTCTCCAACTCTTTGCAAGACTTTGTGAGTTGTTATATCACAATTGGCATAGATAATTGTACCAGTAAAAGATGTCTGAGGAACAGGATCTTTCCACTGTCCTTTCAACCATCATGACTGAGCTCCAGACCCTAAAACTCCAGATAAGTGAGACGAGGACTCAACTGGTGGAGTTGGAAGCCCGGGCAGCAGCGGCGGTAAAGACAGAGACTGCTTGGTCATTGCCCCTTCAGCTGACTTATTTAACTGAGGGGGACAACATAGAATCTTACTTTCTCACTTTTGAAAGAACCGCCTAACGTAATATCTGGCTGAGGTAGGAGTGGGCCTACATTCTGGAACACTACTTGAAAGGGGAAGTTTGAGGAGCAGGCCGCTAATTATGACATCCTAAAAGAGGAGGTGTAGAAATGCTACAGCGTCTCAGTGGCACAGCATACAAAAGAATGGCGGGAGTGGAGATTCGATCCAGAAAGAGCCATTAGCACTCAGGCTTTTGAGGTCTGGGGAAAAGTCGGGTGCTGGCTAAGGCCAGACATTAACAACTCTCAAAATATGATCGAACTCCTGGCCTGCGAAACTTTCATAAAAGGCCTCCTTGAGCAACTCGCCCAGCAGATCCACAAGCACAAGTACACCTCCATGGATGCTCTGATTAAACTGGTCGAGTATCACTTGGGGGTTTGTAAATTGGACGGGTCCAAATGGACCTCTCGTCTACCCATTCAGGTTCATGTACCTACTCCTGAGCCCACCTGACAAACCACAGAAGCTCCAGTCCGATAAAAGGAAAAAACATTTAAACTCCCCCGCTGTTTCAAGTGTTGGGGGATTAGACATATCTTCCCCCCTTGCCCAACAACGTAGTCCATGGATTGTTTACTCGCCAAGGGAGAGAGGTACTGTGCTATAGAATTAACCCTTTGTCTCTCCCATATACAGGAGTAGTAAGTGTTAATGGCTATAAAGTAACCGCTATGTTTGATTCTGGCAGTAACATTTTTATTGTTGCTTACTGTTATGTTTTACCAAAACAGTGGTTAAAAACAAAGACAAAGACCAATCTTAGATGTATCCAAAGGGAAACCCGTTATTATAGCTCTGTCTCCTGTATCATCTCGGTAGAAAACAATATTAAAAACTTGGTTGTAGCGGTATTACCCGATCCACCTTATCCAGTGATCTTGGGGTGGGACTGATCTGACAGAAACAGCAGTATTAACACTACTACTCCAACTAATAAAGTGGGATTGTTAATGGATAAAGACAGTCTGGCTGCTTCCATGCCACGTACGATGGCAATTAGGACCCATGCGGACACACAATGTGACAGTGTTGACGATGCCCATTGAGGTCGCTAGAGATCCTATTCAGGACTTAAAACACTCAATTTAAATTAACGCAGTCCTCTTAAACAGGTGCAATGGAATGATGATTCCTTAAAATTTGCTAGAAATGCAGTGGTTTTAGTCAATGGAGAAATGTCCCATGATTCCAATCCATTAATGCCCTACTTTGTGATTGAAAATGATCTCTTGTATCGAGTGGCAGAACATAAGGGTGAGGTCAGGACATTGCTATTAATTTACCTACTGGTGGCAGGTATGCAAATTAGCACATGCCCACCTCTTAGGTGCCAACTTGGGCACTGAAAAAGCATTAGAACGAATTAAGTTCAAATTTTATTGGCCAGGAATAAATGAGGAGGTTTCTGCACTTCTTGTCCGGAGTGTCAGCTTCGTCAGATTCCTAGGAAGGATCGTGCTCCGCTTATTCCTATTTCCTTGATCAATATTCCCTTTAAACAGGTTGGTATTAACTTAGTAGGACCCTTAGAACCCTCCTTACGTGGTCATAAATATATTTTGGTTATGGTAGCCACTCAATTTCCAGAGGCTGTTCCTTTACGCTCAGCGACTTCTAAAATAATCGCACGGGAATTGGTAGAGGTATTCACCCATGTTGGGATCCCCAAGGAGGGTCTCACTGACCAAGGAACTCCCTTCACTTTAGAAACATTCAGAGAAGTTGCTAAGTTACTGCAAATTAAACATCTAAAAACATTGGTCTATCACCATCAAACAGATGGCCAGGAAGAACGATTTAATCAGACTTTGAAAAAGATGTTATGTAAGGTAGTTAGTAAAGATGGGAGAAACTGGGATCAGTTACTTCCTCTTGTGCTGTTTGCCTATAGAGAAGTACCTCAGACCTCGATGGGCTTTTCTCCTTTTGAATTATTATATGTTAGACAATCCCAAAGTCTATTGGAAATGTTAAAAGAAGGCTGGGAAGAACAGGTCCTTTCCTCTTCTAATATTTTATAAAAAATCATATGGAAAAAGTTCAAGCAGTGCAGGCATGATATTATAATCGAAACACCACTCTCTGGGAATTCCACGCGGGGGATCATGTTATGGTGCTGGTTCCCACTTCCTATTCTAAATTATTGGCTCATTGGCAAGGCCCTTACGAAATTAAGGAAAGAAAAGGACTCATTGACTATTTGGTGAAACAACCCAATTGTCGACTGAGTGAACAAGTTTATCATATTAATTTGCTGAAACTGTGGAAGGACAGAGACACTGATTTCTCCTCCAGACACCTTAATTTCAGACCAGATTTGTCATGGAAACAACAATAGGCTCTAGAGACTGCCATCTTGTCGATCCCAGAAGTGGTAAGCGAGCAACCAGGTCAGTTACCCTGATTGAATATGGCATCATTACTGACCCGAGAGTGATTGTTAGAGAACGCCCATATCGTCTTCCTGAGGCAAAGAAAGCGGAAGTGGAGTTGCAAAGTATAAGTACTGTATGTTATAGACATTATATGGGGTCATTCCCCAACTTTTTGCAAGACTTTGTGAGTCGTTATATCACACTATTTAAACTGAGCTGTGTTTATATTCTGTTTTTTTGTGTTGACATATTGATTTTTTTTAGTAATATGTTGTTGCTTTTCCATATTTATGGAAAATATATTTTTAAATACATGCATATATGTTTACTTTTTCTTTCAAAGAACTAGATTATTTATTTCATTCCTAGGCATTACTTGAATATTAAAACATGCATTGTATGGTTATTAAATGCCCTTTTAAAATAAGAATTGAGTCCAGTATTTTGGAAGATATGGGTAAACAACTGGTAATTAAATTGACCTTAGTAAGTCTACACCCATTTTATCGTTCTGAATATTTGTGACTATACATTTGGATAAATGCCTTAAGCTTTTTCTATCCTAGTTTCTTCATATACCGGATTATATTTGTATAAGGCGTGAAGGAAAAACACAGAAAGCAAATAGGATCTAAGTATATGCTCCTTTTCTTGAAAATGAATTTAAGATAAACAATCAACATGTATAAATACAGCATAAACATTATATGTATATATGTATATAAATGGTGGCAAATATTCCACATATTTTAAATATTTACACTCTGTGAAAAATGCAACCAGTAAATTGAAAATACAATTGAATGTACAGTTAGGAAATATAACACTGCTAGTCTTTGCAGTGAGAAAAAAGCAACATAATTAAACCTGCAATGAATAATTTAGTAGAAAGACATTTAAAATTTAATATCCTGCTTCAAGACTAAGCACAGTGGGAAAATTCTTTGGAAAACTAGCAAAAGGGACTGTCATAAAATACTTCGTATTGTCAAGACTTAATTAGGGCTTGAATAATGGAAATAGAAGTTTGGAAAATATTGATAAGCACTCAGCTTGGTCATTAATCTTCAATTAGATTCTTTAGTACATAAAGCTAATGCTTAACATACACAACAGTGTTTGTACAGCTGGCTTAAAAGTGAACAAAGTGAATATCTGATATTATTAAAAGCAACCTGTTATATAAGACCCTTAAGAAAAAAGCCTGAGTACTATAAAAAATGTGATTAATGTTTCAAATTTAAAATGTTTTTAAATGAGGTAACAACTTTGATTATATTCACATTGTTTAAAGCATCATAAGGCTACACAGGTTGAGTTAATAAACCTTTTATGTACAGTATGTCAAGAGGTAATGTATTTTAAGTGAGCAAAGACAGGTTTGCTTTTAGAGTGGAGATTTATAACATTTTAACATTTTCTATTTGATTCATCATTGTGTGCACTGGAGAAGAACTCCTAATTCAGTATTTCAGTTTGAAGTTCAGAGACACTAAAATGAGAATAAATGTGCTGAAACTAAATAATTGGCATAATCCTTGACAAACTTCCAAAAAAGCTAATGAAATATACACCTTGAAACTTGTACTTTCATTGGTAACAGTAGCCAAGACCAGCCTGAATGAGAGACATAATTTATAACTAGCAATGTACTGTAACTCCAAGAAAGACGTATTTCCACAATGCCATGATTTTACATTCATGAAATAAAATTGTGACTTAAAAATTGTTGACAACATAGTTTTTCATACTGATAGAGGACAGCATATGATTATAGTCCTAAACAAGGACAATGACAAAGATTAATTTAGCATATCCATCTGAGTAAAATTTGACAAGAATAACTTGTCTTGGAAAGGTTTTGAAGACAGTATGTTGTCCATTTAAATTATGCATTCTTTTTAACAAAATTAGGTCAGCTCTTCACCATATTTGCAGCTCTTGAGGAAATGTATATTCTAATCTGTTTTATTTTTTTTATTTATGGTTATTATGGCCAGAGTACTACAAATTTGAATACTTCAGTGTGTCCTCCAGATGATTCACAACAGCATAAACCATACTATAGTTTGATTGAAAAAAATATCAGTTTATTGGAGGGCTTGGAAAACTGTGGCTCATGCATTGCAGATAGTTTTTTGCTGTCTGACTTGCTGTCAGTACACTATGGTGATTAAATGTTTTTAAAATGCCTACATAACACACATGTATGAGGGAAACACCTGGAATGAAATCAGATCTCTTTCATCATCTACACTGTAGTAAGTCCCATTCAATTTTCTGTGCCTCTCTGTTTCGATGATGTTGGAAAAAGTTAGTGACTGAAAGACATTGTAGCCTATTCTGGCTCAGCTTAAAGAGACTGTGTGAGATGATGTGTTTTGTTTGCTACATTATCAATGACTAAATTGTCTTAATTCTACTGTATGATCATATTTAGGAGTAATATGAGACTTTCGATGGGAATTTCCAAATAATGAATTGTGATAGAATAAACCTTTTCATATTTATGTACAATGCACTTATTTTATGAAAGGAAATCGCCACTTAGGTTATCTTTTGTAAAATCATGTCTGGCAAAATTTAATAACTAGTCTAATATGAACATAGTTTTTCCTTTAAAGTATGAAATCAGTAAACCCAAGAGATATCATTAATGCAATGTCTGCCGCTGGCTATTTCCCAGATTATATCTTACAATTTTTGAACTGATGAATACATTATCATAGTTTTCAATCCTTTACTTGTACACTTTTACTTCCATTAAATCTCGTATTGTTTGTTTTGTACAATCATCTCTTTATTGTACTTAGAAGCTGTCATGGATATCTTCTTCACTAGGCCATCTAAGCAGAAAAAATGGCCTCAACATAATGCATACCAATATTTTCCAAATTTCTATTTCCACCCCACAAACAATGACTTCAGTACTCCACATTAGAACATCATTTTTTAAATGCTTTTAGCAGAACCATTAGCCAGTTCCTATTTGTTAACTTTACTTTATCGATGTTTTGCATATGAAAAAAATCTTCTCTCATTAATTGTAAATCTTAAAATAATAAGGGAACTATCATTAAATATGTCTTAATTATACACTTTAAAATTTTTAAATGATTTGTTTACGCAGATGTAATAAGAATAAAGAGAGTGAAGCCAACTCATTTTAATTTAGCACTGGAAATTTTGTAATTTATACAAAGTAAGTTGGGTTTTAAAACTCATTATCTCTATGCATGTACATTACAGGGGTAGAAAAAGCCCAATTTCGGTATAACAGCATTAAGTGCAAGACCACTGCAGGACACATTCACATACTATAAACACCCACACTCACTCATTCACACCAAAGCCATTTAGATCTCCCCATTGACCTAATCTGCACATTTCCTTAACATTATTAGAAAATGCCATTAAAAACCTAGGCATGGACAGAATATAAAATCCCTATATGGAAAGAAAATGTGCTAGATATTAAAGCTTTTCTCTTCAACCTGTCATGTAATAGATTTAGCCACTATATCATCATGTTGTCGAGTTTTAAGAACTAATTATGGAAATATAATAAATAGTTTAAACATGCAAAGACAGTTGTATAACTGACAATAATTAGAACAAAATTCACAGGACATGAAGACATAAAGAACCAGCTCCAGCCTAGAAAGACAAGCTGGGAAAGTGAGTTCCTTAGTAGAGCACATTTAAATGTGCTTTGGTAGAGTAGAAATTTGTTTTATGAGTATTGCTGTTGTTCCAACTATTATGATTTTTTAAAATGTTTTGCCTGTACTTGGGTTTCATTTACTGGATTATTGCATTGGAGTTTGGTAACTGTGTATTCACGTCTGAGCAAATCTTTTTTCTTTTTTGATATGGTTAATATTTTGGTACCTTACAATATGTATGTTATGTAGAAAAGCTGGTTAGGATTCAGGCTTGGTATATAAATACATTTTGTAGGTCTCACACCTCTGCCATTTTTGTGTGCTTTGAATCGTAACAGAGAGTCAAAAATATTTAAAGAAACCAGGAAGCAAAATTCAAAGAGTTGTATCAGAAATCAAAAAAATAAACACAAGAATATTCAATGGTACTGAACAGAAGCCAGGAAAGGTGCCATTTACAAAGTTAAAGTTACATAATGCTCAAGTGGCATGATTTGAGCTCCCTCATTTAATGTACCCTGTACCCCATCATACATAATAAACATTGCACAGAAACAGGTAAAAGAGGAGCCAAAAGGAAAATGGCAGATTAAAAAAGGCCTAGGGTAAGCACCCCTACCAATACCTAACATAAAGGAAAAGTAAGAAGCTCTGACCCAGTCATCCCAATTGGACTTTGACTTGAACATTCTAAAATGCAGGATTTGTTCTGTTTAAATCGTTATGTTGTTGATTACTTCTCTGTTTGAAGTAGATGTCAAGGCTGCATAATCCATTTTCAGATTACAGACTGATATCTTGACATTCTATTGAAGATTCAATTGGAAGTTCATTGTTGCTTTTAATGGCTGCAGCTCATCCAAGCCCTAAGGTTTCAAAGGAACAATACACCATCCCTATTTATGCTTTAAAGAGCCTGGATACCTATGTGCCCCCTTTTATAACCATTGCCCCGTGTATATTGCCTTACTCTTTGGATTGCTACAAAGCAACCTGTGAGATTGGAGAAAGGTTGAGAAGACATCATGAGAGGAAACAATAACGTCATGAAAACGAGACGGACTGTGAACGGACAGAAGCAGAAATGCTCCCACACCACCACATAATTACTATTCGGACAGTGATTCAGAGTAGGCCGTTCCTATCGAATCAATGTCCAAGGGTTTTCTTTTGTAATTTTGTTTCCCTTATAAAAAATCATAATGCTGAGCGGCGAAAGGCCCAGTTCACTACTGGCAGCTGCGTTTAAACAGGGAGCCCTTCACAGATAACTTTAACACACGCAATGTAGTTGGGTGCACATGGCTAGTTAGTATTGAAAAATGTATTTGTTGTTTATTTTTGTTAGTTCATTTAAACCTGACTGGATATATCCATGAAAATGCAAAGATCATGCATTTTAATATTTCTTATGCCCTCCAGTCAATCAGTTGGGGGCCACAAAGCATATTAGTAGTGTATGTGAGTCTTTTTTTGAGATTTCAAAAAGGGTTTTCAGAGAAGCAATAGCTATTGATGTGCAATGGAAATTATTTGTCATGGGTCACAGGCATTTCAAATATGCCCTGTAGAATTTTAAAACATTTTCAGTGTTAAAGTACTATTAAAAGATTTCTCAAGGATATTTTCATAACAGAGGCAACAGATTTTGTTTGACTGGGAATAGTACTTTAGGGAATAAAGATCTGTCAGTAAATACCATATTTAAAACTTAAAAAATCTATACCATTGCTTTTAAAACAGCTGCGGGATACAACAATGCCTCAGAGAACAAGCATTAGTTTTTTACCAGTAACAGTCTAAAGTTATTAAATATTCCCTGAAAAACATTTAACATGTTCAGAAAAAAATATAAGTGAAAATCTACTAAAATATCATAGCTTTGTAAATGAGTTATATCTTTTATGATGTATACACTGTGTATTGACATTATGTTGTGAAAAATGCTTATCCTATCTTGTTTTCTGAATTATTATATATTATTTATAATGAACGTTGTCAGATCTTTATCCAAAAACTATTACCATTAAAAATTAATCTAACTGAAAAAAATAAGACAATCTGACATGCACATAACCATTGAAATAATAACACCCAATTCCTAATATGAAAAGAATTTTACTTTGAACTCAAAAGCTGGTTATGCCACCTTTAGCTGCACTAACTACAACACGATGTTTCACTTTGGTATTGCTCAGTGTCACACAATGCATTGGAGGATTTGTTGACTCACTTAACTTTGCAAATCTACTTCTTTAGAGTACCATTTATGAGTTTTTTTTAACACAAAAATGCAACAAAATCACATGCCACAAAGACACCACCTCCAGTGTATACCTGAGCCCCATCTAAACTTACATACTCATGTACCTTTGTGTTATTCTTGAAGACTGATTTTAAAGAACTAGTTGAAAATAGCCATTATTAACTCCCTTCAGGATATTAAACATTTCTTTTATGTTACCTCTTACTTCCTGTAAATGTAAGTTCAACCTTTCCTCACATTTAATACTTTGCAAGTCTAGAATAATAACAGCAGCATTTCTTCAGATTTTCACTAGAGCAACTGTGTTCTTTTACTATGAAAAACAAAACTACACACACTATCACAAATATCTTTTATTTTGTTTAAGGTAAACTGTAGTGATTTTTTTTTAACTGAAGGACATCTGTTAATCAGCTTTATTTAGTCCAGCATGCCAATTTAACTAGTTTGTTACTTACAGTTTATCTTAATCCTTTATGTAAATTAACAATAATAGCGCCAGCATTGATCCCTGCAGAATTAAAATTGTGAACTAATGTGATTGAAAAAAGTTCCACTGCCAGTAAGTTATTCTCTGCAGTTCATGTTTCTGCAGTCAGGGTTATAGACAAAGAAGTACCAATGAAGCATGCAGCACAGAAAATGAGTTATTGCCAGAGTGCTTAGCTTTTTCTTTTTCTAGGAATAGTCTAATAGATGTGTTCAGCTTGTGCAGGTTATCCTTTAAGTCACAACCTGTGTAGTATAAACATTGATACTGTATGAAGTTTTAATATAATATTAATGATAGTAAAAAAAGAAGCTCAAACAGAATGAAAGAGCATGATCAGAAAGTAAAATGAAAATTAGACAATCCCCATCAGCCACCAAATCCGAAGTACAATGCACAGTAATATCCAGTTGTGGGAAAGTATATTATGCTGTTCAATACTGCAAAGCACTTGTATCAAAATTGTAGTTATTTAAAATCAAGCCTCCACATACAGTATAAGTTTAGAAATAGTTCTAGCATGTTAATTTGCAGTAGAGGGAACCTGTTACACCATTGAAATCAATATGTATTTACTGTATGGGCCTCCTGGTCAATCAAATGACACATAATCTTTCAAGTTCAAGTTTATTGTCATGTGTACACAGTGTAAAGAAATTCTTACTTGCTTGTTTCTTCAGAATAGTTGAGAATAATAGAAGATCTTTCTATAAAATGCCAAGTTATTGGATCCTCAGCT
Organism: Polypterus senegalus; assembly: GCF_016835505.1. NCBI lineage: Eukaryota > Metazoa > Chordata > Cladistia > Polypteriformes > Polypteridae > Polypterus > Polypterus senegalus. Next base: position 154,552,480 of record NC_053164.1, on the reverse strand, counting down.
CTGCCTGACTGGGTCTTTGACCAGCTGTGGTTCCAGACCTCACTTACACTGTTAAAGTAATCATATTACTGTTCTTAAGCTGCACTATTGGACTGCTTGGTATCATTTTACTCTGCTTTAACACTTTGAAATTACAGCACGCGTAAAAAGAACTTCAAGTTATGGTAAATCCTACCAGTTGTAACATTATAATTGGTTTTCTGATTAACATTGTTGTACTATAAAAAAAATCATATAATTATAAATGACAATTTAGAAATGATCCAGCTTGTTCTTTGGTAATTTTGGTAATGTTTTTTTATTGATTAGCACTGGAATTCACATAAATTTAATTTTCAAAAGGTACTGTATCTGAATTGGATAGGTCTTGATAGTTTGTAGAAATAAGTATGCTTAAGTTTTATTATATTAAACAGGCATGAAATAGATTATGATCTCAATTCTTATTTTGTATTCTTACAGTTTTACTAATTCTGACTGCATTACAATTACTGTTAAAAGGAAAAATATTGTAGCACAGAATGTGCCAAAATATGTCTGTGTGCCTAGGGTCTGAACAAACACAATGTCCAGTCCAACATAATGCTTTCATGCAATTACAAATATCTTTGATATTGGCAATATATTTTCAGAAGGTAGGAATATATAAAGAGCATAACGATTTCCCATTAAATGATCTCTCTCGCCTACACAGCTTAACTAAATTTCTATAAAGGACCCTTAACCAAAGTTCACCTCCTTACTTAAGTGCAACTAGATTGTTAAAAGATGTCATATTGCTTTTTATGGGATTTAATCCAGACTATTCATGGTTTAATTCAAAATTACAAACTTAGTAACCAGTTAAAAGTGAGAGACTTCTGGACACTTCCTCCTTACTTCACTGGATAGTCAGCAGGAGCTCATTCATCTTTTGGTGTTCCTGGTGTTTGTTTAAGGAAACAAGAACCCACACTTCTGCTCTTTTAATGTCAAACAGAAATTTTAAATCTGTCAAACAGTTCTACAGAAATAGAAATATTCCAATTCCAAAACCAATATTCCCACTCCCAGTTTTCTTTGTATAGCTGGAGTGAAAACTTGGCCACTCCAATCCCTTTGCAGCTGAAACTGGTCCTAGTTTATTAGTTGAATCTCCTGTAAAAATACTATATTTGCATTTAAACCTGTTAATTGATTGACTACTTTATTTCTCTTTAATTCATGATTGAGACCTTTGACATTTCATCTTACAAATTTCACTGTTTGGTCATAAAAACATTGCTTCTAAACTTTTGTTGACATTTTGTAGCCTTAAGTTAAGCTATTGCATTTTTACATTTGATAGAATTGACCTAGATTTCATAATATTGTCAGGTGTTATGGCTGTGAAGCCTATTGTTGTCTTGGCATTCATGGTTGTTGGGGTAGAAAGGATAAGTAAGGAAGATATGGAATAAGATGATCCGCTGTGGCAACCCCTAACAGGAGCAGCTGAAGAAGAAGAGGGGTAGAAAGGATAATTAAGAACTAGCAAAGCTCTTTTTCTCTCTTCCCAACCACCATCCCACCCCATTTTGCTTCCCTGAGAGAGGCATACCACACTTCACGAAATCCCAGTCCTCTGACATGCCATGAGAGACAGAGCATGTCCAGAATAAAATAAAACAAGCAGCGGCCATGTAGAAAAGGTTAAAATTGCATCATCTTGAAAGGACTGTCCCAATACAATAAACCTAGGGAATGATGTTAAACAGTTCCCATGGAGACTGAAATAACATATAATAATACAGTAAAACAAGGATATGAAGTGAAAAACACACTATAAATAGCTAGTTACTTTGTAGTTGTCAAAAAGTACATGTATTCATTGAAAAAAAATTCAGTATTGTATAATAATTGAAGTTTAAAAAAGGGAAAGGTAGCCAAAAAGGAAATAGAATATGTAGTTGCAACAAACATTATGGAATGGAATTTGGAAGTTGCAAGGAAAATCTTCTTTGTGTTTTCAGAATACAGTATGACTCATGATTGTGGTTCAAACAGATGTCTGGTGCATTCTGCTTAGCTCTTTTTCTGATTCATTTGGAGAGCTAAAATTATAAAAGTGACTTTCAATATTTACTTTTAATTTGGCAGGGAACAAGAGGCTGTCTCTGATATCAGCAATGCGTAGACACTGTTTAATACTGTGCGTTTAGCAGCTGTTGCAGGGGAGGAATCTGGGAAAATATGAATGTGGTATATATAATCTCTTCGTTCTGTCTGAGAAGGGACATGAAATTTTGTTTGGCCTGTGGTTTTTGCGAAATGGACAATATAGATTCTCGGTTTTGAGTACTGTATTTCAATTCACGTATACGGTAGGCAGCTGAGATCTCACTATCTGATTTGAACTCCACTCCAGCTATTTTAGAGAATAGTTCAGCCATGAATTTCACTGGGTTTGGACTTTCAAATTTTTAATGGAGCTCTTCAATTCTATTTTTTTCATTCTACTTCTATCATCCAGTGCAGCCAGTTTGTCAGCAAGCACTTTGCATTCTGATTTTGCAGCCGTTGCCTTTTCGTCAGTGGCGGATGTCAATTGTTCAAATATTTCAATATGAGTTGTAAGCATTAGCTTAACATCTTCAACCTGAATAGTACTCTTAATTTTCCTGTATTTTTTCATCATTTTTTCCTGGAATTTCTTTAAAGGGTTTAGTAAACATATTACTTAAACATTTTCCAGGTGTTTTATACCTTGATGCTGTTTCTCATTCTTCTTGATAAGGTCTATTATTTCTTTATATTCTTCTTTATATAGCTATTTATATCATTTATGTCCCCACCATCATTTTCTTCAGCACAAAATCTGCATTTCGGTCTTCTCTGCACTCCGTAGGTAGAGTTGTGATTCTGGCTGGGGATTGATGCTGATTGAGGGAGGGGTCCATCCATCCATATTCTAACCCGCTGAATCCGAACACAGGGTCACAGGGGTCTGCTGGAGCCAATCCCAGCCAACACAGGGCACAAGGCAGGATCCAATCCTGGGCAGGGTGCCAACCCACCGCAGTGAGGGAGGGGTATTAGCTGCAATTGATAGCAGGGATACAAGGGCCATACTCAATTCCAGTAATCCTTCTGAAATCGACAAATCCTCCTTATCTGCCTCACTTGCAGTTTAGCTTAATAAATCCACAAGCATGAAGTCTGCAATGCAGTATAGACAGGCATACAATCATAGACCAGAGGCTGGCAACCTTTCAGCTGTGTCGTGCTGAACCTATATTACAATTTTATTTCACATGCTGACATTATACCAATTTTGTTATATATAATATCACAATACTTTTGTAGCCTATTATAACGGGATCTTATATTAGTGGTCATTCAATATTTTAAAATACATAGGATCATATGTGAAAAGAATGTTTTATCAAATTTTAATTTTCAACACATTTATTAAAAATAGTAATACAAATTATAAATTACATTTTTTTCAATACAAAATACATAGTTTGAATAAGAAAAAATATTTAAAACTTTAATATGATTAATCATTCTTTATTATTAATCAGAGCTATTATTCCATTAATATGAAGCAATTATATAACTACTGTACATTCGGTGGCTTTATTTTTGGTTCCAATTATTTGACTAAAATAAGTAGTTTGTTTCTTAAAGCCAGAAACAGCCCTTTTTGTAACTTTACTGTTCACATCAGACTTTTTAAATATGGACTGATGTTTAGTTTGATAATGTCTTTGTACACTTGAGGTACAATACATGACACTTTTACAGCATAACGCACACACAGCACAATCCTTTTGTTGTACAAATCCATATTCATCCATCCAAGAGACTTGAAAAGAGCGAACATCAAGTTTTTGTCTTTTATGAGTCATTTTAGGGCAGTATATTACTTAACAATAACAAGAGGTTTGTTTTAACATACCATAGCCTACACTGAACACATAGTTTCCCTTTACATTTGAGTCACATGTGCAAAACGTAGGTGTGGACGCAGAGCATGAACGCATGTGCTGTGATTAAAATATAATGAGGTTTGTTTTAACATACCACGGCCTGCACTGAACACATGGTTTCCATCTACATGTGACTTGCATTTACAAAACATAAGTGACAGCATGAACGTATGTGCTGTAATTAAAACATAATTTTTTAGTATATTTCAATTCAATCAGAGTGCCATTGAAAATCCTTCCGCGTGTCACACTTGGCACGTGTGTGTAGGTTGTCGACCCCTGTCATAGACCATTAAAATATAACCCACGCATTTAAAAAGTACTATAAATCCTTGTATTTTACTCAGTCTAAAGAAGGCAAGACAATCTAATAAGTTCTTTGACTCATTATAGATACCACAGCTCGATACTCTGTGCTGTGCAACTGGATAAACCTGGGACACTCTCAGAATTACTAGGCTCTATAAATTCACTTTAAAGTTTGAAAACAGCTGGCCCCGATGGCTACCCGGTGAATTTAAAAAAGATTTCAACTAAGTTAGCTCCAATGTAATTAGCAATGTTTACAGAAGCTAAAGACAAAAAAAATCTACCTCAAACTTTTCACCAAACATTAATTTCAATCTTTCCTAAGAAAAATAAGGACTTATTCCAATGTGCATCATACAGACCAATCTCATTATTTAATAATAATGTTAAGATATTCCACAAAGTTCCAGCTAGAAAGACTGAGAAAGGGCTTCCTTCTTTAACATCACATGACCAAACCAGATTTATTAAATGCAGACATTTAGCTTCTCATTTTGGACGTTTGTTTGATATAATATATTCACCCAATCTAAAATCTTGTTGGGCATCATTATCTAGTATATACATGGAGAACTGTTGTAACTCCTGCTGCGCATACCACCATTCACCGCCCCAGTCATTGCCAGGGCAGATTTTGGGGGGTTTAGTCCTTTCCAATAACTAAGGCATTTTCTTCTCAAATTTTATTTTCTTAATACTGTATACAGTGATTGAAGCTGTCTCATTTTAACTAAATCACCTTATTAACAATTATACTATCCATTGTTTAAAATTATTGTTCAAGATGAATATTGGTCTAAAAATAACTTCAGAGCATTCTTTTTTTTCTCTTTGATACTTAAATTGCAAGCAGTACCTAGTCAATATCTTCTGGTTCATAACATTGCCCTGCCTACTGGACAGATTTGTTAATTAGTTACTGTGGTGGGTAATTATACCATTTAGACATCTGAAATTTTAATGGCTTTATTTGTTTAGATTACAAAGAAATGGAAAACATGTATCCAACATCTGGCATCATGTAGAAAATGTATCATATTAGTTAACCAGCAAGGCTGATTCCCAAATTCTTCAACCCTCTTCAACTGGATTTTGAACTTCCTAACCAGCAGACCTCAGCATGTGCACATTGCTAGCATAATAGTGTTCATGCAGATCCTCAGCACAGGCACTTCACAGGGCAGTATGCTGAGCTCCGTTCTCTTTAGATTTTTCACCTATAACTGTGTGGCCAGACATAAGTACAGATCCATCATTAAACTTACTAAAGATACCATAATAATAAAAAATGATAAGGCAGCTTACAGGGCAAAGATTTATTTGCTGACATGGTGGTGCCAGGACAACAATCTCCTTCTTAATATCAGTAAAACCAAGAATCTGGACATTGGCTTCAGGAAGCAAAAGGCAGACCTCACTTCCATCTACATTAGATGGGAAGCTATTGAAAAGATGATCAGCTTTAAATTTCTTAAAGTGAATATCCCGATGAACTAATCTGAGTAAACACATTTTACCTTTAGTAAAGAAGGTTCACCCATGCCTCTATTTCCTCAAACGTGAGGAAAGCACATCTGTTTGATCGACACGGCATGCTGACAGAGTACATGTGTACTGAAGTGACTTTAGCTGCAGGTGGAAGCTCCATGCAACTGTTGTTATGATTCTGCCTTTGTCCAGAAATGGTTTCATACAGTGCATCCGGAAAGTATTCACAGCGCATCACTTTTTCCACATTTTTTTATGTTACAGCCTTGTCCCAAAATGGATTAAATTAATTTTTTTCCATGCACTGTAAGCTTTTTGAACTAAGTCTCAGAAAGTCTTTCTCCCGTGGGGTGACTGGGATCTTTTCCTGAATAAGATCAAACACAGTTGCGTAGGGTGTGACAGGAGCTTCCACTAGCAGCTAAAGTCACTTAAGTACACATGTACTGTGTCAGCGCGCGTGTGTTGATCAAACAGAGGAAGCTCTGCAGTTTACTTGTGACTTTACGGTGTAGGAAGATACATAAATAAATCAAAGTAAATAACATTCAATCTGACTTTTAAATAAGTAACATATAAATATAAAGACCATCACAAAACATAATCACAAACTGGACTTTGCACAATACCATGGCGAGTTCTGTAAGCCATGCTGTTTCGTTGAAGGACAGATGTGGGGCAGACTGACTGGCAGGATGACACCCAACCTATTGTTACATCCAAATGGTGTCATCTTTCGCCTTTGCGCCTGGTGTAGCTGCGTTGTTCTTATATGTGACTGAACGTTTCTTGCAGGGAGGGCTTCTGTTCTCTTTTTCTGATGTAGAACCCTCATCCTCATCTTTGTTCACCTATTACAGCATGTCTTTATTTGAAAACAGCACTGTCAGATCGGGGGAGTGTAAACATGACTGAAAAAATAAAATTGAATAAAAACAAAAAAAAAAATGCTAACCTTTGCAATTACCAAACATTTACACAGACTGTTGCAGACTCAAATTAAATGTATGTTTTTATTGTATAATAGTAACAACAAGAGCAGCTCACTACTCAAACCATTCATTTTGAGACGTGGCAAAGCTCGAACCCATGGCCTCTTGATTATGAGTCAGCAGATCTTACCCTGGTACTACCAAAGCAGTCGTGACAATGAAGTACACTAACCAATTTCTTTTTCTTCGGTTATAGTCTTCAATTAAAGTACACTTGTTTTGTTATACTTTTACCTTTTGTGAAAGTGTTTATTTGACATTTAGACTGCAGTCTTCACACATTATACACAACATGAAAAAAGTTTGTCTTTTAGGTATGTGTTCAACATTTCTTACATTTCCTGTCATCCTAAATTTACATAGATCTTTGTAGACACAGAACACACATGAGATGCATATGTTCCAAATAACAATATATTATTTACCCTATATAGCTCCGGGCACCTCACTCCCAGATTAACAAGGCTTGAGCTGGGAGAACTTTTTGCCCATTCTGCAGCTGTGGGGTTTGTTTTAGCAGCCTGCTTGCTGCTTGTGCTTATCCTCACATTTATAACACAGAAGACGCTGACGGAAATGTGCAAACGGATTTAAGGTGGGCCGGATTTACGAGTTTTTTTGTAGGCTTTGGTAATTCTAGTGTTAAAAAGTATTATTCACCAAACACATGTGACAGTTAATTTACCTTCTATAGCTTGATTTTAGAAAAGATGAAAAGCAAACATTAGAAAAAAATAAAGTATTAATATAAACCAAAAAACATCCGGCTCTTTCCAGCAATGACCAATTAAATCTTATTATATACAGTTGCATTATCTTTAAAACAAACTAATTTACTAAAATCACAATGTAAAAGAATATATGCAGAATTTTAGTTCCTGTTGTATATAATTGAACAATTGTTAATTAGCTCACCTCTCATATATTCACTGAGGTAACTTTCCTGTAGCTCTGTACAGGAAAATAATTTTGTTTAGTTCTCTTTTTAAAAGAAACAATTTGATTCTAAAAGTTGTTTGATACGCATAAAGCTATTATAAAAAATATTTTTACATCTTTTTATTGTTGAATTAAGCAAATGCATTTAGTCCATATACCAGCGTTTCTCAACCTTTCAGTATTTGTGACCCGAGTTTTCATAACAGTTTTAATCGCTCCCCCCTAACATTTTTTTTAAATGTAGATGCATATTTTATTATACCTACTTAACTTTTATCGACATTTATCTAACTCTATATTTATTGTTCTGGTATCAGAATGTAGTTTAAGTTAATTTGTTTTGGTTTCAACAGATGTTTTTTTCATATTTTTGAGTCTTGGTTTTTTTTTTCACATTTTAATGCCCCCCTAGGGGGCCCGCCCCACAGGTTCAGAACCAGTGCCATATACTAACAAAGTGTTTAGCCTGAGGGGACCTGAGTTGAATCCTGGCTCAGTCCCAATATGTACGCTTTTTGTGCATTCTGCCCTTGTCTGTGTGGATTTATTCTTATCATATCCCAAAGATGTGAATGCGAAGTGCTGTGACATCTGTGAATTGGTCAAGTGTAAGTAAATGTGTCCTGTGGCCGACCAGCAACATTTTTTCCTATTGCTACCAAGACATTTTCTGATTCTGCATTGGAATAAGCAGGTTAAAGAGACTGGACACAGCTATTTATTTTGGTAGCATTCAGGATTTCTACATCTCGTGACTTACTAAACTTTCTTCATCGGGTTTAGCCTGTTGCAGAGATGGATTTTGGAATTTTGGGATGGATTTAGGGATTTTGTCCTACACTCTCTAGTGCCAATTGGCACCCACCCAAATGTAGATAAAAAAAATTAACCTATTGTGCACTTCATTGACATATGGGATAAAAAACCCAAACAAATTCAGATGAAGTAGCAAAATTTAGTACTGGTCCAAAAAATTGTATGGTATCTTTCATTCAACTTGGATGCAGATATAGAAAAGTTGCTAAAATTGTCTCTGAGTAAGCATAAACCTTTCAGAAAAGGGCAGAACCTAATAACCAAATTCATTATAAATGTCTACTTTATAGTGGCAGAAACACTCTGTATAGTAATCACAAAACAGTATCTTTAAGAGCATTTTCCCTGTCAGAAATGACTATTTTATGACAGAGCACTCCTCCTCAGTATTGCATTGTGGCAGCTAAGTTGGAAGTAGAATATTCAACAAAGCTTCACGTTATCTTGGAACTACAATATTAATTGATGACACAAAGCGTACGGATCGCTTATAGCATATTCTCAGTAGAATGATAAATACAATAAGTTTTATGTTGTCTGAATCCCCATCTGTATTACATTTATTAAATTTGCTGCTGAAACAGTACCAAATGATCCAAGTGAATTACGGTTTCTTATAACATGCATCTGCATTATTCCTTTACCAAGCTGTAACAACACTACTTGGAAAGGAAGGAAAGGTCACACTTCAGCTAAGCTGCACTTAGTTTCCCATATTTCAGACTACTGAAGACTGTGATCCTGCTCTTTCAACTCTGAAAAAGTAAAATAAGAAAAGATTTTTCAATTTACATTCTCAGTGAAACATAGAAACCCAAGTGAAAAAATACACATAATTGTATTTATAAGGTGAAAGACACTGATTTATATGTAGTGCTCTTGCTAGTCTGCAAAGAGAAGGCTTTATTTTTACTTTGCTGCTTGCATAGTTTAGTGAACTCTGGTAGATTTTATAGAGAATTTGATAAAGACTTTATCACCTCAAGAAACATGAGGAAAATTAATAAGTTCAATGATTATTAGTTATCCCATTCTTTAGATATTGGTGCACATGTGCGATTTTTCAGATCATTCTGGATAGGCTGGTGCGGGAAGATCACTTGACTGCATCAAAAAAAGTATTTAATAAACCACAATATTTATACTTTAATTAAATAACTGTTCTTTGTCATATTTGGTGCTACCTCCCTGATAGATCCAATTAACTGAGCGGGCAAAGATGAAAATCTCCAGATGCTACAAAGCAGGGTATTCTGTGTTTCCAGGAGAGCACTGGCAGATGGACACACCCCTGGAGGGAACTGGTAGATAGCAAGTAGTAGCTCTTCTCTGTAAGGTTGTCTCAAAGGGACAGCACATCTATTTGGTAGCAGGAGTCATATAAAAGACAGACTCCAAAAGTGGACTTCAGAAAGTCTACAAAAGACAGGTCAAAGGAGTACTGTTTATCAAGGAGGCAAAAGTCCTAATTAGTGAACCAGAACACAGAAAGCTTTGAAAAGTGAATAATAATTAAGACTTAACCATATCTTTTATGATTTTATCTATAGCTCTGACAACTAAGACATAATTGGTGTAATAGTATAACGTTTCTGTTTGGTTGAACCATATGCACATCTACTATATATAGCGCCCTCCATAATGTTTGGGACAACACATTTTTCCTTGATTTACACCTCTGGTCCACAGTTTAAAAATACAAATCAAACAATTTTGATATGATGAAAGTGCAAATTGCAGGCTTTAATTTAAAGGTATTACATAACATTTTGGTAACACTATATAGAAATGATTACACTTTTTCTACATGGTCCCACATTTTTCTACATGGTCTGGGTTTCCATATGCATATTTCCATATTTACCTCACACAAGCACAATTGTAAACATTCCTCTTTACCTTCATCTTATGGTCTGTTTTTTCTCAAACTGACCTTTCTTCCTCCTTTCAGGCAAAGAGATCCTTTTAAGCCTGAATCACTTTTGAAGATGGTATTTTTCAGGTAAAACACCTAGAGCCATAGTCTCAGTGTTCCCCAGACCACACTAAGCATTCCAGCAACCTCTTTGGCCCTTCTGTACTACTTTGTAGACGTTTCAGGTTATTCTGCACAACTCTGAATAACATATGCATACAGGGGATTATAAGATGAATGGAATTCGATGAATGGAATTCGTGGAATGGAAGTGGACAATGATAAGCTGACCATTATATGAGAGATATTTTCAAGTGAAAACAAGAAGTACACAATTGAACAATGATGAGTAATTCATATAAAGATAACTCTGCAACTGTCCTAAGGGACAGCATGCTAACCTATTCCACTTCAGAATTGATTTACATTTGTGAGAGCCTGACTTAACCACAGCCATTGTTTTTGTCAAAAAGCATATATCAAAAGCCAGCAGTAGTACAGATCGGTCATTCTACGCAATTCTCAAAATACTGATGTTAGCTACCTCAACCATAATGACCTGATGAAGCAGCAGTTATGTGTTGATACAGTTCAGATTGCTTATAAACTGCTCTATCCATCAATGTATTACAGAGTGTAATGAGCATGTTGTGTCAACAATATGCCATATAAGCAAGCTTGAAATAGTGGCAGCTTGCCTAAGGATAAAATATCACTTGTATTGTGTTTTTTATTTAATGATTCTATCATTTTTAATGTGAATGACAATCACTCACTCACAATACATTTTTTTAATATTGTTTATTTTTGGTACCCTTGAAGACACGTGGCATTGTTAAAACAGGACAAAACACAAGCAGAATGTTATAAATCAACTGCCACCAGTCATGTAACTTATTTCTCCAGGTTTCTGGGTTCCTCTTAAATCTTGGCATGCCTTGTATCTTTGAAGGGAAGAGACTAAAAATTAGGAAATAATTTCCGAATCCTAAGCACTATTACCCAAAACCAAGTGTAACACAATACATACTAATTTAAATTGCTTTATTTATTTTTTTCTACCTACAAGCAGAGTTGTAAAATGTAAAACTCCAGTTCATTCACACTTGTAAAAGTTCTGAGTAGAGCATGTGGTAATCTTTTTTGGAAGATATTAATTAAACTGCTTTTAACTCACAACTGCTCCATTTTTATATATATTAAAAAGTTTAATTTCAAGGAAGGGATGTATGCTGGAAGCCGTAAGAGGTCTATATTGGTATTTATAAGTACTGCATGTAGAGTGATGCTGGTCCTGGATTCAAATGCCTTGCATCCGGTCTGTGTGAAGTTTGCATATTTCCCCCTTTGCCTGAATTGGTGTCTGGTATACAGTATACTCTAACATCTTCTCCTTTCACATAAACATGCAGATTTATTCATTCCCAAATATGTACCATATCAAATGTGACACAACACACAAAAAGGCACGCCAGACTGAACACATCATCAGTTTTGGTCAGCCAAGTAAAACTGAATTTACTATGTATGGGATCCTCTGATAACTACACAAAATATGTACTTTTGACCCCAGTGAGAGGGAACTATCATGTACTTGGATATTAATCCTTTTCTCAAAGTAAAAAAGTGGATGATGGGGGTTCCCTACTAACAGGAAAACTGCTGAAAATGGCAAAATTGGTAACTTTGTTAATATGAAGGTATAGGTGTACGGGCCTACAACATTAACGCAACAGATTAACTAAGTGTTTTTTTAGATTCTGTAAGGGGCAGGTAACAGCATCTGGCACAACACAAATGCCTACATGAAAAGAGAAGTAAATGAAAGCTTCTGTTTGCTTTTTGTCATTTTGCATTAACTCTGCAACTCTTGTCCCCTCAACTGAGCTGTTTTGAACCTCACAGGAAAGACAATTATAAACTACACTTCTGTGTTCAGGAGCTTCAATGTAAAATTACTAGAGCCTCAAAACTTTAGCACCCTACATCAGATGAACTTTAATATAATTTTATGTGGCCAGTCATAAATGATATTATACAGTAGGACAGCTACCCTGTGTGTCAAGGCTTCATTGTATGATCTAGTGACAAAGGAACACAATCTAGACTTCCTGGGTCCCTCATTGTGCAATGCCCAGTAAACTCCACATTCTTGCCAGTCTAGTAGACAAGCTACTGAGATCCATCCTTTTCTTGATCTGAAACATACATGCCACCATGTAATACATATTCTTTTGTCAGTCTTCTGTTAAGTGAAATACTGTATTTTGGGGATAGTGAGGATTTGAGGGTTAGGACTGAGTCTTATAAATCTTTCCTTCTCCTAATTTGAGATCAGACATTTTCCTTCTCTTCACAAGAGTGTTGCAAATTGATGAAAGGTGATCAAAAGTCCCAAATAGTTAATCTTGTCTAAAATAAATTGTAAATTTCATATTTTGCTTGTAAAATAGCTTTCACTAATACCTTCTTGAAAATGTAGGTAGTTATCAGAACAATGTAGAAAAATAAATGTTCTTGTTTCACTCTAAAGTATGAGCACATCTGGTGTTCAGAAGAACAGCTATTCATATACTATCTTGCTTTCATGATACAATTAGATTTAAAGTGCAGCTTATGGTGTTCCAACCTGATATTTTGTTGATATATAATAATTTTTTGCAATATATGCAACATCTAGGTTTGTAGCCTTTTGTAGTTTTTAAGTTTCGTAATTTCTTTCCCATGCTTCTTTGGGACATGATATATTCCTGTCCCAGACATAAGGAGCATGAACTCACAGGTAAGCTGCTTAAGACTTGATCATTACATTAGTCTGTTCTCCATCAAAACATTTACTGGTGACTGTTCTGGGAACACCTTGCTTATCTATTTCCATTTCATTATTTCACCACAGGTACTTTGTTTTGTCCTGACAGCTACTAGCAAGGTCACTGGGGACTTTAAAGGCTTGCAGCTCCTGCTTATGGACTGAATTCCTCTTCAATTATCTGCCCCAGTTTCTGTGGTTTGTGAGAACCTGAGACTTTATTCATCTTTTACTTGTAGCTTGTGGTCATTGGCTAAACCCCAATCACAAACTATTCAGTAGTTAAAGCAGAAAACTTAAAGCCTTTTAGAAAATAATCTGAATAAAATATTGGAGCAAGTTATCTACTAGCAAAACTAACAAACTTCTCATTTGTCAGACTTCTTATGTTTTTAATCATCACCTGCATTTCATCCAAAAGACACAGAGCAGGAACTGTGAAAATAACATGCATTCATATAATATATATAGCACTCAGATCAGAACATACAACTACTACCCCTGAAGGATGAGGACATTATTTATCATTGAGGAAGCAAAGCAAATTGCACTTAAAGAATGAGACACAATTTCAATATACAGCAAGCTAACTGATGCTTGCAAGAGGCATTCAAAAATGGTTATCTTTTATAGCTCCATGGAATTCGGCACAAATACCTGGATGCCTAAAATTGTAATCAAACAAAAATCTATGCTTTAGAATTATTTGATTCTCTTTTGTTTATTATTTTAGAGACAAGTTTAGATTTTGTTAGAATGGCAATAAATTGTATATTAATTTAATGTTAAACTTCTAAAAATCCTCTCAGTTAACAAATTTACAAATTATTTCAAAAACAGCTTAAATTCAAAAGATTCCAAAGAAAATATTTTAAAAGAAATGCTTTGATTCATTACAAACAGTGTCTGCCTTCCTAATATGAAAAGGTAAGTAGATTCAGTTTTTTTTTCAGATCATCTCTCTGTAGCTGTGGAGAACCCCAAGGATATGGCACAACCCTGAGGCATATTGCAGGACTATATTCTTAGGCTTTCAAACAACAGCAAGGTAATGAGCCCTATCCTTAGGTGTTTTTGTGCTTATGTAACAAACAAGCCTGTTAATGCCCCCAGTGTCAAAAACCAAAATATAAATTCCTCTGTTTGAATTTTAAAAACACCATAGCAAAACCTGTATTCCAAGTAAAAGTCTAAAAAATTCCTACTGTGTGCAAATACAGCAATACAGTACATTAGGTAGCACTACTGCCTTACTGCTTCAGGAATATGGGCTTGAATCTCAGGTCAGTTATCATACATACAGTGTTAGTGATTTTCCCTGTGTCTTCTTATTTTTCCCTGTTTCTTCTATTTTTTGACACATACAGTATATAGTACATTGTATGTTGATAAGCAGCTATAATTTGTTACTGTATAAATAAATATGGGTGTGTGTGAGTTAGCTTATTTCTTGTAATGAATGATTAAAAAATATCACATTTATTTGTTCTCATAATTCTGCCATTGATTTACATATGTTAAGAAGCACTATTCTATTATGTGATCTCTTTATGGTTTTCCACTAGAATATCCAGATGCATGTGGATTATATCATACCAGTAACGGCGCACTGCACAATAATGTGCAGTGAAAACACTTGACTTGGACATTCATAGTTTTCATACTCTTTCTCTGTATGTTCAGCATTCGTTTGCTCAGAGGTTCATAAAAAGAGGAATAACCTTGGAGGTCAATCTTCACCCATTAGCAGATAGTAGATGTCACATAGTATAATGTGTACCAAATTTCAGGTCAATAGGTTAAATGGTTTTTTGTGAGCTACAGGTGATTTTAAATTCTGGACAGACAAATGGACAGCCACGGTAGCATATTACTGTATATAAAAAGATTGTAAAGGACAACAACAAGGTATCAAAGCTCTGAGAGAGCAAAGCAGGTCTAAATCTTCTACCACCTTGTTCAATTAAATGCTCTTCAGGTAAAGAGAAGTATTTGGTCTTTGGTCTTCACTAACCGTTAATTTTTACTTGATGGATAAAGCCATATGAGTGGCATGATGTTACAGTAATTAGCACAATGCACCACAGATTCAATAGACTGAATTTAAATCCTCGCCTAGCACTGCTAGTCTGGTATCGGTGCATTCTGTCAATATCTGTTTAACTTTTAAAATCTGGGTACCGTATGTATTCTGATTTCTGCTCAGAACACCAAAATGTGTGGATTATGTTGACTTTCAACTTTATATTTCTTTTGTAAAAATAAGTGTGCTCAGTGATGGACTTTCACGCCATCTGGGTTTGCTGTTCCTTGGATAGGCTGTGGCTCTCTGTAATCTTACAATGTGAAAAGCAGGAACAGCAATTGATTGATGGGTGGCAAATTAGTGTTATATAAGATCTAAAAGTGGAAGCTTAGATAGATAGATAGATAGATAGATAGATAGATAGATAGATAGATAGATAGATAGATAGATAGA
The DNA here is from genome assembly GCF_016835505.1 of Polypterus senegalus. NCBI lineage: Eukaryota > Metazoa > Chordata > Cladistia > Polypteriformes > Polypteridae > Polypterus > Polypterus senegalus. The sequence continues at coordinate 154,536,780 of NC_053164.1, read as the reverse complement.
TAGATAGATAGATAGATAGATAGATAGATAGATAGATAGATACTTTATTAATCCCAAGGGGAAATTCACATACTCCACCAGCAGCATACTAATAAAAAACAATATTAAAGTAAAGAGTGATAAAAATGCAGGTATAACAGACAATAACTTTGTATAATGTTAACGTTTACCCCCCCATGGATGGAATTGAAGAGTCGCATAGTGTGGGGGAGGAATGATCTCCCCAGTCTGTCAGTGGAGCAGGACAGTGACAGCAGTCAATCGCTGAAGCTGCTCCTCTGTCTGGTGATGATACTGTTCAGTGGATGCAGTGGATTCTCCTTGATTGACAGGAGCCTGCTCATTGCCCGTCGCTCTGCCACAGATGTCAAACTGTCCAGCTCCATGCCTACAACAGAGGCTGCCTTCCTCACCAGTTTGTCCAGGCGTGAGTCATCCCTGTTCTTTATGATGCCTAACCCAGCACATCACCACATAGAAGAGGGCGCTCGCCACAACTGTCTGATAGAACATCTGCAGCATCTTATTGCAGATGTTGAAGGACGCCAGTCTTCTCAGGAAGTATAGTCGGCTCTGTTCTCTCTTGCACAAAGCATCAGTATTGGCAGTCCAGTCCAATTTATCATCCAGCTGCACTACATATATTCTCAAATGTACATTTTAATATTGAATGAGCAATTCAGTGATTAAGGTATAGCACCTTAAAGTAAATATTAGTGCATGTTTGATATAACCATATCACATAGGTACTAATCATAAATCAGTCCATGCTTTTGCAACATGATGACCAGAGGGGCTTAATTATCAATGTTACACAACTTTGCTTAGTCAAAATGAAAATTCCTCACAATTCTCCACCCTGGTACCTTACAGAATTAAGGTAACAATGGTCAAATTTATCACTAAAAATCAATTCATTTTAATTAGGTGTTATATATGTCCATTATATATGTTACATAATATTATATATGTCCATGGGATAGGCTCTTGTCTGTAACAATTCTGACGGGAATTAAGCATGTTTAAGAATGTTTTCTTCTTTTTGCATACTGAAGTTAGCCCATAACCATGACCTATGCTCTGGGCCATAACGCTGCCAGTGTACAAGAAGAATGCCATCACAACTCGGTGATGAGAGTCCAAGACATGTTACATGTTAAACTTATACTTAACGTCAACTTGAACAGGTGGACTGGGTTGAGAATACGAATACAAAGTACAACCCCAATTCCAGTGAAGTTGGGACGTTGTGTAAAACGTAAATAAAAACAGAATACAATGATTTGCAAATCCTTTTCAACCAATATTCAATTGAATATACTACAAAGACAAGATATCGAATGTTCAAACTGATAAATTTTATTGTTGTTTTGCAAATCTTCGCTCATTTCGAATTTGATCCCTGCAACACGTTCCAAAAAAGCTGGGACAGGGGCATGTTTACCACTGTGTTATATCACCTTTCCTTTTAACAACACTCAATAAGCGTTTGGGAACTGAGGACACTAATTGTTGAAGCTGTGTAGGTGGAATTCTTTCCCTTTCTTGCTTGATGTACAATTTCAGTTGCTCAACAGTCTGGGGTCTCCGTTGTCGTATTTTGCGCTTCATAATGCGCCACACATTTTCAATGGGAGACAAGTCTGGACTGCAGGCATTCCAGTCTAGTACCCGCACTCTTTTACGACAAAGCCACGCTGTTGTAACACATGCAGAATGTGGCTTTACATTGTCCAGCTGAAATAAGCAGGGACGTCCATGAAAAAGACGTTGTTTAGATGGCAGCATATGTTGCTCCAAAACCTGCATGTACCTTTGAGCATTAATGGTGCCTTCACAGATGTGCAAGTTACCCATGCCATGGGCACTAACACACCCCCATACCATCACAAATGTTTGCTTTTGAACTTTGCGCTGATAACAATCTGGATGGCCCTTTTCCTCTTTGGCCTAGAGGACACGACGTCCATGATTTCCAAAACCAATTTGAAATGTGGACTCGTCAGACCACAGCACACTTTTCCACTTTGCGTTAGTCCATCTCAGATGAGCTTGGGTCCAGAGAAGCCGGCAGCATTTCTGGGTTTTGTTGATATATGGCTTTTGCTTTGCATGGTAGAGTTTTAACTTGCACTTGTAGACGTAGCGACGAACTGTGTTAACTGACAATGGTTTTCTGAAGTATTCCTGAGTCCACGTGGCAATATCCTTTACAGAATGATGTCGGTTTTTAATGCAGTGCTGCCTGAGGAATCGAAGGTCACAGGCATCCAGTGTTGGTAATCGGCCTTGCCGCTTACATGCAGAGATTTCTTCAGATTCTCTGAATCTTTTGATGATATTATGGACAGTAGATGATGAAATCCCTAGATTCCTTGCAATTGTACGTTGAGAGACGTTGTTCTTAAACTGCTGGACTATTTGCCCACGCAGTTGTTCACAAAATGGTTTACCTCATCCTATCCTTGCTTGTGAACGACTGAGCCTTTTGGGGATACTTCTTTTATACCCAATCATGACAAACACCTGTTTCCAATTAACCTGTTCACCTGTGGAATGTTCAAAACAGGTGTCTTTTGAACATCCCTCAACTTTCCCAGTCTTTTGCTGCCCCTGTCCCAGCTTTTTTGGAACGTGTTGCAGGCATCAAATTCAAAATGAGTGAAGATTTGCAAAACAACAATAAAGTTTATCAGTTTGAACATTAGATAGCTTGTCTTCGTAGTATATTCAATTGAATATAGGTTGAAAAGGATTTGCAAATCATTGTGTTCAATTTTTATTTACGTTTTACACAATGTCTCAACTTCATTGGAATTGGGGTTGTAAAAGAGTATACCAGTTTTAGACAAGAAACATGAAATGTGGGATGAAAATGAAAATGAGATGGCAGAGTCAGCCTGTAAGAGCCCGGACCTAACTAGGTAACAACAGAGTAACAATAGAATAAGGAGTAATACAGTGAAGAGTCATTTTCCAGGACGGAACCTTAGCCGAATGTCTTGGGTAGTGAACCACACCTTCTGCCCTGACCTAAACTTTGGGATGCTTTCTGTGTACAATCAACAAAGCACTTGGTAGAAGGTTTTGCTTTCTTCATGTTCTCCCAGAATATAATCCAAGTGAAACATAGCCTAGCAAGATTCTCCATCAAGCAAAGGGGAGATGAGGATGTAGAAGGCAGGTCAAACACCGATTTAAAACCATTGTAACAGCTACAATGAATGGCCTGACAACTCATTGAAATAAAGGGATTAGTCCTATTCTGTTTTCCTGTCAGGGAGAAAAAAATAATGGATGGACTGGGGGAAGCTGCCCACCAGAAACAGTTCATCCCCAAGTGTCATATGTGGCTTTCAGTTTAGAAATCCACAGGTTTGCATGGGACTTGTAATTCCGGATGGCAGCCCTGTTTGGATCCTTGGGTGTTACCAGAGAGAGCTGCTGGAGGAAGACCTCCCTGTATTGTGTAGCTTATGCATATTCCAGAAATGCTTCCTTGATGTGGGAATTACAACTTGAAGACACATGATATCCGATATGGTGTTCCACAAGGCTCTATCCTGGGTCCGCTGTTATTCTCAATCTACATGCTTCTGTTAGGTCAGATTATCTCAGGGCACAACCTGAGCTACCACAGCTATGCTGATGACACACAGCTGTACTTATCAATAGCTCCTGATGATCCTGATTCTATTGATTCACTAACACAATGTCTGACTTGTATCTCAGAATGGATGAATAGTAATTTTCTCAAGTTAAATAAAGAGAAAACTGAAATCTTAGTGATCAGCAATAATGGATACAATGAGGCTATTAGAAATAAACTGGATACATTAGGATTAAAAGTCAAGACGGAGGTAAAAAGTTTAGGGGTAATTGTTGACTGTAATCTGAATTTTAAGTCACATATTAATCAGATCATTAGGACAGCATTTTTTCACTTAAGAAACATAAGTAAAGTTAGACCGCTTATATCACTGAAAGATGCTGAGAAATTAGTTCACGCGTTTGTTTTCAGTCGACTAGATTACTGTAACGCACTCCTCTCAGGACTACCCAAAAAAGATATAAATCGTTTGCAACTAGTGCAGAATGCAGCTGCTAGAATCCTAACTAGGAAAAGAAAATCCAAACACATCACACCAGTCTTAGCGTCACTACACTGGTTACCTGTGTCATTCAGAATTGACTTTAAAATTCTGCTTATGGTTTATAAAGCCTTAAATAATCTCGCCCCATCTTATATATCGGAATGTCTGACACCTTATATTCCAAATCGTAACCTCAGACCCTCAAATGAGTGTCTCCTTAGAATTCCAAGAACAAAACTTAAAAGAAGTGGTGAGGCGGCCTTCTGCTGTTATGCTCCTAAAATCTGGAATAGCCTGCCAATAGGAATTCGCCAGGCTGATACAGTAGAGCACTTTAAAACACTGCTGAAAACACATTACTTTAACATGGCCTTTTTATAACTTCATTTTAATCTTAATTTAACTTAATCCTGATACTCTATATGTTCAATTTCCTCAAAATAACTATTCATGGTGGCTCTAAAATCGGTACTGACCCCTACTCTCTTTTCTGTTTCTGTTTCCGGTGACCGGTGGCCTGCGCCACCACCACCTACTCAAAGCTTCATGATGCTCCAACAATGATGGACGGATTAAAAGGCAGAAGTCTACGTGACCATCATCATCATCAAGCCCTTCCGTGAGAATCCTAAATCCAAAGAGGACTGTTTCATTTATGTTAGGTAGAATGCCCAGAGGGGACTGGGCGGTCTCATGGTCTGGAATCCCTACAGATTTTATTTTTTCTCCAGCCGTCTGGAGTTTTTTTGTTTTTTCTGTCCCCCCTGGCCATAGAACCTTACTCTTATTCGATGTTAATTAATGTTGATTTATTTTGTTTTATAATTGTGTCTTTCATTTTTCTATTCTTTAATATGTAAAGCACTTTGAGCTACTGTTTGTATGAAAATGTGCTATATAAATAAATGTTGTTGTTGTTGTTGTTCCTTTGTCAAGTACTCCTATATCTGATATATAAAGCAGAGTCGATGTATGTTTGTTTATCCGTCATACAAATCTGCACCGGGTGTCCGATTGCCACCAAACTGGGCATGGGGCTCCTTTGTGACCAGGAGGAGGTCATGGGGTATGTTTGGTTGAGAAAAATGTTCGGGGTGAAGCGCAGGGCACCTTTTCACAGACAGTTCCGCACATGTCTCCATACTGCCAACAGGATAAGGGCTGCTGATGCAGGACCGGATGAATCATCTCATGAAAGGGAAACCAACAGGAGAAGGGCTGCTAATGCAAAACTGGATGAAACATCTAAAGAAAGGGAAGGGAGGCTGTAGTCAATGTATGTTTGTTTGTCCGCCATACAAATCTGCACCGGTGTCCTATTGCCACCAAACTGGGCATGAGGCTCCTTTGTGACAAGGAGGTCATGGGGTATGTTTGGTTGGGAAAAATGTCTGATGCAAGAGCGGATGAAACATCTCATGAAAGGGAAACCAGGCTGTCTACCAACAGGCGAAGGGCTGCTGATGCAACACGTGGACAAATGCAGCACGATTTAAAAAAATATGGCTTTCACATATAACTGATAGGTTGCATATCATGAACATCTTGTCGCTGTTATTGGCCAAATGGATCATATTTGTGTTCATTGTAGAGCTCTAAAATGGAAAGGAGAGTCACCGGGATTGTGTTGCTCAAATGGGAAGGTGAAACTGCAATCTCTACTTCGTGCACCTGAAACTCTACACTATTTGATGTCAGGATCAACACCAATTTCAAAGCATTTCTTGAACAACATCAGCAAGTACAATTCCTGTTTTCAAATGACTTCTTTTGGTACATCTAAACAAATACGAGAGGACAGGTTCATGCCCACATTCAAAGTGCAAGGTCAAGTTTACCATACAATAGAATCATTACTTCCATTAACTGATGGGACAATCAAGTTCCTTCAGATCTACTTCATGGGGGATATTTCCACAACAGCACATCATAGACACAGCAGAATACCGAACGTGAGACTGGACATTGTGATGGATTTAGAACGCATACAGAGAACAACGCATACAGGTAGGTCCATAAATATTTGGACAAACACAACGTTTTTCTAATTTTGGTTCTGTACATTACCACAATGAATTTTAAATTAAACAACTCAGATGCAGTTGAAGTGCAGACTTTTAGTTTTAATTGAGTGGGTTGAACAAAACGATTGCATAAAATGTGAGGCAACTAAAGCATTTTTTAACACAATCCCTTCATTTCAGGGGCTCAAAAGTAATTGGACAAATTAAATAACTGGAAATAAAATGTTCATTTCTAATACTTGGTTGAAAACCCTTTGCTGGCAATGACAGCCTGAAGTCTTGAACTCATGGACATCACCAGATGCTGGGTTTCCTCCTTTTTAATGCTCTGCCAGGCCTTAACTGCAGTGGCTTTCAGTTGCTGTTTGTTTGTGGGCCTTTCTGTCCAAAGTTTAGTCTTCAACAAGTGAAATGTATGCTCAATTGGGTTAAGATCGGGAGACTGACTTGGCCATTCAAGAATTTTCCACTTCTTTGCTTTAATAAACTCCTGGGTTGCTTCGGCTGTATGTTTTGGGTCATTGTCCATCTGTATCATGAAATGCCGCCCAATCAATTTGACTGCATTTAGCTGGATTTGAGCAGACAGTATGTCTCTGAACACCTCAGAATTCATTCAGCTGCTTCTGTCCTGTGTCACATCATCAATAAACACTAGTGTCCCAGTGCCACTGGCAGCCATGCACGCCCAAGCCATCACACTGCCTCCACAGTGTTTTACAGATGATGTGGTATGCTTTGGATAATGAGCTGTTCCACGCCTTCTCCATACTTTTTTCTTGCCATCATTCTGGTAGAGGTTGATCTTGGTTTCATCTGTCCAAAAATGTTTTTCCAGAACTGTGCTGGCTTTTTTAGATGTTCTTTAGCAAAGTCCAATCTAGCCTTTCTATTCTTGAGGCTTATGAGTGGCTTGCACCTTGCAGTGCACCCTCTGTATTTACTTTCATGCAGTCTTCTCTTTATGGTAGACTTGGATATCAATACGCCTACCCCCTGGAGAGTGTTGTTCACTTGGTTGGCTGTTGTGAAGGGGTTTCTCTTCACCATGGAAATGATTCTGCGATCATCCACCACTGTTGTCTTCCGTGGACGTCCAGGTCTTTTTGTGTTGCTGAGTTCACCAGTGCTTGCTTTCTTTCTCAGGATGTACCAAACTGTAGATTTTGCCACTCGTAATATTGTAGCAATTTCATGGATGGGTTTTTTCTGTTTTTGCAGGTTAAGGATGGCTTCTTTCACCTGCATGGAGACTCCTTTGACTGCATGTTGTCTGTTCGCAGCAAAATCCTTCACATGCAAGCACCACACCTCAAATCAACTCCAGGCCATTTATCTGCTTAATTGATAATGACATAACGGCGGACGTGCCCACACCTGCCCATGAAATAGCCTTTGAGTCAATTGTCCAATTACTTTTGAAATGAAGGGATTGTGTTAAAAAAATGCTTTAGTTGCCTAACATTTTTATGCAATCGTTTTGTTCAACCCACTGAATTAAAGGTGAAAGTATGCACTTCAACTGCATCTAAGTTGTTTCATTTAAAATTCGATGTGGTAATGTACAGAACCAAAATTAGAAAAAAGTTGTCTCTGTCCAAATATTTATGGACCTAACTGTATGTCACCCTTTCCAAAGGCTCTGGAATAACCACTTCTATTACCTATTACAATAAAATGTGAATCAGAAAAATGTTTGTTCTATTTCTATGTTGTGTTTGTTTCATTTGATAAATTCATTAAAGTAATCCCTCGCTATATCGCGCTTTGACTTTCGCGGCTTCACTCTATCGCGGATTTTAAATGTAAGCATATCTAAATATATATCACGGATTTTTCGCTGGTTCGCGGATTTCTGCGGACAATGGGTCTTTTAATTTATGGTAAATGCTTCCTCATTTTGTTTGCCCAGTTTATTTTATACAAGGGACGCTATTGGCAGATGGCTCAGAAGCTACCCAATCAGAGCATGTATTACATATTAACTAAAACTCCTCAATGCTATAAGATATACTTCCCGTGTGGTGCTCGATTGTTTGCTTGTCTCTGCCTCTATCACCCCCTCTCTGACATTCCCTGCGCCTGACGGAGGGGGTGATTTTATTTTACTGCAACACCATTTTGTTTTGTTTAGGGAGGATTGGGATTTGTTTGCTAGCACAAAACCAACATAATGGTTTAAAAGCCAGTCTCACACAAACATGTACTGTCCAGGTTTGGGGATAACCATAAAGCTTTCTGAGCAACTTTTTGCAAGTGATTTTCAGGCAATTGGTTTTCTTTTCTTTGTCCTTCTTTCTCCCGATTCGGACTTACCTTAATGTAGCAAGGTGGTTCCTTTTTACTTGGACCTTTGATTACTTGCAGTGCCAGGACATAGCCCAACAGAAGTGTTTCAGAAATTGGAAGTCCCAGAAAGCTTCTAGCAGCACTCCACTGGTGGAACCCAGGAACCCCAACAAGGATGATCTACAGCACTACAACTCCCGGTACACCCTGTGGGTGTCTATTGGTGTACAAGCCTCCTGAGTTACTGCAATCTAGCAGTTCAGGGGAGTATGTAGCCTGAATAATCCCCCTGTCCTTCCTTCAAGCTGGCCTCCTGGCCAGGTATTGTTCCTCCATCTATTCTTGCCAGGATGCCAGCATACTTATTCTTTGGATACCATCTAATGCCCAGACCCTTGTCTAGGCAGCCAGCCTTTCCATGTCTATTTGCCACCTGAGCCTGTATATATATATATATATATATATATATATATATATATATATATATATATATATATATATTGTCAAAGACAGCCGGGGTCCTTGTCTAGCCGGGACCCATATGATTATCTACCTGGACTTATGCACTAAAGTGAGAAGCTCTGAAATTCCAGCAGACTGGCCCCAAAATAACTAACCTTTTATGAAAAATCATGATAACTGGATGTAATTCTTTTCAGCTTCCAATGGCATAAAAGGAAAAAATTGATAATAATACGGTAAGATTGTTTCCAAAGCTGCTTTTTGTTTTTGTGCAGCAATCATAAGTCTTTTTGATAAATTTTTACATTAACATCTTTTTAAATTTTTTGTAAAGCACCTCACTTTGATCGCGATCATGCACTGTTTCAGCAGACCATGTGGCGACTGAGCTGCACCTTGTTTTACTGCTTGTTTTTGACACCTATGTAAGAATTCTTACTTTGTATGGCATGGTGGTTCAGTGACTAGTGCTGGTACATTATGGTCTAAACAACTCTGTTTCTTTCCTCAGCCAACAAAAAGAAACCTGCCCTTGTTCCTGCTGTATCAGTGACTCTTGTGTAGTGATGGTGATGTGCTGCTTTCACAGTGACTTGTTTCAAGAAATGTACTCATAATTAGAAATCCAATTTAATTGCTGTTTTACTCTAATGTGTGTATGTTTTGTCCCATGTCAAGTCAAATACATTTTATTTAAAGAGCACATTTAAAGCCACAGCTTCCATATATAGAACATTAAATATATAATTTAAAAATAAACAAGATAAAACAAATTTGGATTTAAATGTGACCAAAGTTGGGGCAAGCCCAATATAAAGGGATACACTATTCCAAAACTTAGGAGCAGAATGGCAAAGGTACAGTCCTCTCTGAGCTCAAGACTAGATTTCAGCACGGCCAGTAACTTCTGGTCAGAGCTCCTAAGTGATCATGAGGGAGAATTAATGTGAAACAGATCAGTAAGATAAGAGCAAAAAACAATATTTTATAATCAACCCTGTAATGAATAGGAAACCAGTGAAGTGAAACTAAAATTGGTGTGATGTGATTTTGTTTTCATGTGCCTCTTAGGAGACTGCCACTGCCTTCAGGACTAATTGTGGATGAGCAAGGGGAAACCAGTTGACTCCAGTGTATAAGGAGTGGCAATAGTCAATCTGAGAAGACACAAAGGCATACATTAATCTTTCAAAATCAGCTGCAGAAAGAAAAGGCTAGACTTTAATTAATGCCCTAAGATGATAGAAGCACGCTTTAACAATTGAGTTATTTTTTATTTTGTATATGAGGATATTTTCAAAAATGACACGAAAATTATTTTGCATTGGATATACAGTGGCAGTGTCATGCTGACGGTGTATGCACCCAAAATGAATAAGCCTTTGATTTCAGTCTGTAGCAGCCAGAGTAAAATTTTGCTACCTGTAAAATATATTGTTGAAGGGTTATAAGCAAACACACAAACTCTGGTGAATCATGTCTTCTTGGTATATTGTTATCACTTGAATATTTTGTTATTCAGTTTTATTCTTGAAAAAAGCACACTTGTTTCATTACACCGTTGCAAAAGTGTTTATTTTATATTCCAGTAACCACTTGAATGAGATTAAATCTGTCTCTACATCTCTCACGCATGCACACAAACATTCATACATGAAAACGTCACTATTTGAAAACTCTATGCCATTTGAACATGAGTTGTCATTTGGATGTTTTTTTTTTTTTATCCATCTTGCCTGTACTCCGCATTACGGTGCATGCTAGTGAAAATGCAGAGAGACTTCTTCTTTTTGTGCACATTCACCATCAGCATGTCACTGTCAGATCCAAACACTAGTGTGGTGACTTGCTTGCGTACTGAAGTGACTTTAGCTGCAGGTGGAAGTCCCATTTTACTTGTGGTGCCAAGCACAGTTACGTTGCGGTGCAGTAGTCTATTACAATACAATACAATACAATTTATTTTTGTATAACCCAAAATCACACAAGAAGTGCCGCAATGGGCTTTAACAGGCCCTGCCTCTTGACAGCCCCCCAGCCTTAACTCTCTGAGAAGACAAAGAAAAACTCACAAAAAAACCCTTGTAGGGAAAAAATGGAAGAACCATTGGGAAAGGCAGTTCAAAGAGAGACCTCTTTCCAGGTAGGTTGGGCGTGCAGTGGGTGTCAAAAAGAAGGGGGTCAATACAATACAATAAACAGAACAGAACAAATCCTCAATACGGTATAAAAATAAAAGTTTCACAAGTACGGAGCAGAATTTGACAGTAGATGATATCAGATAATATGATTTAGATTTGTTTAGAGTCCTGGAGACCTCAGCTATCAAGCTGCCTCCCTCATTTGGCCATTCCACAGCTGAAACAGCGCTGGGCCAGCCAATCCAATGAAAGGACCCCTCTACCCCATGATTCCTGTGATCCTCCATCAGGGATGACTTTACCTTAGGCAGGAAAAACAACTTGGCAGGTGGGCCGTGGCACCAAGTGCCACATTTGAGTATAGAGAAGAGAAACAAAATAGGTGAGGGTTAGTAACAAATTATAACGAACATGTTACTTATGTTTTAGTGCTAATGACTAACAACAGAGATACAGTCTGTACAACTAATCAGCAGCTCTAGTCAGGATATGCTAAACTGAAGTAGTGAGTCTTCAGCCAGGATTTAAAAGCTGAGACCGAAGGGGCATCTCTTATAGTAGCAGGCAGACTATTCCACAGTTTAGGGGCCCTGTAAATAAAAGCTTGACCTCCCTCTGTTATTTTATTAATCCTTGGAATCATAAGAAGACCGGCATCTTGAGATCTTAATGTGCGCTCTGGTTTGTAAGTCATGATAAGTTGATACAAGTAAGCCGGACCTCAGCCATTTAATGCTTTAAAGGAATGTTAAATGTTAAAAGGAGGATTATGAAATCTGCCAAAAAACTTAACCGGGAGCCAGTGTAACGATTTAAGAACTGGAGTTATTTGTTCATATTTTCTTGTTCTTGTAATAATTCTTGCAGCAGCATTTCATATTAACTGGAGGCTGTATAAAGAACAGTTTGAACATCCCGTGAACACTGCATTGCAGTAGTCAATCCTACTATAAATAAACGCATGAATTAATATCTCAGAACCTGTTTATTTAGAAAGCACCTTACTTTCCCAACATTTTTAAGATGGAAGAAATATGAATTGGACAGCTTTGTAATATGCGCTTTAAATAACATGCTAGAGTCAAAGATAACTCCTAGATTGTGGGTGATTCAGTAAAATTAATGGTGATTCCAACTAAGTTAAATGATGACAAAATATTGATGTGATCAGCGTCATTCCCTCCAACAATGAACCTCTCTGTTTTATCTGTGTTTAAAGACAAGTAGTTCTCATCCATCCATTCCTTTAATTCACTAACACAACTAATTAAAAGCAATATCGGAGAAATTTCATTTGATCTAATTGAAATGTTGATCTGAGTGTCATCTGCATACGTGTGAAAATTAACATTATGTTTCCTAATGATAGATCCCAGTGGAAGCATGTAAAGTGAAAACAGTAAAGGTCCCAGTACTGAGCCCTGCGAGCAGCATATCTCACTTCTGTGTATAATGATGGAGTACTGTCAGCACATTTCTGTATATATTAGAATCGATTTGATATTAGCCACTGAAAGTTGTGAAGAAGCTGTCTGTTGTTACGGTCCTGCCTTTGTCTAGTCTGATAACAGTCACGGGACATTGTATCTTTGATTGCCGGTACAACAAATAGTCCTGAGCAGAATCAAGCACAGTACCAACTCGGATCATCACTGCTCTTGTGAAAAGAATGGAGATAAATGGTATCAACTCAGAGAGGGAGAGGCAAGTTTGTTGTACAATATGAACATCACTGAGAGAATAAAACTAAATAATAAATAAAAAGTGCCAACTTTTACAAGTCGACAACATTTACACCTGGTGTTTCAGACTCAAATTAAATGTATGTTTTTATTATATTATCATAATAATAATAGCAGCTCACTACTCAAAACGCGGAGTGCCGGGACTCGCACCTGCAACCTTTCGGTCAGAAGGCAGCAGCTCATACATTTACACCATCCAGGAATATGTATTTTCTTTCTGTTGAATGGCATTTGAGTCTGGGTTTGTAACTTTTTGACAGCAACATGTAAATTGGATTATTTTTTTTATTTTGGTTATATTCTTGAATAAAAGCGTACGTGTTTATTTGATAAACACACATTATACACTTCACGTCATTATTAGTACATGTAAAAATATATACACTGCTTTAGGTATGTGTTCAGCATCTTTTGCATTTCTCGCATTTCCTTTCATCCTACATTTACCCAGATCTTTGTAGACCTTGAACACACATGGAATGCATGTATTCCAAATAATGATATACTTAATTATTTACCCAATACAACTCCAAGCATATCAATCACACACATATTAGGCACCTTGGCTTGAGCTGGAAGAACTTTTTGCCTGAGTTTAGCTCCGTTAAGGGGGGTGGAGGGGGCGGAGAGGTGGGATACCAGGCTGCTTGTGCTGATTGACACATTTACAAAACAAAAGATGCTGATGGAGAGGTGGAAGGATTATGAGTTTTTTCGTAAGGTTCTGGGATTGTACTGTTAACTTGCTTGTTAAAGTCCATTATAAGACCAATTCAAATAATGCTGAAAACCCACATTCTCTTTCACATTTCAGTCAGTTAAAAGTGCAATTCTTTTGAACCAACTGTTTCTAATATATGATCACCTAATTCTGTCATTTTGCTTCCATTAATTTTTCATTTCTTGTAAAGACATTTCTTCTTTTGTTTCCTATGTGGTATTGAATAATCTTGCATTTTACCTCATCACTTTGAATTGTGTTTTATTTGCTTTGTGAAGTGTTGTGTACTTTTGTGATCTATGAAAGGGACTAACTGATTGATCTTATTGGTTTTGCTTTTTGGTGTCTTATTTTTACTGTTAAATAACCTGCTAAGACAAAACAAGAAATGATCAGCTAAGAATTCATTTACTTCTAAAAGATTCAGGAAGATTATTAGCACTGGGTAAGGGTTTGAAGGTCATTTCATTATGTTTTTAAGTACAGATTAGATTGCTGCATTGATTTCAGTAATTTTAAGATTAATTTTAGTAATCTTTGTTTTTACCCTTTCAATCTTATGACAGAATCACTTACTCCTTGAAGCAGTTCAGGTGGATAAAGTTTAAGCTGCAGTTCTTTTTATATTCTTTCATTTAAAACTACAGAATGAGCTCCAGCATAAAGAAAGCATGAATGCAGCAGCATTTAAGTTTTCTTCTCATTCAGTATTACTATATTTCCTGGTAGAACACATTATACTGCAGATGTCTTCATAATCAACATTTCTGCTTATTCAGCATTAGATGCAATAAAATAAAGCTTTCACTGCAAAAAATAACCAAAAAAACTGATTCTCCATCTGGCTTCATGGTTTCATATATAATATTGATCCACACTGCATACAGTGTGGCTTAAAAGAGATTAAAATTTAACAGTTTCACATATTTAGACATCTGTGACGTTCAATCAGATCTTATAACATAATAATAGTGGAAAAATGTTGAAGAATAAATAACAAATAACTTGTTTATTAGTTTATATGTTTATATATGTCATTGAATTTAAGAATTGCATTACAATAAGTAAATTAGAAGTTGGTAAAAACATACAATACTACATCTAATTCAAATGAGATCACATACTTTTCTCCCCTACACATCCAGAGACCAGAGAAAGAAGAATGCTGTATTTTATGTTAAAAGTACGAAAGTATCCAATATTTTAGTAACAGGTCAACATAGTCAGTGAATTGACAGTAACAAAATTCTTGCCTTTTTCCATTGTTTTAGGGTAAGAGGGCTAGTATTCATCTAGATGAGGAAGACAAGACAGCATTCTAGCTTTGCAATGGCCTCATAATGACCCAGATACATTTTGTAAAGTCTGAGTTGAGAAACATGTGAATGATGTACAATTTTGGGTTGAATTAGGTGATGTTTCACACGTACAGCTGAAATGCTTTTATATTAAGGTCTGAGTACCATTTACTGACTGAAAATCTCATTGACAGTTAATGAAATTCAATTAATTCAGTAACTGGTGACAATACCTCTAGCAAGAAAAACCTTAATTAAATATCTTGTGCAAGGGTTTTCTTTCACATTGCCTGAGTAATTGTGGCCCATTCTTCTTAGCAGAATTCTGTGGTGTTTGACTGCTTTTTTATCACTACTCCTTAGACAGCTAAACCGCTCCAGTGTCAGCTTTCTTGCTACAGTATGCCAAGCCCAGTTTAAGCAACTGGCAGAGAAAACTCATTCAGCTTTGCTGCTTCGCACCCTAGATCTGCCTGTGTGACTCCATCAGTCATATCACTTGAAAATACATACTAATGTTCACTTTGGATTTTTGTGTTGTACTTGAATATTTAGCATTGCTTTTGCAAAAACAAAAAACAACATAATTCACTTTTTATCATTATAGATATTCCTACCTTGAAGTAAAATCAAGCAGAATGAATGGAAAATATAAGTTAAATTATTTTATATTACCACTCCCAGTAATGTACCCTGCTCTGCTTAGTCTAATTCCACCTTATGTTACCTTTGCTGACCTCTTTATCACGAAAGTTAATAAAAAAAAGTACTCATTTTTTTCTTCTTTTTTTCTTCCTTTTTTACAAAATGGCTCTATAAAAGTACAATATACTAAAAGGTATTTATGGAGAAAATATTAATTTGAATCTAATTAAATATTAAGCACTCACCAAAATAATTTCACTTTAATGCATACAATGACTATAATCTTTGTTTATTGGAATGGGTATATATCATGTAATTTAAGAAATAAACAAGAGAAAAGGTTACATCTACTGAGCATTCCTTGTCATTTTAAAATGTTTACATCTCTAGTTTCTGAACTTAACCCAGAGGTCTAATGAAATGAGCAAAAAATGTACTTGTAATCCTGGGCCACCTTAAATTCCTTCGCACATCTCCATTAGCGTCTTTTGTTTTGTAAATGTGTTGATCAGCAAGTAGCAATTAGCCTGCTATCCCATCCCCCCACTGCCACAGATTTACTTTAGCTCAAGTCTATTTATCTCAGTGTGAGCTGCCTGGAGATGTATAGGGTAAATATTATATTGTTATTTGGAACACATACATTTCATGTGCATTCTATGTCTACAACGATCTGATTAAATGTATAGTAGGATGACAAGAAATGCAAGGCAAGAAATGTTGAACACATACCTGAAACAGAAAGTTTTTTGCATGTCATATTACTAATGACAACATTTTGAATGGCAAGGCTATTCCAAATATTGCAGCGGCTTTAGCGTAGTTTCTCTCAGTGCACACCACTCAGTGTATTCTAACCCATTGTATCTGTGTGCGGATTGTGTCAAAAGCGTAAAGGATTATCGAGATACAGCTTCCAGCCTCAGGAAGACCACCAGCATCTGCATGAATTCCATTAAGTCATGTGCTCAATCTATTTGAACTTCTCCTAGCAAACGCTTCAGAGCCTTTCCTGCACGGACCTCGAGGATCAGATACAGCTTCGTCCCAAGAGCTATAAACGCACTCAATCAGTCAGTTATATGTACATGTATATTGTACTTATGCTTTCATACTGTATATTTTTCATTTTTTTATCTTATTATTATTATTATTATTATGATTATTATTGTTATTTCATCATTTTATAGGAAAATAAGCTTATGGAGAATTTGCATACTGAATCTCATATCATACAATGATAATAAAGGAATTCAATTCAATTTGACAGAAGAGAGCATGTATTTACAGATGATGATGACTGGCTGCTAAATAGATTTAGCTTTCCAAGAGCTATCCTCTTGGAGCTCTGTGCTGTTAGAATATTACAATGTATACTTGATATCATTTTCAACATGAAATGCATTAAAGTATGTATATTACATTATACAGATAAACTGTTAATTTAAATTAGGTATATTGTTAATTATTAAACATATGGGGACACAGTGGCACAGCAGTAGTAATTAGCTGGTGCCCCATCCAGGGATTGTTCCTGCATCGCCCAGCATGCCTGCCGGGACTGGCGTGACTCTATATGAATAGATGGATGAAATAATTAAACATGTATTAAAAAGATTATTCAATGTTCCTTAAAAGTTTTGGAGAATCAGAATTCTAAGTTTGACATTTAATTTAGAACTTATACTGTGGTGATTGGTTATGTGGAGAAAGAAAATGAAAGGAAAGGAATTGGGGGTTTGCCAGAGACAGTACTGCTGCAATAAATTATTTTATCGAGGCATCTTGCGGGAGGCAAGAACCATCCTTGGACAGGACGCCAGCTCATCGCTAACACTGCCCCACCATGCCCACATGTTTAATACATGCTTTACATGTATTTCATAATGAAAGTGATATTAAGTATACATTTTAGTATTCTAAAATGTTCAGAGAGCTGTAATATCATGAATGTAATGTATTTTGTGTGGAGATCTGTGCCTGCACGTTCCTGTCATGGAGAGAAAACCTGTTTAAGAGCATATAGTGATTCACACAGATAGAACACACAGAATATGAAGCATTTAATGAGCTACTTTAGTTATGATGGGATTTGAGAAACTAAAGTATATTAAACATTGTTTTTAAGATTTAAAGACAATATAAGCTATGACATTAAAATGGAAATTTTGAGATTAAAGTCGACATTTCAACCTTTTTTTCACCTTGTCCCTATTTGTTTTTTCTCTGTACCCTAATATGCTTCCGTATAACAGTCAGACAGTGGGCCACAACTCACCTTTTCACAGCAACTTTGATATCTGTCCACTTTTTTTTTTTATTCCGGGCAGTGTGCAACCTTCTGAACACAAACTTTCAAATGCTAATACCTGTAACATATTCCTGGATGAAGTAGATGTATGAGCTGCTGCCTTATAACTGAAAGGTGGCTGGTTTGAGTCCCAGAACTCCGGGTTTTGAGTAGTGACCTGCTAATATTATTATTACTATAATATTATAAAAATATACATTTGATTTGAGTCTGTATCACCCAGTGTAAATTTTGGATACTTGTAATAGTTAGTGCTTTTTTGCAGTTTTATTCTCTCAGTGACGTTCATGTGGTACAACAAACTTGCCTCTCCCTCTCAGCAACATGTAAATTACTTTTTTTTTTTTTTTTTTACTTACGCTTACCCAGATCTTAGTAGACATAGAACACACATGAAATGCATGTATTCCAAATAACAATATGCTTTATTTACCCTATACAATTCCAGATTTCACACGCAGATAAGGAGCCTTGGCTTGAGGTGAGAGAACTTTTTGCCCGAGTTGAGCTCTGTCAAGAGGGGAATGGGGCAGCAGGCTGCTTACTGCTTTTGCTGATCGACACATTTACAAATCTTATACAGGTTTTTATCAATCCCAACATTTACACCACTGTCTTGATTCCCTAATCTTGCCAGAAACTCCTGTCTGAAAATCTGTATCTTGTCAGGTGTTCTTGTTGATTTTTTGTGTATCAGTATATGGGGAATACCATTTGGTGCCTCAACCCTGTATCTTTGTGCTTTCTATTACACTTTGTTTATTGATTTTTTTCAGTTTCTCAGTTTCTTATTCCTTTCTTTTATTAGTATTATTGGATATTTTGTTTTTGTTTTTTTTTCTAGATATTTTGCATTTTGATATTTTAAAATTCTTTTGTAATGTTTACTGAAGTAAATTAATAAAAAATGAATGTTGGGCCGGGGAAAATACTTGTTTATTTTGGCTTTTTATTTTTGTGATAAATCTTTCTCCTTATTTACTGATAAGTCTAAAGTTTGTATTCTATTCCATTCCTCAAGAAATAGCTTTTGAAAGACATAATTCTTTGTTGGCTAATCATCCAGATATAATAAACCCATCTGTCCATTTTCTAAACAATATTCATGAAATGCTAGTAACTCTAGTGTAGCAGGTATTAAAACATTTCATCATCATCGTGAGTATAAGCATCTGTATTGTCTTTTTCTTTGATCAGTTTCTAGTGCCAATCTGTATGTATTCAATATAAAAGATATACAGTATATTAAATAGAATACCCAAGTAACTTAAGAAAAGGCAGTCAGTCAGTTAGTCATTCTACAACCCGCTATATCTTAACACAGGGTCATAGGAGTCTTCTGGAGCCAATCCCAGCCAGCACATGGCGCAAGGCAGGAGCAAACTCCAGGCAGGGTGCTAGCCTACCGCAGGGCACACACACACACCCACACCAAGCACACACTAGGGACAATCTAGGATCACCAATGCACCTAACCTGCATGTCTTTGGACTGCGGGAGGAAACCGGAGCACCCGGAGGAAATCCACACAGACACTTGGGAGAACAGCAGAGGCAGCAGTAGCTTAATCCAAGTGTCTATGGTTCGGTGTGAATAGAAAAATATCCTGATGTTTGTGGGAAATTTGTGATTTGTGCTGGCACCCAAAGATCACAGCAGGGCTGCCCTACTGCACTACAAGTTCCATGGTTAATGGCTGACATCAGAAGCCCAGCGATACAGTCATCTAGCATTTGGGGGAGGCATATAGTTTTGAAACAAAGCCTCCCTCCATCGTTCTGTCACATTGGCCTCCCAGACAGTTAATAGGAAGGAACCAATCCTGGCTGGGACGCCCATCCATGTAAATGATCCTTTACACCTTATTAATGGCTTCTGAGCACTGTCTGGAAGTTGATATTGTTGAGTCAACTACGACTCCTAAATCCTTCTCATAAGGTGTACTTTGATTTTCAGACATCCCATTGTATATTCAAACCTAATACTTTTACTTCCTACTTATAATACTTTATATTTACTGACATTAAATTTAATCTGTTACAACTCTACAGAGGCCTATATACTGTCCAAGTCACTCTGTAATGATTCAATGGATTTCAGTTTATCTGCCAATCCACCTATTTTGGTATCATCTTCAAGCTTAACCAGCTGGTTTCTCATATTCCTATCCAAGTCATTTATATATATTCAAAACAGCAGTGGCCGTAGCACTGACCCCTATGGAACATGCCTAATGTCAGCCAATTCTGATAGGGTTCCTTGCACCATAACCCTCTGCTTTCTGTATCTGAGACAACTTTGCATGCATCTACAAACATCACCCTGAACTCCCATGTCTTTCCATTTGATGCCCAACCTCTCATGTGACATCGTATCAAAAACTTTTTGAATGTCCAGATAATAATATCATATGCTCTACTTTGATCATACCCTTTTGTTGCTTCCTCATAGAATTCTACCATGATAGTAAAGCATGACCTCCCTCTTCTGAACCCATGCTGACTGTTCAGTAAAACTCCTGTTCTTGCCATGTGTTGCACAATCTTATCTTTAATAATCCTTCTGTTAATTTTCCTGTTGTGCATGTTAAGCTTTCAGTCCTCTAGTTGTTTGGATCTGCCCAATCACCTTTTTTATATAATGGGATAATATTTGACATTTTTCAGTCCTGTAGAATTTCTCCTGTGTGCAATGACTTCCTAAATATATGCATCGGGGGCTAATATAAGTTCTTGATAATCTACTCTTTAAGAATTTAAGGGTAAATATTATCTGGTCCTGGAGATTTGCTTGATTTCATCTTATTTAATCTAAGCATTACTTCTTCCTCTACAATTTCTAAATCACTCAGTACCTCCTTAGTGGTCCCTTTTACCACTGGCAGATTATCCACTTAGAAAACTGAGAGTTTAGAGCAGCTGTTACTTCACTATTTCTAACTTTTAATTTGCTATTCTTGATGCACTCCTCCTTGAACATTCTTTTACAACTAAAATATTGAATGTATCTCTTTGGGTCGTCTTTCCCCTTATCTGCTATATTTCTGTCCAGCTGTTTTTTAGCCTTCCTAATATCCTTCTCAATGGTTGAACTCATGTTCGCATACTCCCTGTGATTCACAGTTGAGTTATTAGTCTCATACACATTATACAACTGTTTTTTTTCCTAGGGCAGCTTCTTTTTTAATTCTACCCTGATTAAAACAAAATACTAAATATACACAGGCTTTATCTCTTGTTGGTGCTTTAACATACTGCACTAAAAAACAGTCACTATTTATTTTTATGTCTAAAAAATCTTGTTCTTGTGCTCCACTGTTTACAAGGTTATTCCAGTTAATATTCAGATAGTTAAAGTCCCCTGTGACTATAATATGTCCCTGCAAACTTGCATTTTAAATATTACTAAAAAAGATATGCATTAAAATTATTGTCTGCATAGAGCAGACTATAACACATTCCTAAAATAAAACCTCTTTCTGTAGTGCTTTCCAGACAAAGCCAAATGTCCTCACTAAAAAGGGGTTCATCAACCAAATGCATTTAAATTCTGTTTGACATAAGCAGCAACCCCGCCTTTTCTTTTCTGTTCTTTCTATCATTCCTAAAAATTGTGTATCCCACTATGTTACACTCTTCCCCATCTTTGTTATTTAGCCAGGACTCTGTTACTGCTATAATATCATGACTATGCTCCATTACATACAACTCCAACTTTCTGGTTTTATTTGTAATACATATAGCATTAAGGCAAGCTATTTACTCTTTTTTTTTTGCATTTAAACATTGGGTTAGAATTTACATTAGTATGCATTTTTGTTTTACACTATTGTTTGTTCCTTCATGTACAGTTCTAAACCTGATCTGTCTTAAACCCTTTGCCCTCCATACCTTAGTTTAAACAATCCTCGACTAAGCTACTCATACACCTCCCTAACACATTGGTGCCCATCCAGTTCAGATGTAACCTATTGCAGCAGAACAGGTCCCATCTATTCCAAAAGGAGTCCCGTTGCCCAATAAACCCATACCCTTCTTATCGTACACCAAGATTTGTGCCATGTGTTAAGCCTTCTAGTATCCATAGTCTTACCTCATCTGACATATGTCATGAACAGAACTTTGGAGAAGATTTCTTTGTCAATTCTACTCCTCAGTCTGGCACCTAACTCTAAATTTGTATTGCAGAAATGACAGACTATCCTTACGTATCCTTATGGCATCTCAGGACGTGTGCTGAAAGACTGTGCAGACCAACTGTCTGGGGTCTTCACCAGGATATTCAACCAGTCTCTGTCTCAGTCCACTGTGCCATCCTGCCTGAAATCCTCTATCATAGTGCCTGTGGCCAAGAAACAGACCATCACCAGTCTTAATGACTACAGGCCAGTTGCACTGACCCCTGTGGTTATGAAGTGCTTTGAGAAGCTCATCAGGAACCACATCATGTCATTCATTCTTCCCATGCTTGATCCGCACCAGTTTGCCTACAGAGTAGAGGTCTATGGAGGATGCTGTGGCCACTGTTCTCCATGCTGTTCTGTCCCATCTGGAGCATCAGGGGAACTACACACGGCTGCTCTTCATAGACTTCAGCGCTGCCTTTAATACCATCTTACCCCACAGACTGGTGACTAAACTGTCAGACATAGGACTTCCACATTCCACCTGCGTTTGGATCAAGGACTTCCTGAGTGTTTGCACTCAGAGGGTTAGAGTGGGCCCCTACTTCTCCACACCCATCAGCCCTCAGCACTGGCTCCCCACAGGGCTGTGTGCTGAGCCCCCTGCTCTATACGCTCTACACCCATGATTGCATTCCTGCCCACCACAGTAACACCATTGTTAAGTTCACTGACATTACCACGGTAGTAGAGCTCATCTCTGGGGGGATGAGTCCGCCTACAGGGATGAAGTGGAGCGGCTAACAACGTGGTGTAGGAATAACAATTAATATAACCAAGACAAAAGAGCTCATCGTGGACTTCAGGAAGAAGGCAGACAACATCCAACTACTCATCATCAACGGGGACTGTGTGGAGAGGGTCTCAGACTTCTGCTTCTTGGGAGTCACCATTAGGGAGGACTTGACCTGGGGAACACACACTGTTGAGGTAGTGAAGAAGGCCCAAAAGCAACTCTACTTCCTGAGGGTTCTCAGGAAGAACATCCCTGAGAAACTGCTGGTTTCCTTTTATCGCTGCACACTAGACAGTATCATGGCCTACTGTCTCCAGCTGCACAGTAGCACAGAGGAAAGAGCTCCACAGGGTCATTAAGGTCACCCAGCGGATAGTCGGCCGTCCTCTCCCCTCACTAGAAGAACTACATAGTTCCTGTTCTTCAGGACCCATCAGACCCAGGTCATGCATTGTTTGAACGCCTGCTTTCGGGCAGACATTTCAGATCCATAAAGACTAAACCAAATAGACTGAGAAACAGTTTCTATCCTTCAGCCATTACCATGCTGAATGCTGCTAAGTGGTCAATCTGACCTAGTGCACCTTCATGTTTACAATACAATACACTCTCATGTTTACAATACAGCTCTAAGTTAGCATTGGATAAGGGACAAGTGCAATATAATGTATGTATGAGTGGAAAACATTGTTCTGCTGTTATGCACTATTTTGGTACTTATTTTATTCCCTTTTTATTTTAATTTTAACTTGAGTAATTGTGTTTTGTTTTGTTTTTATTTTATTTTTTGCACTGGAAAATTGCACCTAAAATTTCATTGTACAATGTCTCATTGCTACAATGACAATAAAGATTTTGATTTGATTTGATTTGTTCCAACATGGCCAATGCCCACTATGCTTACACCTGCTCTGGCCAAGAGTCTATCAACAATTCCAGGAAGATCTCCTACATATGTATCCGGAAGGCAACACATCGTGTGAAACTTTCTTTCTCTGGAGCAAATTTGCATTTCAATCCCTCTAATGACTGAGTCCCCAACTATCACTATCTCTCTCTTTCTGGGAACTAGTTTTGAGGTGGCCCGTTGGGACTCCTTATTCCTGCCTACTACCTCAGAATCTTCATAGACACCATCCAGCTCACCAAGAACCTGAAAACGGATAGACACTTTCAATTCTGGAGTTAATGTCCTAGCTCATTGTGCACCCTTTACATTGCGCCTTGTGACTGTGACCCACCTGTCTCTACATGTCTGGTCCGTAATTTCTTCCTGCGCCATCTCAGTACCTCCCTAAAGGACATGTGGGCCACGTCTGCCAATTCTCTACTACAAAGCAGGGCAGCTAGCTCAAAATGCTGTATCAGCTGGAAACTCCTGTAGATTTAGGCCCTTATTGAAGATTGGCTCCTCCAAGTCGTCCTCTGAAAAGTCCAACATCCAACAGGACTTGCATTGCACTGTTCTAATAATTAAAATTATACTTTAGAATACTAAACTGCTCAACTTTTGTTTTTATTAAAATTAAATGATTTAACTTGATTGGTAAAACTTAAAAAAAGGCAAAAAAAAAAATACATTAAAGAACTTCTAGTTATTTTACAGTTTCTGACCCCTTAAAATCATGTAATATTCCCCCCATCAACTGCCTGCTGTTTGTTCTTCTATGAGGTTAATCTTTACATTTCTTTGTCTGGTCTCCTAACTTTTTCTTATTTTCTTATTTTTACTGAAAAGCTCTCCGCTTGCACCATTTTTATTCCTTTGTATTAATGAACCCCTACGGAGTCACCTTCTTAACGGGTGTACTTTCCTGACCACTAAGAACTGTTCAATCTAGAAAAACTTGTTTACTAAATATCCACTGCTATTTAATTTCTTACTGTCTTGTCCACTCCTATAGCCGCTTGTGCATAATCGGCATCTTAATGGTAGCCCCCAGCCTATGTATCACAGAGTCCTTCTCTTTATTGCTTTGAAGTAAGCTGCTGTTTTTTTTTCTCAGTAAGGAACCATTATTTCTGTCACTTATAACCATTCATTCCAATATCACCAGTGATTTGCTAACAGAGATGCTGGTGTCAGCTACTCCTGCTTACTGCCCTGCCTTACCAATGCTAGTTTGAATACAAATAACAAGTACAAGTAACTTTTCCAAATGTTCCCCCAAACACTCAGCTGCCTTTGCTCCTGTGCTGGTGGAAAAAAACCCTTCTAAAGGGAAAAAAAAAACTTTAAAAAATTCTACATGGCTTCTTAGAAGCAACCAAAACACGAAGTTTTTAGGAGGAATTGTATTTTTAATTAACTGTCACACCACATAAAACACAAAAACTCTCAGCTTCTTGTCTTTCATTTGCAAGGATCATGTCAGCACGTCTTAGTCTTCAATCAATAACTCTCAGTAAGTTTCTTACTTGACAGTGGTATACTGTTGGTGTTCTACAGTAGCTGTACCATATAGTCCATAGTAAGATGTTATTGATGCACTTAGACTTTCATTATCCAGAGATTAGTCAGTTAAGCCTTATTTTATATAGCATCCTTCAAGAAGCACTCCATTATATGGTGTTTTACAGAGTGAAAGACAATACATTGCATTCTAAAGTGTTCAAAACATAATATACTAATGGGTCATAAAACGTAAAAGATTCTACTTCATTATTAGTAGAGTTGCAAGTGCATACCCAGCATCAGTTTTGCATGGAGATTAGAGAACACCTGAGATAGCACATTATGGATGGAGTGACCTATGAGTGAATGCAACTCACTTGCAATATTTTTACAGACATGACAGACCTGACAATGTGTGCAAAAATAAGACTGAACAGTTAATTTTCTTTATGTATATATATGCATCTGCCAACAAATCATGTACAGTATGTGATTCAATATTTGTGATTTTGTGTGGTTATAATTCAGTGTATGTGTCAGTATTTTAATATAGCTGTACTTAAGTCATATTTTTTCTCATAGTCACCTCATTTAAATTTAACTGCCATGCTGCATTCGCTCTTCCATTTTCACAAAGAAATCCTACAATTTATTATCGCATTTACTTTCATTGTCGGTTCTGCAGTGTCTAGAAAGCTTTGCAAGGTGATGTCAGAGGGGATTCCTGACAACTACGGTCTTCGCTCATTGTTTGATCACTCTGTCCACTATGTGCCACTTCATATGTTCTCCCTTCCTCATATCAAATTCATGCTGGCTGTTTACTTTGTGCGGCATGGTGTGTGAAAAACATTATGTTGCCATTTCAAGTGAGTTTATAGTAATTTTCTACCTAACTGAATTAACTGGAGTGCTGTGATTCTTCTTCGCACATTGAAATAATTCGATTGATTGTAAGTGTAACATTTTCTCATTGAGTGTTTTATACTTGTCTGCTGAAGAAAGACAGCAATCTGGAAAACAATGTTCGGTAATGTTAATAACAGCGGCCAGATAGTAGTTAGTGATGTAAAATGGATATGCAAATACAGTAAAGTGCAAGTTAGAGGAGAGAGACACACCTGGATACCAACATTCAAAGGTGTTGCTTGTGCCTGTCTTTTGTGTAAACAAAAAAAAGGAAAATATCATCAATCATGTTTTCTGAATACATTTCCAGTGTTGCAACAACTTGGGCATTTGAAGTGCTGCAGTTCAGGGAAAGTCAAGTAAGTATAGGAGTATGGCATGCACACTGATGAAATAATTAAGTATTTAAAAGCAACAACAATTGACATAAGGCTGAGTAAAACTCTGTTGATATAAGACAGGAGGAAAATATCAAAGTTTGTTTAGATTGTTGTCTAAGATTATGAATTCCAGTTTAACCTTTGTTATGTTTGAAACATTTTATTGGGATTTGATCAGTTATCATGAAAAGACAGACATGCTGGTTAGATTTGGGGACTATGAAGTGGCAATATGCTCCAAGAATTCATTGTATAGGTATATGGTGAAGTTATCAGAAGATGATGTATGAGACTGTGCTATCCTTCTTGTAAAGTGGGCAGCTGGGGAACTGCCTTGGATACAGGACCCTTTAAAGGAAATAGAGCTCATGGGGATTTAGGTGCACTAGACATTGTAAAATGGAGTTTTAACATGATGTCACTGAAACAAATGTAAGGGTGCCCTAAGCCTGGAAGTGACTCAATTATGAAGTTTTGAATAACCTCAGTAGCCCTGGCAGATTAGATAAGTAGGGAAAACAATTAATTATCCTGAGGAAAAAATATTAGGGCATGGAGCTAGTGACAGAAAAATAGAGGGTGAGTGAAATGAGAGCTAAAATGAGTAGTTGATGCAATAATTTGGTAATATTTGGTATTTTTCTTTGTATGGAGTTGTGCCACAAGGAAGGCAATGTATGATGCATACTCCATAAAAACTAACTTTGTAATTCCAATTAGTTAAATTAAAATACCAAATTCTTATTATAGACCACACAATCTTTCTGAGATATTGTTAAAACTACAACATCAGTTGCTGTTGAAGTCTTAAATAATAAGACTCCAAAAAAACAATTTTGTAGGCTGCTACTTTTACATATGCAATAAACACAATTAAAGCACAATGCAGTTGTCAACACAAGGACTATATGGCATCTTCCTGGCTTCAGAGACATGATGTGCAGATTGTCTGTGTTCAGGTTCACATGTATTAATATAACAATAAACATAAAATATACAATTATTCTGGTTTATCCATCCATTTTCAAACCCGCTGAATCCGAATACAGGGTCACGGGGGTCTGCTGGAGCCAATCCCAGCCAACACAGGGCACAAGGCAGGAACCAATCCTGGGCATGATGCCAACCCACCGCAGTATTCTGGTTTATGAAAGAACAAAATATTTTTTGCCTGGGTTATCTCTTAATTAAACATTCTTTTTTTCTAAATCACACCACATACAGAACACTTCATCACAAGACACTATGATTATAGTGAATTTAGCAGTAGCTTAACCTAATTATTGGAGCATGGTTCAATCAGCCATCACAGGGATGAGATGGAAAGAATTGTTTGAACTCAATATAAACCACTAGCTAACTTGATATAATTATGGAAATTGACATGGACCAGATTTTTTTAAAATTTCGCCACCAGCACACTTATTTATGTATGTATATGTATGTGTGTGTGTGTGTACATATATCTATATATAAACACGCATGTTTTTATTTACAGCTTCCTGCACACAGCACAGTGCACCAAACAGCCCAAACTCACAGTCCTTTTCTTCCTCATTATTTTCTTTTTCCTTTGCCGCCTCCACTCCTCTCCTGCTCTGGCTCAATGAATATATATATATATATATATATATATATATATATATATATATATATATATATATATATATATATATATATATATATATATATATATAACGATTAAATCTATAATCGAAATTAATTGCATATTAATTAAAATTTTATGTATTTAAGGTACATGACAATGCCAATAAGTCTAGCATTTTGATTGGTTCTATCAATAATGTTGTCCTTAAAATGATATGAAGAAAAGTAGACATTATATTATGTTTTGACTATTTAGTCAGTTGGTTAAGCACACCGATTTATTCAAACTGGTAGGTTCAAGAATGCTATTTTTATTAACAACAGATACAGAAAACAAATGTTCACAAAGGACAGTAGTGGTCAGGGATGTGGGGATGCTAAATATTTTCTAACCAACTTATCAGGGACACACAAAGAAATGGGATAAACATGCAACCACCAGGAAGGTAACATGCAGGACACAAATCTCGGTTCTTACTAGAATGTAGCAGCGGTACCACCGCGCCACAGTGCCACCCTAATCTTTTAAGCGTCAGATCACGCTATTAAATGTATTATTAAAAAGAGAGTGTAGCCCTTCAATCATCTACTGTATTTTGAGAGAAAGGGAAACTTTAAAAAACATTTTTCTGCACCTAATTATTTTAACAATTTCTGATAACTCTGTTTTTTGTCCAGGAGATCCGTGAATGACAGCTTTATAAGTCGCCCAAAGCTCTTGTTATACCATGTACATTAAGAAGAGGCATCAGAGGCAACAGAGTTTACCATTTGATCAAAACCATCACCTTTGTATGCTTCACTATCACTACTACAGGAGTCTACTGTATAATGTAGCCACTGGCCATTTATGAAGAACTGTCATTAACATGACAAACTGCTTTCTGCTTCATGCATGTCTTGCTCTGGAAGCCCATATTCTATCCATCCTTCTGCTGCAAATGCAAAGTCAACTGCTGCCATTTTTTGCATATGAGTAAACTTGGGGAAGCCGGTGTACGTGAAACTAGTAGTGGACAAGTGATCTCAGGGACAAAGGTAGTGATATCAAAGAAGACAACATCAGCCAGTGCAGAGGCAACAATAGTGTAGTGAAAGGGGTACCAGATTCAGTATCTCCAACTATTTTCTAGTGTTGTCAAGTTACTCAGATTTAAATAACAAATTTAAATGTTGCCATAAAAAATGTTTTAATCATGTCAATCAACATTTCTAATAGATATATATTGTCACACACATGCGCATAGGTGACTGTTTGCAGGCTCAAATATAAGTGTTTCTCTGCCGAACCAGGGGTTGGCACTGTCCTCTGGTGCTTCTCCCTTTTCTCCCTTTGCAGACCATCAGAAGAACCCACCTCCTAATGATGTAATCTCCACCTCCCAGGAAGTTGCAGGTACAGATGGGCAAATACAGGATCCAATTTGCTAAGGCTGGGGCACGGGCACCGGTGCATCTAACAATCCAGCAGGATTGTTCACAGAAACCATCCCAGGTACTGTTAACATTACAAGATAATGATGCCATTGAGTCTTATTTCCTGATATGTGAACATACAGCTGTGCATCACCATTGGGAGGTAGCAGAATGGGAAAACACATTGGCACCATTCCTGAAAGGTGTAGCGTAGAGGACCTATTATGACCTCGGGGAGCAAGACACTGCCCACTATGACACCATAAAAGCCAAGGTGATACGGCTGTGCAGAGAGTGGAGGTTTGACCCAGAGCCGCCCTACTTCCCACAAGCATTTGATTTATGGGCAAGGTGGGGCAATGGCTACAGCCAGATATATACATAATTCTAAACAGGTCGTAGTACAAGTGATTTTTTTGGTTAATACCCTACCCAAATTCCTTGGCCAGCTGCTCCGCCAACAAGCGTTAAAAATATGGTTGTGCTAATCGATACCCTTGAGTGACATCAGTTGGTGTTGCATTCAGAAAAGTCCTCCTCTTTATCAAGCCCACATGGGACTTGCAACCCATCATGAGCCCTCCTGGTGCGACAAAGAATGCGCAGCAAGGACTAAGGAGATGTACACACTCCCCAACGCAGTTTCAAGTGCAGGGAACCTGAACATACCATCCTGAATTGCCTTCCACTCGGGGAGCTGACAGATTGCAGCAAAGTGAAAGGAGAAAATTATTGTTTTTGCTAACATCTTGTCTCTTCCTTGTATGTGCTGTTGGTTAATGGGTACAGGATTGTGGCACTTATGTATTCTGGCAGCAACAATTCTATTGTTGCTCTCCATTTTGTGCTACCACAACAGTGGCAAAGCGGAAGGACTAGTCTAACCTTTATCCATGCAGAAAGTCAGTGGTATCGGCCTACCACTTAATTCCTCCACTATGACAGTACCTTAAGAGTGCTGCAGGTGGCAATGCTCTGAAATCCACCATATCCAGTAATAACGAGGCGAGACTGGTCCGTCAACAAATGCAGTGTGACACAGACCAATCTGGTAAAATGTTTGGGTCTAGTTATGGACGGAGGTAATCTGTACCAAACCATCTCCACGCCATGTACCCAGTATATATATACATATATATATACAGTAATCCCTCCTCGATCGCAGGGGTTGCATTCCAGAACACCCCGCGATAGGTGAAAATCCGCGAAGTAGAAACCATATGTTTGTATGGTTATTTTTATATATTTTAAGCTCTTAGAAACTCTCCCACACTGTTTATAAATATTCTCCACACAGTTATACAGTAAACCCTTGTTTATAGCGGTTGATCCACTCCAGACAGATAAATGAATTTCCAAGAAGTAGGATTCTTTATTTATAAATCTAATATTTTCGCAGTTAGAGCATTAAAAACCTGTTTACGACCTTCTAAATACGTTTTTTAACATTATTAGAGCCCTCTAGACATGAAATAACACCCTTTAGTCAAAGGTTTAAACTGTGCTCCATGACAAGACAGAGATGACAGTTCTTTCTCACAATTAAAAGAATGCAAACATATCTTCCTCTTCAAGGTGCGCATCAGGAACGGAGAATGTCAGAGAGAGAGAGTAAAGTAAACAATCAAAAATCAATAGGGCTGTTGTGCTTTTAAGTATGCAAGCACCGCGATAAAGTGGCGCAATGAAGGGATTAATATGAAGGTAGCCTTTCAGCATTTTTTTACAGGCGCGTCCATATCTTCTAAGGAAACAGCCACTCTGCAAACAGCCCCTCTGCTCACACCCCCTCCGTCAGGAGCAGATAATGGGGCCAATCATATGCCTCCCTGAAGGTATTGCATGATGGATAAGTATCTGCCTGTATTTCTCAGAGAAAGTGAAAGAGACAGAAAAAAGCAAACAATGAAAAATCAATACGGGCTGTTAGAGCGAAGCAGCACGCGGGAAGCATATCGTATATCATTGAGGAGTTTTATTTAATATGTAATACGTGCTGATTGGGTAGCTTCTCAGCCATCCGCCAATAGCGTCTCTTGTATGAAATTAACTGGGCAAACAAACTGAGGAAGCATGTAACATAAATTGAAAGACCCATTGTCCGCAGAAATCCGCGAACCAGTGAAAAATCTGTGATACATATTTAGATATGCTTACATTTAAAATCCGCGATTGAGTGAAGCCACAAAAGTCGAAGCGCGATATAGCGAGGAATCACTGTATATATATATATATATTGTGACAGATTAGGGTTTTCTCGCTCCCTTGTACCCTCAGACCACACGTCAGACACCAGGTAAAAGACCAAATAATTATTATTTATTATAATAATGTGCACAAAGCACGCTCCTCTCCACAATTCTCCAATAAACAATAAACGGATCACAATAACATTCCTCCTCTCCCAGACGCTTAGCCACCCTGACTCCCAACTCAGCTCGTCCGTCTGGGATTTCCCACAGTCCTTTATACTCCTTGATCCGGAAGCGTTTCATCCTCTCTGTCCATGTGACCTGAAACACTTCCGGGTCAGATAAAAATCCTTCTTTTCTTCACCCAGGAAGCACATCGTTCCCTTTGTCCACGTGAATATGACGTACTTCCTGGGCGTAAGGCAAATAGTCTCTGGGCATCCCTGCAGTGACTCCTGGTGGCCCCCATGGTATCCAGCAGGGCTGTGCATTAAAAGTCCATTGTCCCTGATGGCATTCGGGGCACCTCTATGCTGCAAGGAGGGCTCCATCTGGTGGCCTGGGGGTATTGGCTGGGTTGAACGGCCGGCCATGTACCACAATATATACTGTGTATATATATATATATATATATATATATATATATATATATATATATATATATATATATATATATATACTGTATATATATGTGTGTGTGTGTATATATATATATATACAGATGTATATGTACTGTATACACTCTAAGACAGTGTTTGTTGTGCTGTATATATAAAATCTTTAGGAAAGAAACAGTTTTAATTCCTTGAGATGCAAAGTAAGAAAAAGACAGACTTTTACTAAAATATATTTTTAATTACTCTAAACCCATTTAGGTATATGATGTTTAATTATTCTAAAATAACATATCTTTTTGGCGCAGACTTAAGCAAATTTCCGGTTGCAGTTATTTAAATGAGTTGTCACCCATTACAAAATTACCTTAAAAATGTACCATTTTATACATTATGTATGATACATCTGCAGTGAAAAATTACCAGGCTTTTCTAATCAAATTGTTAATCATGGCAAGACATTATCAGGGCACTATTTAAATTTTATTTTAGAATGGCAGTGTTGCCCTTTAGCATAATGTAGGAATAAATGGGCCTAGTACTGACATATGGCATGATACAGTAATCATATAAATTTATTTTATTCTCAATTGAGGGTCAATGGAATTTTAGCATTGAGAGTAGCATAGCGATTGTGGTTTGGTTTGTTCCAACAGATGCTTGTGGGCTTGTAAAAATGAGGCAAGCCAGACAAGGAAGCCTTTATTAATCAAGAGAGGGAGCCAGAGGCTTTCTGAGATATCGCCCATCAATCACACTGTCAATGCTGCTGATGAGAGTAAACCTTCATTCC
The DNA here is from genome assembly GCF_016835505.1 of Polypterus senegalus. Classification (NCBI taxonomy): domain Eukaryota; kingdom Metazoa; phylum Chordata; class Cladistia; order Polypteriformes; family Polypteridae; genus Polypterus; species Polypterus senegalus. Next base: position 154,503,824 of record NC_053164.1, on the reverse strand, counting down.
CTGCTTCTAGCCGAGGGAAGCCTCCGCCTCTAGGGAGTGGAAACTTCCATCATTTGACAAGGTTGTAGAGACTTACTGTATGACATGTATTAGGAAGTTAAAAGGATTTCCTCATTCATATTCCTTATGTCTTCAGATCACACATTCTGTTTAAACTGAGCTTTCATTTGCTTTTTGTTTCTATTTCAAAGAACCATCAGCATATGCCATGTATAAGAGTTAAGGTTTTTAGCAAATTTATTAAAAATAAAAAACTGAAATATCCAACGGGCTAAAGTATTCAGACGGTTTATTCATTACTTAATTAAATCACCTTTGGCATCCTAGAATATGAAATGACAAGTTTCACAAGCTTTAATTTGGAGATTTTTCTGCCATTCTTTTCTGCAGATCCCCTCAGGATCCATTGGGTTAAATGGTAAGACTGTTAGTTGGCAGATACAATACAATACAATACAATTTATTGTTATATAGCCCAAAATCACACAAGAAATGCTGCAATGGGCTTTAACATGCACTGCCTTTTGACAGCCCCCCAGCCTTGACTCTTTAAGAAGACAAAGAAAAACACCCAGATACACCCAAACAGTTGAATTTTGTTTTCATCACACTGTTGTTTCTCACAGTCTGAGAGTCCCTTAGGTGTTTTTTTGTAAACTTCAAGTGGGCTTTCATGTGTCTTTTACCAGGGAGGGACTTCTGTCCAAATAGTCTGCCATAAAGCCCTGAATGGTTGAGTACTGTAGTGATGTTTATTAATCTGGAAGTTTCTCCGGACTTTACATAGGTTCTCTGGAGCTCAGACAGAGTGACCATTGGGTTCTTGGTCACCTCTTATACCAAGACCCTTACCCCCGCTTTCTCATTTTGTCTGGGCAGCTAACTCTAGGAAGAGTCATGGTTGTTCAAGGTTTCTTCCATTTCAGAATTATGTTACATTATGAAGCAGTCCCCTTTTTGTGTTAAAATCAACCATTCCACAAATCATTTTGGGTATGCCCTGGTTAAAGCAATACTCCTCAAATTGATTGGGTAAAGAAAGACATTATTAAGTGGGACACATGTACCCATTCTAATACCTTACTTTTCAATTTGTGGAGATGTAATATCTCATCTCCCAACCCCATCAAGGTATTCTTGTAGAATCGGATGCCCCATCTTGAGCTTGCTCAACCAATTTCTCTAAATTTTCTAGAAATGTAGTTAATATCATGCCCAATATTCTAGAATTGAAAAAAAAAATACATGATTATGTAGGGACATGTGAAACTTGCTGTAGAGCTAAGCCTACTCAGGAATTCCATATTGGGTTACTAAACACTATTTCAGTCTCTAGTCAGAACCCTTGTGGATTTGTTATGAATATATTCATGCTCCTTACTTATTGACTAGATTTCTTGCTCACTTTCCATGGAAACCAGGTAGATGTGTTCAGAGTCTATGCCTTAAAAAGGGGGCCAAATTGTGATTGCTGTTCATTCATTTTTTAAAAGGAGTTTATGGGACTTTTTGTGGCTATTCTGAGGTTTCTGAGATTGAGAAATATGATTCAAACATTTCACCCTTAGTTCCAAGCAGTTGTCATTTTTTGTTGTCTTTTTGGCACACCAGTTTGAATATTGATGGCAGTGTCATTTTGTGATTTTCACATCCTGTTATATTATGAAGTGCTTTGGAATCTGTGTTTAGATACATTTAAAGACTTAATGTGTACTTCTCTGTATTTCTCGGTTTTCTGACTTACATTCAATCTTAAGTTTGATTCTTGTCTCCCATTTCTGGATTGGCAAAATATTGATTTTTCTCTGTTTTGTTCCTGTTTCATCTTTTGATCCAGAAAATAAATATTCAGTCTGCTTTGGCAGAACATTAAATGCATTAGCTTATTCACAAACCAGGCAAATGAAGATTAATTTTTATATTAAATTAGTATAATATATACAGTAGACTCATATATTTTATAAGCTCATTATTATTGTGTGTATAGAGCAGGGTAAAATTCCTACTTGCAGATATTATTCAAAATACAACAATTTTGCTACTGTCTGGTGCAATGATTAATGTGCATAACCCTTACCTCAAACCTCCTTACCTCACTTATCTTAAAAACTATAATTACTTTATTTTGAAACTCCTGTCTTACTTACCTGAAAAACTTAGCTGTACAGAAGCTAAAACAAGTATGTTGTTGCTGTAAATAGGGCTGTTGAGAAGTAAGCACTTCCAGAAGGTACATTTTGCTCCCAAAAAGCTTTGTGTTTTGGATGTTGCTGAGGAACCATTTGGGAGCTTATAAAGGCTTTTTTTCTCTTTAGAATTAAAAGCAGTGGAGTGGTTGGGGGGGCAAATGGAAAAGCTACTTGTTAATTGTATTCTTGTTCAAGGTATGATGCTAAACTGCATCTGGCCCTGAAAGTGGTCCTCCAACTTGCAGGGAAATCATGGGAGTTGGTGGCAGGATTGGCACTCCAGCCATGTAAAAAAAACTTCACACAGCTCTGTGATGAGAGACAGGACTCCTTTCTGCTTTCCGTGGGAGTAGTTCTGCTGCTGCCCATTATTTCAGGGATGAGGGCAAGCCCTCGAGAGCCTCTTCCCAGGAAGAGTCTAAACTGTCAGAGAGCCAGTGAGGTCAGGCCTGTTGGGTATTGGAAATGGTGTGGTGCTGAGGCATCACCCACTCCACAGCAGCACTTAGGTACCAATCTGAGGGAGCCCCTCCAGGTAGGCATGTGGAATGTCTTGTCTCTCCGGAATGATGATCATTTTCCTTTGCTGTCAGAGGAGCTTCGTAAACTCTGTATTTCAGTTGCGGCACTCTCTGAGATGCGCAGACTTGGGACTTGCCAGATCTCTGTAGGTGGGAGAACCTTATATTGGTCTAGTCACTCTGATGGCAGTCATACTCAGGTAGTAGCTGTTGCTCTGGTGGATCGACTCCTTCCAATGGTGTCCGATGTCACTCCTTTCAACGAGTGTATTATGATACTCAGATTAAGGCACTCGCTGGGTGTCTTGTCTTTTGTCTCAGTTTATGCTCCGAACTCGGTGAGTGATTTTTGGTGAGGGAGACATTTTATTCGCAACTTTGCTTGGTGGTTGATGGGTGCCCACGAGGTGACATTTCTCTAGTCATGGCTGACTTCAATGCGACCACTGTCACTGACAGGGCTGTCTATGAGGATTGAGTCGGTCCCCATGGGCCTGGCAACTGTGATGAAAGTGGCTCCATGTTCTTTGATTTTGCAAAAAGTCAGGGGCTGCGGAGTATTGGATCCTGGTTCTACCATCCTGAGCCACATCGTTGGATTTGGTACTCTAATACTGGTGGAGCGGTGAAGTAGATTGATCAATTCCTCGTGGGAAGGCACTGGAGGCTTCTAAAAACCTACAGGGTCCACAGAAGTGCTCAGTTTTTAAATTTGGACCACAGACTTGTTGTTGCTACTCTGAAGATCTAGGTTAGGTCTAGTAGGCTACCAGACTCCAAGATCAGGCTGTTTCTAACAAGTCTGTACACAATTTGTGTGAGGAACTTACAGACTAGGGTGTGACTGTTGATCCTAATGTGATGTGGGAGACTTTCCAGGACAAGCCCCAGTTGGTGTTAACCGAACTGAGTAGGATGGCTGTGATGTCTCTTAGGGCAGATAAGGAGGTATTTGTTAGTGAAATCTGTGAGTAAGTGACACAGAATTTGTGGGCTAACGACCCACTCCCACTTACAGTGGAATCGAAGCATTATGCACATCCAAATCTCATTATTCGGAGAGTAACTCAGGGTGGCTGATGGAATGGTCCTTATGGATGATACTGCAATTGTGACCCACTGGGCTGGCTGCTTTGAGCAGCTGTTTAAAGCTGTTCCTCTGGCTAGGATGTTAGATACAGTATCTCTGGGTCCATGGTTCTTGATGCTAATCCTCCAATTAGCTGTGAACCACCCAGTCTCACTGAGATTGCACAGGTGGTGAACCAGCTGAGGGTAGGGAAGGCTGCAGGGATCTGTAGTATCCAGGGTGAACTTCTCAAGGCTGGTGATAAGACTGTCCTCCTGGCATTGCAAGCAATCTTTGCTTCCATTTGAGAGACTGACTGGAAAATGGAACTTCTCATCCCTATCTGGAAAGGGTAGGCTGACCACCTGGATTGTGGCAACTACAGGGGGATAATGCTGCTTTCAGTGCCGGGTAAGGTCCTTGTTAGAGTCATCCTCAATAGCATCTGTGATCACTTGCTCACCTACCAGAGACTGAAGCAGTCTGGTTTTATGCCTAAGAAGTCTACCATTGAGTGCATTGAGGATTCTCATGGAACATAAATGCGAATATCAGCAGAGTTTCTTTGCAGCTTTTGTCAATTTTCATAAAACATTTGACTCAGCTGATCTAGCTGCCCTGTGGGATTTCCAGAGGCTTCGTGGGATCACCTCATAGTTGCTGGATATCATGGCTGGCCCGTACACTGCCATGTACGGTGAGCGGTGTGCACAGTGGCGGCAGGAACCTCTGCGTTTTTCCCAGATGATTCTGGGGTTTGTCAAAGATGTGTTCTTGCTTCTACTCTGTTCAATGTTTGCATGGACTGGGTGTTGGGCAGGGTCTTGGCGTCCAGCAGCTATGTGGCATCTGTTGGTGAAGAGAGATTCTCTAATCTTTGACTTTGCCGATGATGCTGTGATCTCAGCGGAGTCAATTGAGGCTTGATTGGGGCTCTCGAAAGATTGAGTGAGGATTCTGAGTGTCTGGGCTTGGGAGTGTCCTAGATAAAAACCAAGATCCAGGCCTTTAATGACCTCTTAGGCACAGCCACCTGCAGAGAGAGTGTTGACCTTGTTGAGAGGTTTACTTACCTAGGCTGCGACATTCACGTCTTGGTGACTCTTCCTTTGCAAGTCAGTAGACGGATTGGGAGAGAATGGGGGGTCATGATGTTGCTGGAAAGGGTATGTGTGGTGCTCCTGATATCTTTGTAAAAGGATGAAGGGAGTCTTGGTGCTTCCTGCTTTGCTATATAGTTGTGAGACATGGACACTATCCAGTGACCTGAGATGAAGACTGGACTCCTTTGGTACTGTGTCTCTTTGGAAAATCTCTGGGTATCGCTGGTTTGACTTTGTGTCAAATGAGTGGTTGATCATGGAGTCTCGAATGAGGGACATTACAGTTACAATTACGGCACTACAGCCACGTGGCGCAATTCCTTGAGGGTGATCCTGCTCACAGGATCCTCATTGTTGAGGACCCGAGTGGCTGGACCAGGCCAAGGGGACATCCACATAACACCTGGCTGTAGCAGATAGATGTTTTTTTCCAGAAGGTGGGGCTGGACAGCATCTCTGGCTGTGGGTTTGCTAACCGGACTGCGAGTTGTTTCATCATGTGATGGGTGCGGCAACATGTTGTATTTTTTTATTATCTTATTAAGTAACAAAAACAACGATTACTTAGTGGGGAAAAAAAGGTAGTGTCTGACTTTAAAGCGGTAAAGAGAAGGGCTTAGTGGTAAGTCGGCAGGCGGCTAGAGTAAATGCGCCAAGACAGTATGATGTGTGGGTCACAGACTTGCACAAGAGAGAAGGAGGTGAGTCCAGTTTTCCGAACATATCAACTTTATTGTTGTGAAGACAGGGCCATTTTCAATGCATTTATTCAAACGGGTGCTGTCAATGCAACATACAAATAGTGACAATGACATTGTCCTGCATTCACTCCTTTCACAGACCAGAAGAACAAATAGCCATTCAACACAAGAGGAGAGCACAAAGCCAGGCCAGCAACCAGTTTTAAATGTTTCTTGCATCAACCATAGAGTGACAGACACATACACGGTGATCCTGCGAACTTGCAGTTGCACTGTAGAGGACAAGTGATCCCTCCATGCATTAACAGAGTTCTGATGCACAGTGCAGTTGGGGTTGCTGGAGTCTGAAAATCTCACAACTGTAAGAAACTAGCACAGGATACTCAATAAGTGGGGTTTTCTAGATTGAACAGTTCTTAACAGTCAGAAAAGTAGAGCAGTTAAGAGGGTGACAGTGTACGTGTTCAGTAATACACAGGAATACAAATGGTGCAAGTGGAGAGCTTTTAAGCAAGGAATAAGAGGAGTACAAAGTTAGTGAGAGCAGATAAAGAAAAAGAATGGTAGCCTCAAAGAAGGCCAAACAGCAGGCAGCCTAGGGAAAGAACACGAGTTAAAGGAGCTTTAGGAGTCAGAAGGTGTAAAATAACTAGCAGTTCTTTAATCCATTTTTTTGCCTTTAAAATTTTTTAGTTTTATCATTTATGTTAAATCATTTAATTTTAATAATAAAAAAGACTTTTAAAACAACCAGTTTTAGAATTCCAAAGTCAAACTTTAATAATGAGGCCAGTGCAATGCAAGTCCTGTTGGATGTTGGCGATTTTAAAGGATGACTTGGAGGAGGCAGTCGTCAATGAAGGCTACATCTGCAGGAGATGCCAGCTGATTCAGCACCTTGAGCTGAGAGTCGCTGAACTGGAGGAGGAGTTGGATGGCCTGCCTTGTAGTAAAAAATCAGCAGACCCTAAGGTGGCAGGGGAAGTGATTACAGACAAGATAGGTAGAGATAGGTGCTGAAGGCAAAGGATACACACCATCCAGGGGCATCAACCCCATAATTGGATGTCTCAAACCTTTCTCAGGTCCTTGTGGAGCATTTTCCTTCCTCTGGGTGGTAACAGGGACTACTACTAAGTTGGCACTGAATGAGTTGAAAATTGAGAAGTACAGCTTAGATTAAATAAAACAAATCTCCAGGACGAGATAAGATGTACCCTTGAATTCTCAAGAAGGTTAGCAATATATAAACCTTTGATGTGTATTTTCAGGAATTCACTGCACAATAGGGAAATTACAAAGGACTGGAAAACAACATATATTATTCTGTTATAGGAAAAGGGTGACTGGGCAGATCCAAGCAAGTATAGGCCAGTAAGTTTAACGTTCACCACAGGCAAACTAATGTAAGGAATTATTAACACTAGAATCCCTGAAGCCTACTAAAAAACTCATAATCCTGGGCCCTTTAAATTCCTTTGCACCTCTCCATTAGCATATTTTGTTTTGTAAATGTGTCAATCAGCACAAGCAGCAAGCAGGATGCTGTCCCATCCCCTCCCAGTGCTGCAGTGAACTCAGGCAAAAAGTTCTCTCAGCTCAAGTCCAGGCTTCAGGGATTCTAGTGTTAAGGATAAGTTTGTGCAACACCTGGCAAGAAGAAGAACTTTACTTAACAGTCATAATAGGCTTAGAAAAGTGAGGACATGTTGTTACCTGAGAGGTCAGGAATCAAACTAAAGGAAGTGAGTTCAGGGAGCTCTTTGTAGTTGTTACAGAATTGGCTCAGACAAAGGAAACAGAGCGCTATGAGGTGAGGAACCCTATTTGAACTGGCCAACAATAAGAGTGGTGTTCCACAGGGTCAATGCTAGGGCAGCTGCTATTTTAAATATATATAAATGATTTGGATAGGGATACAAGTAACTATCTGGTTAAATTTGCAGATGATACCAATCTAGGTGGATTAGCAGAAAATAGAGAATCTGCTAAATTGCTACAGGGGTACTTGGACAGCATACAGGCTTGGGCAGATTTGTGGCAGATTAAATTTAATGTAGGCAAATGTAAAGTATTACACAAAGGAAGTAGAAATGTTAGGTTTGAGTACACAATGGGAGGTCTGAAAATTGAAGATACGCATAAGAAGGATTTAGGGGACGACACTATCAACTTCCAGTTAGTGTTCAGAAGTCATTAAAAAGGCAGAATCAGAACGTTAGTGTCATGATTTAGGTTGAAATTTGAGGCTTTATAGCCTTTTCCTTTTATGGAGGCCATTTTGTATACCTTTGTCAGGATCATTCCCACATATCTAGGGACATGGTCTCTGGGGTTGTGACTATAAATTAATCAGCAGGTGGGATCAAATGTCAGGCTTTTGCACTGAGCCGTGACACATCTGCAGATAAAACCTTATTTATATTTTTGAATTCTCATTGTGATTATTTCTTGTGTCTTGTTATTGTTATTGACTGATTTTTGCCTCTCCTCTGGGTTTTATTTTAATTTTTTTATTTTGTCTTTTGCTTGCATCTCCCAGTTTATTCAAGAAACTAGTTATCTTTTTTCCTGCCAAGCCAGGACAGTTAGGTTATATAACATGATAGTATGTGTAGAGTACAAATCCAACGAGAATAACCTTTAAGCTAATAAAGCACTGGTGAGTTGAGGTCTGGAATACTGTGTACGGTTTTGGTCTGCAGGTTACAAAAAGGACATAGCAGTGCTAGAAAACATCGAGAGAAGAGAGACTAGGCTGATTCCAGGGCAACAGGGGATAAAATATGAGGAAAAATGAAAAGAGCTGAGCTTTTTCAATTTTAGCAAAAGAAGATTACACTTGTGAAGGGAATTAGTAGAGTGGATTGAGACTTATTTGAAAATGAGTTCATCAAGAACACAAGGACAGAGTTGGAAAGGGTAAATTTCGCACAAGCATTAGGAAGTTTTTCTTTACACAGAGAACCATACACACATGGAAGTAAATATAAAGAATTCTAGAGCAAATATAACTTTCAGTGAAGAACTACAGTATACAGTTAAACTAAAAACATAAAACTGCGAAACACTTTGGAAACTTTAGCATAGTGCTCCCCTGTGCAGCACTAAAATGACTTTCTAAATTCATTGAGTGATCATTTTGCCTCTGTTTGCTTTGAAGTTGATAACTCCACAAACCATTCATTCTATCAATCTCCAAACTCATACCATTATGAGCATACTATGTAGCATACCAATGTACTGAAGTGGATAAAGTTTTATCTTGGTTATAAAATAGCAGTCTGTCACTCTTAACAAGCTTTCCATTTTTTGCTGACCCTTTTATGTATAAAAGACAAAAAAGAAAAACATCTGTAATCACACAGGATACTCTATTTTGAAGCATTTTTTGAGCAGGAGAGGAAGCTATAAATAACACTAAAAGCATACTACTTTTTCTTTGCCAAAGATGGAAAATAGTGGGACTGATTACTCATGCATTTTACAGATTTTGCAATATGGAAAGGTTTCATGATGCTCTTTATGATGGTAGGAGAAGATGTACTGGTGTGTCATTTGTGTGGGTGATAATATGACTGGCAAGTTGATAAGAAGATAACAGCAACTAAAATACATGGTAAAGTACAGAATCTCTTGGAAGGCTTCCTTAAACAGCTGCAATTAGGTGATGGCCATATTTGGATGAAAATGAAAAAAAATCATCTCTCTCCTTCTTTTTCTTTTTTCATTTTTCCATTGAGTGAGAATATATATTGTCTGGAGTACTGTGTATAATACTGTATCATAAAAAATGACAGAAAGTGGTACAAGGTACCATAAATTACTCATTTTATCCCCAACACAGAAGCAAAGAGATGGGCATTACACATTATTAAACATTTTTTTAATATAATAGTGGTAATGCTGAAAGTAAAAATACAAAATAAAAAATATCTAACTTGCCAAGCAGAATTACAGTAGTGCAGCTTTCAGGTTCATGAGCTAATATTCATGAAGAATTTTCTTTCTTCTTTACATGCACTTTATCAGAGCACTCTTTGCCCTCACTCTTTTCTTTTTCCATTCTTCTATTGTCTGGTCATTTTTCTTCTTCCTCTCGATAAGCTTTTGCTCTTCCTTGTACTCCAAAGTAAAATGCACAGGTGAAGGGTAAACAACGTTCCTAAAAGGAGTTACCCTAAAAGTAATGTTTTACTTGTTTTTTATGCCAACAATCAGTCAATCAGTTGGTGCATTACCACCTGATCACATCAAGCACTTTGTGGATTTGCTGGACGTTTAAAAGCCAAGCATCGGGGGCTTCATGTATAAACGGTGCATACGTACAGAAATATTGGGTAAGAACTTTTCCACGATTAAATTGCGATGTATAAAACCTACACTTGGCGTAAAGCCACGCACTTTTCCACGGTACCTCATACCTTGTCGTACGCAAGTTCTCCACTCGGTTTTGCAGACTGGCGGCACCCAGCGTCAAAGCAGTGCTACTGTTCCTGTGTGGTTACACCTTATTTTCCTGATGCGGCTTTATAAATACACTGAAACTAACCGCATATTGTTTATTGTTGTAACGCATCTGATTGTAATTAACTTGTAACAATATAATGGTCCAGGGAATAGCCATAGTATTCCAAATACCATAACTGCTTTAGCGTTGTTACTCTCACTTCTCCTTCTTCTTCTTCTTCTTCTTCTTTCAGCTCCTCCCGTTAGGAGTTGCCACAGCGGATCATCTTTTTCCATATTACTCTCACTGCACCACTCGGAGTATTTATATCACTGTATCTGAGTGTGAATCACAGCAGCAGCTGATCGGAAAGAGAATTATCGGTATACAGCTTCAAGGACACGCTGTCTCAGCCACAGCAAAACGTTTTAAAGCCTTTCCTGTACGGACCTCGCGGTTCAGAAACAGTTTCATCCCAAGAATTTTAAATGCACTCAATCAATTGCACCTTGTAGAACTGTTTGTACTTATAAGTACAATCACCCCACTGTAAACTTGCACTATAATATCGCACAACCTGAGCCACTTTATAAAGCGCGTATTTACATATGATGACGATATAATTTTTAAGGTGAAATGCAGCAAAACATGTTTATTAAATTATACAGATAAAGCTTTAACTTCATTTAAATAATCTATATTCTTCACTGGGAGTGTCGTGAAGGATAGAATAATTAACATGTACTATGAAGATATTTCATTGGTCCTTAAACATTTTGAAGAATCGGCGCTAAGCTTACAGATGGCTTAACTTCTATTACAGAGCTGATTGTGTGGCGATCAGTTACTTGGGGAAAGAAAAGCAAGGACTGCAGTGGCGGCTACGCCAATATATATTGAATACAAAACAGAAAGAGAAAATAACAACACAGCTAAAAACGCATTGACAAATTTCGGCAAAAGTTAACTGCTTGTGTCATGAGCACGAGCCGGCTATGCAGTGTCTGCAATGGACGCGGCTATCCACCGTGCATAAGATCTTCCTCTGCCCAGTGCCACCACAAGTCTAGAGCCGGCCCTGAGTACTGCTGCAATAAATTATTTCATCGAAGTGAAACACATGTTTAATAATATGCTTTAACTCCTATCATCATAAAAATGATATCACATATACATCTCAGTATTTTAGTTATTCAGAGAGCTGTAATATCACAAATGTAATGGATTCTGTGTCCAGTTAGAGGAAGAGAGTCGGTTTAAGAAGCAAGTAGTGATTCACACACATAGAGCACATAGAAGATCAAATACAAAACAAAGCATTTAACGTGCTACTTTAATTACGATGTGATTTGAGAAACTGGTTAATTAAACGATTTTTAGATGAAGTTTATGATGTTCTACTTTAATGACAAAATAAACTACGTGATTAAAGTGGAAATGTCGAGATTGAAGTTGACATTTTGTGCTTTTTCCCCACTTTGTGCCTTTTTTTCTCTGTACCCTAATAAGCTTTCATATGACACTCAGACAGCGGGCTACAACTCGTCTTTTCATGGCGACTTTGATATGTGACTTCTTTTTTATTTCCAGCACTATGCGATTTTGTGAACGTGAGCTTTCAAGTTTCTCCAACACGCTATGTCACTCGATCAACTTCCTTTTGTTGATTATACCACGGTTTATTTGAACAAATAGTATGTTTTTCCTTTGCCTCCACTTGGTATTCGCTGAAATTCTTATATTTTTCCCGTGCTTTTCCCATTGTCTTTTCACAGAAGGCTGAGCTTAATGGCGATTTATATTGATTTGCATATTCAACGAGGCGTAATTCTGAGAGTAGTTGGGGTGTTACAAAAAGCGCGTGCACGAGTGTTACTTTTCACGCTGATCGGGATTTATGTAGCAGAAGAACGTGGAAGTTGGAGTACGTACAGATTCCTGCATCTGGATTTTTCTGTGCGTAAGCACATTTCGGCTTTTGTGCTTACGCCATGTTATAGTGCGAGTTCTACGCACCGCGTTATACATGAGGCCCCAAGGCTTTCTTTGATATGTTGGTTGCAGTAAGTGGAAGCCATAAAATACACACAACTATATATCATGCTCCAACAGATCTGATGGCAGAAGTGGCAACAGCAAAGTTTAATTTTTGAATTAGTTGACGACTTTTCCATTTTTTTGCCCACTATGGTCCCATGTCACTAGCTTGTAGGTTTTATTTCAAGTTTACTTACATGTCTGAGACCAAGAGTTCCCCTTTTTCCTACCAAGTCATCAGGTTCTCCTGAAAAATTCCCAACATACATATGGAAACTGATACACAAAAGTTTTTGTTGACTGTATACATTTTATTTGAATTTAAGTGCTCACATTTAAGAATATTAAGAATACAAGTATAAAAATACAACAAAATATTTGGCTCACAAAAGAATGTATAATTAAAAATGCATGTTATAGAAGCAGCTTAGTATTATTTATTATTATTACAAAATGTACTGGAAGTTAGACTTTGTATGTGAGAATTACCCAAGCTGTAAGATAAATGAAAACCATTTCTAAATTTATGGCTTGTTTACAGTCCAATAATATTGGTATTTTTTAGGACTGTTTGTCCCCAGTTACATTTAAGTTCTCATAAGTTATATGCTTCCGGTATATTAATGGTAATTATGCCTCGTCTAAATCAAAAAGGCAGGATTTCTTTATTATTAGTTGGACCTTCATGATGAGACTTGACTATTTTCATGTTTATAAAAAAGTAGGCCTTAATTTGGGGTTTCAGCTCTATGAATAGCATTTGTGTTTTGCTTGATTTCCTCGATTTATGTTTGTCAAATCTAGGATTTGCTGTAGTACTAGACCTAATTCATCTGGGGTAGGTATACCGTCTGTTGGGGTCACCTGCCTTCTTGTTTCTGTAGTATTTGTGGATAGAAACCACTTGAGTATTTTATAATCTGTGAGATGTCAGCATATATCTCAGAAGATTGCTTTTACCTCACTTCCTTTCCTTATAATCTATTTAGATTTTAAGGTATTTGGTTGTATTAAAGAAAAAAACACCAAATTGCACTTTAAACACTAGTGCTATGAAACAAACCTCAGCAGAATTCCCATCTATAGTCATATTTTTTTCTTGAACTCTTTTCTTTTACTGGGTACATGTAAATGTTTTTTTTTTTACTACAGGAAAGTCAAATACTATTAAAGCATGAATTAAGTAAGCAATACAATTTGTTAAAATGGTTACTATATCTTGACAACAGAATGGCTGGCAAAACTGCAACACTGCACATTGCTGGGTTCAAGTGAAATGTCAGGCACTGGCTTATGTGCAACTTTTAGGTCATGTAGATTTTCTGTGAATACAGATTAGGTTGACTAATGGCAGTAATGAGCTGTAGTTGGGGCAGAGAGTATAAATGCATTCTTCAATGGAGCCTTTCAGGGTACTCATAGGCCATGAATCTTTCAACTGTGCCCAATCCAAATTGGATTCAGCAAATGGATGGAGGAATGTTACTATATGCTACTCAATTAAAAAATATATTATCACTGTTTTTTGAAATTATCCTTTTTCTTTTCTTCTTATTTTACTTAGGAAATTAGCTGTTTTTTTATTACTTTCTTTTTCTCTATGTTCTCAGGAGATTCTCTTAGACATAATGTGTGATTTCTAATTTAAAAGATTTTAGCAGGCCTATATACATAATTACATCAAGAGATCCAAGTCTTTTGTCCTATGTGTGTGAGGTTTATTGAAATATCATACTGTAAAAGATTTCAGATCAAAATATTAAAATGCATTGGACTTGCGATCAAATCCATATTAATGAATGTCCTTGGCTTTTGGCCAAGGCAATGCTAGCACTGCAGGGTGTATTGTTATTGTCATTATGCTCGCTAATATGCAAATATGCAGTGAATGGTGTTGCCAAAACGATTTCAGTTAAATGTGATATAGAGGAGATGAAATATTACATTAATCTGTTCATGTTAAAGATTCATTTACATACTTTTTGCTCCTTAGTGGAGCAGCAAATTATTTGTTGTTTCCTAAGATATTTCTTGTCTGAAAATGAAAAGTACTAGTAATAATTATTATAATAAGAAGGCATACTTGCAATCTGATTCTATAAATAAATATCACTAACAAAAAGACAAACAGGAAAAATTATCTTTCAATTAAATAAATGAAAAGGAATACAGTAGTGATGTAAATACATAGGTGAAGTGATCAATGAAGTTTCTCTATGATCTGTATTAGGGCATATATTCTTGTAATGTAGATTCAGATATAAAGAGTAAACTTTGAGTTTTAGACATGATATTAAAAATGAAAAGACCAAAACAAACACTGAAGGCAATAAAATAACATGAAACTGTAAACACTAACAAAAATGGCTAAACATCCATTTTCCAACCTGTTGAATCCGAACACAAGGTCACAGGGGTCTGCTGGAGCCAATCCCAGCTAACACAGGGTGCAAGGCAGGAAACAATCTTGGGCAGGGTGCCAACCTACCGCAGGACACACACACCCACACTAGGGACAATTTAGAATCACCAGTCCACCTAACCTGCATGTCTTTGGACTGTGGGAGGAAACCCACGCAGACACAGGGAGAACATGCAAGCTCCATGCAGGGAGTACCTGGGAAGCGAACCCAGGTCTCCTAACTGTGAGGCAGCAGCGCTAACACTGATCAAAAACGCAATATGAAAAACTACGAATTACCAAAAGTTTTCTTTTGAAAATGATTTACGAATTATTTATTACGTGTTTCATTCCTCAGACAACTCGTAGATGCAATTAGAAAGAATAGTATAATGTGAAACTGATAAAATAAATAAAATATATCAACAACAAATAATAAACTGTCAGATAACACTCAAATAATAAAATGTTTAAATTTCTCCAAACACTAGTAAGAAATCACTTGCACAACAGTGTTCATATCTGGTTCACAAATTTAAAAAATACAATATACCTCTCTACTAGAATCTGTGCAGAGAGGAGAAACCAGATAATTCCCGACAATAAGAATATACAGTAATCTGGGTAACTAAGGTAATTCAGTCTTCAGCACAGAAGTCTTTAAAATACCTGACACAAACTTACATTAACCGGAAAAGGGAGAAAACTGGAATCACCTTTATGCATTTAAAGTAACGTTGAGCTGTGAAGTTGAAACACATATCCTTCCAATTTTTAGGATCTGATTAGATTATGTAACAGAACAACAATGCTATGAACTAAGCAAATAAGCTAGAAAGAGTCCTTGGCCTTTATCCATTTGTAAACTTCCTATGACCACAGGATTCAGAGTGGGTCTGAGGCATACTTGCATAGTACATGAGGTGTTTGCCAGGCTGAGCAGAGTTCATCAATACTGTTATGTTATCATTGTAACCTTGAAAGTTATTTTCAGGTTTTTATTAAAAGACTATACAAAATGACAAAAACACTAGAGCAGGGGTGCCCAAGACATCAATCACAATTGACTGGTAGATCACAAAGGTAGTGCAGGTAGATTGTGCTGCATTCAAAAAAAAAAAAATAAATAAATGTTAGTCTATCATATATCCTCTCTATGGCATTTGCCACTTGATTGACATACAGGGCGGCCAGTCTGAGATCTCTTTTCTTCTAACACACTGGTCATCCCGCATGCACGATCAAACGCGCGAGCTACTGCAAAACTAGTTAGCCTTCCAATTTATATCGACTAAAGGAGGGATTAAAATGTTCGAGGAGGGTATGGGCTGGATGTGGAATTGGATTTTTTTTTTCTCACAATGTCACAATCGAAGTGCTTTTGTCTGATCTGTCAATCTATCATTGCTATTCCATCCATCCATTATCTAACCCACTATATCCTAAATGCAGGGTCATGGGGGTCTGCTGGAGCCAAACCCAGCCAACACAGGGCGCAAGGGAGCAAACAAACTCCAGGCACGGCACCAGCCCACTGCAGGGCACACACACACCAGGGACAATTTAGAATTGCCAATGCGCCTAACCTGCACGTCTTTGGACTGCGGGAGGAAACCGGAGTACCCAGAGGAAACCCACGCAGACACAGGGAAAACATGCAAACTCCACGCAGGGAGGACCCGGGAAGCGAACCTGGGTCTCCTAACTGCGAGGCAGCAGCGCTACCTACTGCACCACCATGCCACCCCTCATTGCTATTCCAAAGAAGGAAAATTTGGAAAGGCACTTTCGAACTGTTCATAAAAGCTATGAAACTGACTTCCTTACAAAAAGCGATGTAAGAAATAGAAAGGAGAGGGAACTAAAATCACAGTTAATCAGACAGCCGTCATTTTTCACTTGGCTGAATTCAAAAGCAATTCAAGGCAGACACACCGAAGCATCGTTCCGGGTGAGTCATTCAACCATTAAGCATAAGAAGTCCTTCCAAGAGCTACCTCTTTGACTGCATTATTCGGCTCTACTTGTTTATGCGAGTCAGCCTTTACCCACATGAAGATTATTAAATCCAAATACTGTAGTGACCATAAATGTATTGAATTGTTATTGTGCCATAAAGGTTATTCAGTTATGCAGGTACAACAACATATATTTTATGTATAAAGAATACTCAGTATATATATATATATATATATATACTAGCAAAATACCCGCGCTTCACAGCGGAGAAGTAGTGTGTTAAAGAAGCAATGAAAAGAAAAGGAAACATTTTGAAAATAACGTAACATGATTGTCAATGTAATTGTTTTGTCACTGTTGTGAGTGATGAGTGTTGTTGTCATATATATATATTTACACACACACATAAACATATATATATACATATCTATACATATACACATATATACATACATATATATCTACATATATACACATACATATACATACACACATACATACATACACACACATATATACACACAAATACATATATATATATACATACACACACACACACATATATAAACATATATACATATACATATATATCTACATATGTACACACACAGCTATTTCGTATCAGTGCAATACGCTGTTTGTTAAAACGGATAACTCCCGCTCTTATGTGCAAGTCTGCGTGGATATTATGAACTATCGTATTTGTTCAAGTTCTATTTAAATTTTAAATAGAAGGAATTTTTATTTAGTCGACAGAAATATCTTTGGTAGGAATGGTAAAAACAGACAGGAATATTATTCCTGAATAAATCAACTCAAACCTTAAACAACTTATAATATTTTGCTCTCCATAAAAATATATCCTGTCTAAATTATACAAGTTAGAAATAAAGTAAACATTAAAAGAACAAACATTCAAATTTCTTTACTCTTATGTAATTTTATATAAAAAATAAACTTAGATTTTAAATATCCCAAAAGATTTTGCTCTCCATAAAAATATATCCTGTCAAAATTATACAAATTCAAATATGAACATGCTGCATAACAAACCTGGAAATATAAATAAAATGTGTTCCTCTCAGCAATAACAAATCAAATCATTCAGTTGTCTTTGCTCATATGTCATTTTAGAGCTGGGCGCCTGGCATCTTTTTTTGGCCACAAGTTCGTTTCTGTTTGCTGTGAGGTTCTGTGTTGTGGAGATTCTCAGGATGGATTGCAGGTGCTCATCAGTGAGGCGACTCCTGTGTGCTGTTTTGTTAGTCTTTATCACTGAGAAGAGCTTCTCACACAGATATGTGCTACCAAACATGCACAAGGTTCGAGCCGCATGTAGACGGACTTTTTGTTCTTCAAAGTCACCAAAGCGCCGTGCAAACTCAGTGCGCTCAGTTTATCATCAAAGTGCGTATTTGGGAACACCGTAGTGACGACTTGGTTTAACATTACTTGGCAACAGGGAAAGAGGGGAAAGTTGCACTGTTGCATTTGTGTCTCTCATAAAAGCAGCTTCACTTGAAATCACTTTGTGATTGTGCACAGGTAAAAACGTCCGCTTAAGTGTCAGATTCTTATTTAATTATTCTGCTTTCTGTATCTTCTGCATTGCATTCAGGTTACCCTGATGTTTTGTCTCATAGTGCCGTCTTAGATTAAATTCTGTAATTACAGCCACATTAGCTCCACAAATGAGACACACGGGTTCAGTAAACATATACTCAGCCTCCCATCGCTTTTAAAGGCTCTATTTTCAGAATGAACTTTTCTCTCCAGCATCGCGTGAGCTAGCTTCGCAATAAGTGTTCGGCAAGGCAGCTGAAGCGCTGCATTATGGGATCTGTAGTTTATTGTGTTACCAGCGCTTCATATACCTGGGCCATTAATAACAATAATACAGTATATAAAATGATCTCGGGCGGATATAATTACACGCCGTGCGGATGTGGCCCGTGGCCCTTGAGTTTGACAAATATGGACTAAATAGAACTTGAAAAGATATATTTTTTGAAATGTGATCACGCAATTCAGATAGAGTTGACGCGCACTACAGCCTGCATCCTCCCTCGCTCTTACTTTTTACCGTTCATCTAATGAATACACTGAGTATGGCTTTACCAAAACAATCATTGATGGCGAATAAAGTATCCATTATTCGAGTATGTAGATCGAATATATATATATATATATATATATATATATATATATATATATATATATATATATATATATATATATATATATATATATATATATATATATATATACCAGCGTATCAGCGAGAAGTAGTGTGTTAAAAAGCTAGAAAAGAAAAGGGAACATTTTAAAAATAACGTAACATGACTGTCAATATACAGTATTTGTTTTGTGAGTGTTACTGAGTGTTGCTGTCATCAAGGATTTGATTATCATTATTTCTTTCAATCAGGCTCGTATTTGTAGGATGTGTTGTGTTCAAGTTACATTCCGTGTTTGTCAATCGTTGTAAAGATGACAGGTTTCTTTCATCGATTCGTTTCTTACTGCATCAATAAATAGCTCGTCTTCTTCTTTATCTGAGACCTGACACACTGAATGCACGTTTTTTTTGTTTTTTTTTTACACTGTCTTCCTTTAGCGGGACATTGACTTTTCCACTGTGTGCTTTGTTTCCGCAGTAGCTGGATTTATGAATATGCTTATCAGACGCTTCATATTTTTTGCTGCCTTTTCAATTGTGTAATTCGGTTTTTGTTCAGCGCTCTTTGGAACTGTTGCTTTTTATCTGTGCACTCGTCAGTTCACGTGAGCGCTCGGTGTACATGCATCGAAGGTTCCCAGCTGTGCTGGTGCCATCTCGTGCTATGTCCATGGCTGTATTTAATGTTACCTTAGTCCTGGCACTTAAAACTTTCTCTCGCAGTTTCGCTGAGTTTGTGTCAAACACCACCCTGACCATCTCATCTTCCTCTCCATAAACACAGTCCTTCACCCGTGAATATTTACCCGTGGCAGTTTGCTATTGGATTGCCGCTTATGGACGGCCTTATATGGGCAGGCACTAAATTACAAACGCCAGCGGCAGCTTGTCTATGAACTTAATTTAAAGTGTAGGTTTACATCGTGCTTTGTTTCCGAAGTAGCAGAACTCATCAATATAGTTGTATATGTCACTCACTTGCTTCTTATTGTTTCGCTGCCTTCTCAATTATATAATGCATGTTTTCTTCAGTGCTTTTTGGAGGTCTTCCTGATTTTCTACGTACTGCGTGATTACGTGGGAGGCGTGATGATGTCACACGAAACTCCGCCCCCACGGCGTTAAAGCTCATCTCCATTACAGTAAATGGAGAAAAAGTGCTTCCAGTTATGACCATTACGCGTAGAATTTCGATATAAAACCTGCCCAACTTTTGTAAGGAGGCTGTAAGGAATGAACCTGCCAAATTTCAGCCTTCCACCCACACAGGAAGTTGGAGAATTAGTGATGAGTGAGTGAGTGAGTGAGTGAGTGAGTGAGTGAGTGAGGGCTTTACCTTTTATTAGTATATATATATATATATATATATATAGCATTTTTAATGTAGGCAAATCATTTCGACCTGGTCATTTTAAAAGTAGCTTGCAAGCCGAAAAAGTGTGGGCACCCCTGCACTAGAGTAAATGAAGGATGCATATTATAGTGTCTTGAATGGAGATGGGATTGAGATAACTAAGCAAATAACATCCTTTATTGGTTGCCATTCCCAACAGATGAGATTTCAGTTACTTTAAGAAACAGCTGGTTATTAGAGCATCATCAGCCAGGGATATCTGTGGACAAAAGCTTGACTGACCACTCACTCTCTTTCCCTCTTTCAGGCACCAGCTCTTTGGAGCAGCAGCGAGTGGAAGCACAGAGCAGTGACGTCTCCCACAGACACATAGCCCTTTGCAAACACCCGAGTAAGTTCAACTGGAGTAAAGCCGACAGCCAACCAGAAGAAATAACTGTTAGTGATAAATCGAAGTTGATCGCTCAGCAAGTGTTGGAAATTTAAAGCCGACGGTCTTTAAGTGATTCAGCTGAATGCAAAAAGCACCGAAAGCACTGAAATTACTGCAAAAACGGAGAAGATGATATCAGAGCTAAACATAAGTTCTATCAGCTCTCTGCCCGTTGAGGGCACATTTATATGTTGTGTGTCCTGCGGAATGTACAGTTCAGGTTTTCCGGCCGACAATGTAGACAGATTCACCTGCCAAAAGTGTTAATTTAGAGTTGGTCTGGAAAATATGCAAATTGGGGGACTGCGTAAGGAACCTGATAGCAATTAGGCAAATCGAAAATTGGATTGACTCGGTTTGTTTAGACAATTCAGCTAACTTCTGATTCAGCTTTAGTCTCTCCAGGTCCCACTGTAGTCATTGCACGGACGAAATCAGCAGCACCAATTCAATCAGTATCCAGGTCACCAATTTGGACCCAGAACAGTGGATACTGAGAATAAGAAAGTGCTCATAATTGGTGATTCCATAGTGTGGAATGCTAGAATTCCAAACTATGATAAACCAGCAGTTAATGTTAAATGCCTTGCAGGGGCCAAGATTTCTGACATAGAGGCTGCACTGGATTGTGTTGCCGACGATGAAGTATCTACCTTATTGCTGCCTGTCAGCACTAATGATATTTATTTACAGCAATCTGAGGTATTAAAGTGGACCTTCATGTCTCTATGGACCAAAGCTAAAAGAAAATGTTGGAATTTAGTTGGATCTGGCCCCTTATATAGAGGGGATGTGATTTATAGAAGATTGCATTCCCTTCACTGCTGGCAAGAAACCTGGTGTGCAAATAAAAGCATAGGATGATTTTTGGGAAAGGTCTGAATTTTTCAAAAGAGATGGTCTTCAACCTAACTGGATCTTACAGTATGAATCATTATCCCAAAATATGGCAGCAAAACTGCCTGGCTGACTGATTAGAGCACTATCCAGCCACAGTCATGTGATTTTAAGTCATAGGCTGTTGTTTATCCCACCTGTTACTTTCCTGAAGCTGTTACCCATAATCCCTGTTGTGGGGCATCCAGTACATTTAGTCAAGATACAGACCATAACTTACTAGATAACCAAAAAATAAGGTGTAAAATTAGACCAAGAGATAAAACCAGACACTCCACCAGGGGAACCTGTATTAGAAATTCACTTCAAATTAAAACAAAAAATAGATCACCAGTTCAGAAAAAAGCATGTAGTTTTAAAGGTTGCTTATTGAACATTCACTCTCTTGGAAGTAAAGCTGTTTTGGTAAATGATATTATATTAAGTACAAAATCTGATCAGTTTCTTCTCACTGAAATCTGGCTTAAATCTGACACCATTCCCCTAGCTGTGGCGTCACCAGATAGATAGTCGTTCCATTGTGACAAAATAGAAATCACCTCTAAAAATTTAGGCAATTTCAGATCCTTTGAGGTATTCACAATTGTGGTGCTAGTCCACAGACCACCAGGGCCATATTCATTGTTCATGGCTGAATTTAGCAACCTATTATCTGATATTGCTATAAATTATGATCACGTAGTATTGATGGGGGAGTTTAATGTACACATTGATGTGCAAACTGCCACTTTTAGCAAATGCTTTACTTATTTGTTAAATTCAGTAGGATTTTGTCAGATTGTCAAAGGTCCAACTCATAATCATAACTACACATTAGATTTAATAATAACTTACAAAGTTGAAATTCAAAATTTAAATATTACTCCATTAAATGAAGTTATTTCTGATCACTACTTAATTATGTTTGATTTAGTCCTGTCGTTATCAATACGCTCATAGATTAAAACAACAAAACAGTGTGACATCCATCCATCCATTATCCAACCCGCTATATCCTAGGAGCCAATCCCAGCCAACACCGCGCAAGGCAGGAAACAAACCCCGGGCAGGGCACCAGCCCACCGTAGACAGTGTGACATCTAGATTGTAATTCTGCTGCAAAATTTATAGATACTTTGGGTAAGTCGAGTGCAATTGTGGAAAACCATTTAGATCAGTTAACATCAAATGTAAACATGGAAAACAATTTAGATCAGCTAAAATCACATTATAATGTGACCTTGAGATATGCTCTGGATGCAGTGGCTCCCCTTAAAACAAAAGTAATCAAAGCACATAGAAGCTCTCCCTGGTTTAATGAGAACACTCAACCTCTTAAATTAGAGTGTCGAAAACTGGAGTGCAGATGGAGAACAACAACGCTGCATGTTTTTCAAATGGTATGGACAAAGAGTGTTAAAAAATTTAAAAACGCTCTCTTTAAAGCTCGCTCAGAATACTACTCTACAATAACAGATAGCAATAATAAAAATCCTCAGGTACTGTTTAGAACAGTGGCTAAATTAACAAATGGGAATTCAGATCCACATTGCAAAATACCAACAGATATTAGCAGTACAGACTTTATGAACTTTTTAAATGAGAAAATTAAAAATATAACATCCCAGATCTCAGCATCACAGTGCAGATCACGTAGCTTGACAGACCCTGTCTCACTTTGCATTCAGCATTTTAGAAATTTTAATCCTGTAATTAAGCAGGAAGTCTTAACTTTAATTTTTAAAATGAAACCTACTACTTTTTTCCTAGATCCAGTGCCAACAACACTAATAAAAGGTACAATGTGTGTTCTTGCAGTGCCTATTCTTAGCATTATCAATAGTTCAATATTGCATGTCACAGTACCTGATGCACTAAAAGTGTCAGTCATTAAACCATTACTTAAAAAGTCAGACCTATACCCAAACATTCTTAAAAACTATAGACCCATTTCAAAATCTCCAAAATACTAGAAAAAGTAGTCGCCAATCAGCTTCAGTCACACCTTACGCATTACAATTTATTGGAGAAATTCCAGTATCTGCTTTCCTCACTAGTCATAGTACAGACACAGCACTGACATGTGTTGTAAATGAAATTCTGATATCCTTTGATGAAGGAATCTCCACTGTAATTATGTTGTTAGACTTAAGGGCAGTATTTGACACTATTGACCATTCTATTATACTGCACAGGCTAGAAAATGATGTTGGGCTTACAGGCACTGTGCTTGCTTGGTTTAGTTCTTATTTATCAAATCGATTCCAATATGTTCAGAAATATGCTGACAGTACTCCATCATTATACACAGAAGTAAGATATGGTGTTCCACAGGGCTCAGTATTGGGACCTTTACTCTTTTCACTTTACATGCTTCCACTGGGATATATCATTAGGAAACATAATGTTAATTTTCACTCCATTAATTTTACTGAATCAGCCCACAATCTAGGAGTTATCTTTGACTCTAGCATGTCATTTAAAAGGCATATTACAAAGTTGTCCAAATCATGTTTCTTCCATCTTAAAAATGTTCTCTTTGAAATGCCTTTCCCAAGGCTTCTTCCATTTTTTCCCTACTAGGGTTTTTTTTTTTGGAGTTTTTCCTTGTCTTCTTAGAGAGTCAAAGCTGATTTTGGGCTATACAAAAATAAATTGTATTGTATTGTATTTTATTGCAAATCTGGATCCTTTGATAGCAAACGTTAATCTAAAGTCAGAGAAAGAAGTTTTAAATAGAAGAGTCTGATAAAAAATTAACAGATTCAGATATTAATAACAACTGCATTAGTGATACATAAAAAACTTGCTACACTTATTTTATAAATGCACTTTTGTGGGCAATGTGATGTAAAGAACTTTAGATTTTGTGCACTGAGAGATGTCATCCTTTATCTTGTTTTAAACAAGGGGAACAATAACATTTGTGGCATACACCCAAATAATTCAACATGCCTAAATCTTGTTTTCCACAGTAAAGGGTTTCAATTGCCATGTTACATGTGCATTTGACTTCCTGCAGTGTAAATTAATTATATTACTTTGAAAGTAAGGTAAATGCCAATAAATACGAAGCAAGACTGAGTGAAACATTGCTATTTTGATGATAGTAGAGTTTTCCAATGTACGTAGAATGACCCATTCAAGGTACATAATTGGTCCATTATTCATTTAAATATCAACAATTTAAATCATATTCCATGGCTGTCCCTGCCACTATATCTCAACCCAATTAAAGGCTTATGGTAAATTGTAATGCAGTACTTTAAACAATGCTTTTTGGCACTATCAATAAACAATAAATGATGGAATTTCCCATAGATGGATGCTGTTGCATTCCATCAACACAATCCAGGTAAAAGTTGTTCATTCTTTTTGTGGATATGATTATTCTATTACAGAATTAAAGAACACCAACATTTATTGCCAAACATATAACAAAATTTTTGTATTCATTAGCAACATCTTCAGAAATGTATAATGCAACCTGGAATATAATTATGCTTTTGTGGTCCATAGTAGAAACAGGCAACCTAGTCAACTTAATTCCTGAATATAGAATCTTGTTAATTATTAAGGTCTGTTTAAGAATTTACCACAATTTAATGAAGGCTATGAACAAAAAAATACAAAACTTCATCAATGTGTGTAATTGCCACCACTTGTGGAAAATGTTATTCATATTTGTTTCATTTCAGAAACATTAAGGAAAAGCCACATAATGAATCTCAATAACAGAGATCAGACAGAATTAAAAGCTATATAATAAAAAAAAAGCAGTGGACATTTACAATCTTCCATTTTAAAGTAGCCAATAGAGGATAGCGGAACATGGGGAACAGTGGACTATTTTTTAAGGCATGTTTGTGTATAATGCTACTCACCTATTGTCATTGTCACTTAGAAAGAATTGGCCTATTTCCAAAATTATCTATTTAAATTAAAGACATCCATTACTGATTAATTTACTATTCAAATTTACCTTCAGCGAAGTTAATTCAACTTGTATATTCGTCTTTGCTGTTCCTGATTGCAGAGCAGATCGGCAGTACAAGTTATTGAAATGCCTGCGTGGAGTTTGCATGTTCTCCCCGTGTCTGCGTGGGTTTCCTCCGGGTGCTCCGGTTTCCTCCCACAGTCCAAAGACATGCAGGTTAGGTGCATTGGCAATCCTAAATTGTCCCTAGTGTGTCCTTGGTGTGTGGGTGTGTGTGCCCTGTGGTGTGCTGGCACCCTGCCCGCGGTTTGTTTCCTGCCTTGTGGCTTGTGTTGGCTGAGATTGGCTTCAGCAGACCCCCGTGACCCTATAACTAGGATATAGCAGGAGTGAGTTGAATGAAGTGAGCGACAGAAAGTGGTGATTGGAGCGGATTTCAGTGGACATGTTGGTGAAGTGAACAGAGGAGACGAGGAGGGGATGGGTAGGTATGGTATCAAGGAGAGGAATGATGAAGGTCAGATGATACAGAGCTAGGAAAGATGTGTAACAGGTTAGGGTGATAAAGGATAAAGATAGAAATATACTCACAAGTGAGGAGGGTCTGTTGAGAAGATGCAAAGAGTACTTTGAGAGGTTGATTAATGAGGAGAATGAGAGAGAGAGAAGTTTGGATGATGCATAGATAGTGAATCAGGAAGTGCAATGGATTAGCAAGGAGGAAGTAAGAACTATGAAGAGGATGAAGAATGGAAAGGCCCTTGGTCCAGATGATATACCTGTGGGAGCATGGAGGTGTTTAGGAGAGATGGCAGTGAAGTTTTTAATCAGATTGTTTAATGGAATCTTGGAGAGTGAGAGGATGCCTGAAGAGTGGAGTGTACTGGTATTTTTAAGAATAAGGGGGATGTACAGATCTGTAATAACTACAGGGGGATACAATTGATGAGCCACAACATGAAGTTATGGGAAAGAGTAATGGAACCTTGGTTAAGAAGGGAGGTGATGATTAGTGAGCAGCAGTATTGTTTCATGCCAAGAAAGAGCACCACAGATGCAATATTTGGTCTGAGGGTGTTGCTGGAGAAGTATAATTCCAAAATATTTGTCAATTTCCTTTTGGGGATTAATAAAGTATCTATCTATCTATCTATCTATCTATCTATCTATCTATCTATCTATCTATCTATCTATCTATCTATCTATTGAGAAGGCCAAAAGAAGTTGCATTGCGTCTTTGTGGACCTGGAGAAAGCATATGACAAGATGCCTTGAGAGGAGTTATGGAACTGTATGAGGAAGTTGGGAGTGGCAGAAAAGTATGTAAGAGTTGTACAGGATATGTACAAAAGAAGTGTGACAGTGGTGAGGTCTGCGGTAGGAGTGATGGATGCATTCAATGTAGAGGTAGGATTACATCCATAAATTGCTCTGAGCCCTTTCGTATTTGCAATGGTGATGGACAGGTTGACAGATTAGACAGGAGTCCCTGTGGACTATAATGTTTGCTGATGACATTGTGATCTGTAGGTGGTGATATGCTCTAGAGAGGAGAGGAATGACGGTCAGTAGGAACAAGAGAGAATACATGTGAATGATAGGGAGGTTAGTGGAATGGTGAGGCAGGGAGTAGAGTTGGTGAAGGTGAATGAGTTTAAATACTTGGAATCAACAGTACAGAGTAACGGGCATTGTGGAAAAGAAGTGAAAAAGAGAGTGCAGGCAGGAAGGAATGGGCGGTGAAGAGTGTCAGGAGTAATTTGTGACAGATGGATATCAGAAAGAGTGAAAGGGAAGGTCTACAGGTAGTGAGACCAGCTATGTTATATGGGTTGGAGATGGTTGTGCTGACCAGAAAGCAGGAGACAGAGCTGGAGGTGGCAGAGTTAAAGATGCTAAGATTTGCATTGGGTGTGATGAGGATGGACAGGATTAGAAATTAGTACATTAGAGGGTCGGCTCAGGTTGGACAGCTGGGAGACAAAGTCAGAGAGGTGAGATTGTGTTGGTTTGGACATGTGCAGAGGAGAGGTGCTGGGTATATTTGGAGAAGGATGTTAAGGATAGAGCTGTCACGCAAGAGGAAAATAGGAAAGCCTAAGAGAAGGTTTATGGATGTGGTAAGAGAGGACATTCAGGTGATGGGTGTAACAGAGTAAGATGCAGAGGACAGGAAGATATTGAAAAAGATGATCCGCTGTGGAAACCCCTAATGGGAGCAGCCGAAAGAGGAAGACTTTAACATGACCTAAATAACTAGCAAATGGCTCTTACACTTCATAATAATAAAAAGTTAGAAAAGTAAGAAATGCAACCAAGGAAATCAGAAAGTCACTTATCCTCTCTAGAAATTAATAAAAAACCACACTCGTTAAGTGTGACTCTCTAAGCCACTATGCATAGAGTTAATGAACATGTACTCAGTGCTTATATTACACTCAAATCTCTAGAACAACATTCCAAGCTCTCTGAACACACCTAAATGTAACACCGTATGTATATTTTCTGGTTTAATTGTACCATTAACTTGTTATATAGGAAGGTATATGGATTCTCTGACAAAGGTCCCTGGGTTAGTGTATGGTAGTTTGTAAAATGAAGCTTGCTTTATTGATTGTCTATATATTGTGACACCCCAGCCGCCCCGACACCCCCTCAACAAACCCCCCCAAAACCCTAACTGTGTTGTGTGTTAAAACTCTGTTAATACAGGCAGAAACTGCTTGTCTGCTGCCAGTGCAACTGCAGATTTGTAGACTCACCATGTAACATGCCTGTCGCTCAATGGTTGATGTGGGGAACAATTAAAACTGACCACTGATCTGGCCTTACTCTTCTTTCTGTCTTCTCTCATATAGAATGAGGTAGCTCCAACCACTGATCCGCAGCCACTGAACCTACCTGACAAGAGAGGCAATCTGTTCTTCTAAACAAAGAAGGGAGCTATTAAAGGGCGACCAACAACGTCACTGCTTGATTGTGATTTTGTGTGAGCTGAAGTGACAGCTCAAATCTGAATAAAGGCTAAGACTGTTCACTAATATAAAGCTGATTTTCTCGGAAGCCTAGACTCACCTCCTTCTCTCTTGTGAAAGTCAGTGACCCACACATCACAATATACAGAATACACAGTACTTTATAATGAAAAATCTGCATATGTTGCATACTTTAGCTATATTTGTATAGGTTTCCTTAGGGATGCAAGTTTCTGTAGTGTATCCAGTGCAGTAAAGAGCACTGGAAACAGTGAATTTGAAAGTAAAGAGTGATGCAGAAGAGGTGGTAGTTTTAAGATGGCAGACATGTAAGAAACAGTTCTACCAGTTTGTTCAATATACTCCTATACACAATCCTTTTATTATTATAACAACAGCTTCCTCCTGTAGTTCTTAATTGTTCCAATCAGACCAAGTGTTTCCCTTACATTTTTTCCAATGTCACCAATAATATCAGGCAGGTGACTTTTTTGTTGCTGCCAAATTTAATAATAATAATAATAATAATGCATTTTATTTATATAGTGCCTCTCCTATGTTAAGCTCCTTAACATTCTGATAGGGACATTTCATGGATGAATCTATGTATGCTATAGGTCACTGACTTGCACAAGGGAGAAGGAGGTGAGTCTAAGAAAATCAGCTTTATTGTTGTGAAGATAAGAACATTCTTACACAGTTTATTCAAAAGGGAGCTTTCACATCAATACACACAAACACAGCAAGTAAGCAGTAATATTGTCAGTCATCCTGCATTTGCTCCCTTCATCAGATTAAAGGAACCGATAGCCTCATTCATCAAGCTGGTTCATTCTGGAGGAAAGACGACAAAAAGTGAGCACACGACTAGGTCAGCAGCCGATTTTAAATGCTCCCCGCATTAACTATTGGGTGTTAGTTATAGTGATATGTGGTGGGCCTGTGAATTTGCAGTTGAACCTGCGGTTGACAACCAATTTATGCATATTTCAGCACACAGCATACTTGAGCTCCCTTTGGAGGGTGCTGAGGTCTAAAAATTTCACAATATTTAACAAATAACTGTAGTAAAAAGAAAAATGTATTTTTCGTTTTTTTAGAAAATTGAAATTCACAATACAAAGAACATTTGTATTTGTTAAATTTCATCAATGTTATAGTCAACTGATTAAACATAATGAATTGTTACCAAGCATCTAGACATATAAGTATATTGGAATCATTGCTTGATATTTACACAAAATAATTACATGAGCTTAATAATAATTACATAATCTGATATGATGAGCATTAACCTTGGAAAATTGGAAACAGTCTGATTATACTCAAAAAAGATCAGCTGTATCTCACAGAACTAATAAACCTGCATGATCTCAGAAATTTAGCAATTATTTTGTAACAGAAGGAATGCAACACTCAGGTGAAATGCTCTTCTAATGCAATGATATTGGATAGGGTGGGATTTTACCTTAAACCCATTATTCTTGGGTTATCTTTTACTTCCAAGTGATATTGCTGCAAATAAATTGATAAGTTCATGAAAGAATAATATTTAGTAACTTTTCCTGGATTTTATATGATAAAAAGTGAAAGGAAGACTAAATGAGGAACATTACACAAAGTTTACAAAATAAGATTTCAAAATAGAAGATAAAGATGTTTTCCATTGCATGATTTTCAAAGCTAATGTAATAAGAGTGATTTGACTGATTGATTTTATATACAGTACTAACAGGCACTGATTACAATACTAATAACAGGATTTGATGATGCAGATCAGATTACCATTTTACCAATTAGTTGTGCACACCAGCAATCAACCAAGATTATATAAACTTTAAATGATTAAAATAGATTAAAAGAGTATCTAAAATTAATGCCACATGTAATTTTTTTTTCACAATTTAATTAACCTATACCATGACTACAAAGGTTGCATTTAACCAAAGCCAAACATAGTTACAAAGATACTCATCCAGTACTTTTGTTGTCAGTAAAATGTTGTTCATTCTATTTGCCAAGAGAACTTAGCTATTATAGTAGCTGCTGTGTACAAACTTTCAAATAATAACACTACAATTGCTTTGAGCTCTCTGCTAACTGCCATTAGCAAACAACTGAATGCCCACCCAGACAGAATAGCAGGTGATTTTAACCAGGCAAATTTAAAGGCTGTGCTGAGAAGAACAAACACACTTGACTATGTGTAACTTCTATTAGTAACTTCAAGCATGGGTTTAAAGCAGACCTGGGCATTGTACTACCTGTGGGCCGAATGCGGCCTATGGTCTGTTCCCATGGAAGCTGCAGACAGCAAGTACTTGCCTGGGTTATTAAATTAAAATACAGATTATAAAACAATAGTGAGGCGGATCATTGATGGAGACAAGTTTGCATACAGGGAGGAGGTATGAAGACTGGCAGACTTGCATAAAGAATAACTTAACACCCCAAAAAAACTAAAGAACTGATTACTGATTTCAGGGAAAGCAGGATGACCATTGACCACTACATATAAACAGTGGCAAAGTTTAGAGAGTCTCTATTTTTAGGTCCTTAGACAGATCTTGGAAGATTTAACAAAGATAATAAACACAAACTCAGTGGTTAAAAAGCACAT
The DNA here is from genome assembly GCF_016835505.1 of Polypterus senegalus. NCBI lineage: Eukaryota > Metazoa > Chordata > Cladistia > Polypteriformes > Polypteridae > Polypterus > Polypterus senegalus. Next base: position 154,473,020 of record NC_053164.1, on the reverse strand, counting down.
CAGTGACTTTACTTCCTGACAAAGCTCAGGAAGTTTAACCTGTCACAAAAGCTTCTAGTGTCATTCTGTCTTTGTTCCATTGAGAGTGTCCTGACTCATGGCATATTCATGTGGTACAGCATCAGCTTAGCAGCTGAAAAAAGTCTCTGCAGAGAATCATAAAAACAGCACAGAAAATTACTAATACTCCTTTGCCTACCTTGGAAGTCATCTACATCTCTTGATGTCCATCATAAAGCACTTGTATCACTTGTAACACCCAGCACACAAAATTTTTCAACTTCTCCTCTCATAGAAGAGATATACTGTAGGTCCATTAGAGTGTGGACCATAAGACTGATGAAAAGTTTCTATCCCAATGTGATTACTACATTAAATTCTGTGCTGAAATACCTTATAGACATACTGTAATTGTGAAATATCATATTCATGATTATTTTTTATTATCTTATCTTCTGAAATATTAAAAAAATATGTTGCATATGCTGACAGTTGGGTAATGTGTAAACTGTATATGTGAAAATATTACATATTAGATGTGTTTTTTTAAACATACTTTTGAGCATCGTTTCAGGTAGTGTACCAGAATCTCATTGTATGTATTATGCAATGACAACAAAGGAATCTTATCTTGTGTATATCATTTTTTAGATTTGTTACATTTCAGAAATGTTTCAGAGTTACAGATGATTTAATGTCATAATACAGACAGATTAGCCCTTTATCTCAAATGCTACTAAACTTTGCTTAGCCAAGAATCATATCTTAAATATAAATTGCATCTGAAGTGGACTTCAAAAGTAATTTCTATTCATATTTGATTATTTTTTATCCTTTGTCTCTTTTAATAAATCTGCAATTGAAATCTAATTTCTTCATTAAGCAAAATATTACAGACATGCTAGTACAAGTGCAGGCACATTTTTTTTTTGTCCAGTTAAGTGCCAGAGATGCCATCTATTAACTTAGATGATATATTGGGGCTCCAGTAGTCCTAGAGATGACACTAATGAGATCTTCTATCTTCTGATTTTCTTAATGTTTTGTTTGACATTGAGAGGCAGTGTGACCAATTGGAAGCCTGGCTGCCAAGCAATTTTTCATCAGATATTTTGTATTGTTTAACCAGGATACACACCTTTACAAAACTGTGCACTATTTTACAAAGCACTCCATTTCCAATCAGCAGAATTTTATATACAGGCAATGTATAAGATATGCATTTCTTTTAAAGTATGCTATAATTTGACATTCTTCACCTTAGGTGTTTTATTAAAATCATTTTATATATATATATATATATATATATTGTCAGGGATGCCAGGGGCAACGACCTGGCCGGGACTCCGTGAGTGACCGATGTGGGTCTGCGCCCACCCTGGATCACATGGGGGCCGACTTCCTGGTTGTTTTGGGGACCACGGGTTAAGGGCATGAAAGCCCCACCCTGCAGGGGCCCGTGGTCATCGCCAGGAGGCGCCCCAATGCCTTGGGGACATGTTCTCTCAGCACTTCCGCCACACCAGGAAGTGCTGGGGGGAAGATAAGGAAGGACACCCGGAGAGCTGCCGGGAGAACAGCTGGCACTTCCGCCACGCTGGGGCGTGGCCAACATGGGAATGCCGGAAGCCACCTGGAGCTCATCCGGGAGAGAATAAAAGTGGCCGTCTCCCTTCATTCGAGGCTAGAGTTGGGTGGAAGAGGACAAGGCAAGAGAAGAGAGTGGAGGCGGCCCGAAGAAAGGCATTAGAGTGGCCAGGACTGAGTGTTGGGGTGTTTTGTGCACGGAACTGGGTCTGAGTGACCATCTATTTATTTGTAAATATTGTAAATAAAACGTGTGGTGGTGAGTAACAACATGTCCGCCTGTCTGTGTCGGGTCGGCTCCACCATATATATATATATATATATATATATATATACAGTGGAACCCCGAGATATGAGTTTAATTCGTTCCAGCACTGAGCTTGTATAGTGAATTTTTCGTATCTAGAACAAACTTCCCCATTGAAAATAATGGAAATCCAGTTAATCCGTTCCGCACCCCCAAAAATATCAACATAAAATCAATTTTCCTAACAAATAACACTGATAAATAATATATTCAAGTGGAACCTCAGTTTGCAAGTAACTTGGTTTACGAGTGTTTTGCAAGACGAGCTAAATTTTTAAATTAATTTTGACTTGATAAAACGAGCGATGTCTTGCAATACAAGTAGTATGGATACACTTTGTCTGCTGAGCGTTATGTGAGCATAACCGAGCTGATGTTGCTTCTCTCTCATGCGCATCTCTCTCTCCTTATCTCTCGCTCACGCACGCGTCTCTCTCTCTCTCTCTCCTTATCTCTCTCGCTCGCTCGCGCCTCTCTCTCTCCTTATCTCGATGGCTTGCGCGCCTCTCTCTCTCTCTCTCTCTCTCTCTCTCTCTCTTGAGGGCAATCGTCTCCTATTCTCCGTCTGCATGTCCGCGATATTTTTGGATACACTTATACAGTGAACTGCTACAGCAAAACAATGAAATCACAAGCGCACAAACGCGTAGATCCTCACGCTACGGGAGAACAAGGAACACTGAGTGAGCTGACGGCCTGGCATCGTCAGCTTGGGTGAATCCCCGAGTCGAGGTGGATTGGGAAACGTGTCACGCATAACCACAGCCTGGCTCGTGGCTCGTTACGCGAGTCAATGCTCGTATTTAGATCCAAATTTTTCGCTCCTACTTTCCTCTTATCTTGAATTTCTCGTATACAGAGGTGATCGTATCTAGAGGTTCCACTGTATATATATATACTAGCAGAATAATCGCGCTTCGCAGCGGAGTAGTAGTGTGTTAAAGAAGTTATGAAAAAGAAAAGGAAAAATTTTAAAAATAACATAACATGATTGTTAATGTAATTGTTTTGTCATTGATATGAGTGTTGTTGTCATATCTATATATATATACATATATACAGTATATATATCTATATATATATATACAGTACATATACATATATATGCATATATATACATATACATATATATATACATATACACATATATACATATATATATATACATATACATATATAGCAAAATACCCGCGCTTTGCAGCGGAGAAGTAGTGTGTTAAAGAAGTAATGAAAAAGAAAAGGAAACATTTTAATAATAACGTAACATGATTGACAATGTAATTGTTTTGTCATTGTCATGAGTGTTGCTGGCATATATATATATATATATATATATACAGTATATATATATATATATATATATATATATATATATATATATATATCTATCTATCTATATATGTATATCTATATCTATATATCTATCTACAGTATATGTATATATCCATCTATCTATATAATCTATATATCTATATCTATCTATCTATATATGTATATTTATATCTATATATATATATCTATATATAGCTGTTGCTGGGGGTGCCACAATCCATTGAGGAAGAAAAATTAAAAACTTATTTGTACAAAATCTTAATTTATCTATCCATTTCTAAATAATTAAATGGGCAGGCTATTTCTTATCAGTGCAATATGCTGCTTCTTAAAACGGATGACTCCTAAGCTTACGTGCACTTAGTGCTGCGTGGGTATTATGAACTATCATATTTGTTCAAGTTCTATTTAAATTTTAAATATAAGTAATTTTTATTTGGTCAACAGAAATATGTTTAGTAGGAATGAAAGTTAAATTTAATCATCATTGCATAAATTTTTCTTCACCATAGAAATTTAAAGACTAAATCCAACTTCCATTCCTACCAAAGATATTTCTGGAGACTAAATAGAACCTACTTATATCCAAATTCGAGCTATTGAGTTGTCGCCTGCCTGCCTGAATAAGTTACCCTCACTTCGCTCTTATTTTTTTACCGTTCATTTAATCATGGCTAGTCGCGGAAAAAATTATAACATGGAAGGAGGATTACACCGAGTATGGCTTTACCAAAACAATTATTAATGGCGAATAAAGTATCTATTATTCATACTTCTTCCCAAACTAAGGGAAAGAGTACGCGGCACATGCTTTGCCCTAATTCTGGGCTCATCAGGCAGTACACACTCACTGCACCCATTCTCACGAATCAAACCTCAGACGTCAGCGCTAAAGGCGAAGCCTCTCATGTTGCGGTAGGGTGTGTGGTTCATTTATTTGACAGTATGTAGATCGGGGTGTGTATATATATATATATATATATATATATATATATATATATATATATATATATATATACAGTGGTGTTAAAAACTATTTGCCCCCTTCCTGATTTCTTATTCTTTTGCATGTTTGTCACACAAACTGTTTCTGATCATCAAACACATTTAACCATTAGTCAAATATAACACAAGTAAACACAAAATGCAGTTTTTAAATGATGGTTTTTATTATTTATGGAGAAAAAAAATCCAAACCTACATGGCCCTGTGTGAAAAAGTAATTGCCCCCTTGTTAAAAAATAACCTAACTGTGGTGTATCACACCTGAGTTCAATTTCCATAGCCACCACCGGGCCTGATTACTGCCACACCTGTTTCAATTAAGAAATCACTTAAATAGGAGCTGCCTGACACAGAGAAGTAGACCAAAAGCACCTCAAAAGCTAGACATCATGCCAAGATCCAAAGAAATTCAGGAACAAATGAGAACAGAAGTAATTGAGATCTATCAGTCTGGTAAAGGTTATAAAGCCATTTCTAAAGCTTTGGGACTCCAGCGAACCACAGTGAGAGCCATTATCCACAAATGGCAAAAACATGGAACAGTGGTGAACTTTCCCAGGAGTGGCCGGCCGACCAAAAGTACCCCAAGAGCGCAGAGACGACTCATCCGAGAGGTCACAAAAGACCCCAGGACAACGTCTAAAGAACTGCAGGCCTCACTTGCCTCAATTAAGGTCAGTGTTCACGACTCCACCATAAGAAAGAGACTGGGCAAAACTGGCCTGCATGGCAGATTTCCAAGACGCAAACCACTGTTAAGCAAAAAGAACATTAGGGCTCGTCTCAATTTTGCTAAGAAACATCTCAATGATTGCCAAGACTTTTGGGAAAATACCTTGTGGACTGATGAGACAAAAGTTGAACTTTTGGAAGGCAAATGTCCCGTTACATCTGGCGTAAAAGGAACACAGCATTTCAGAAAAAGAACATCATACCAACAGTAAAATATGGTGGTGGTAGTGTGATGGTCTGGGGTTGTTTGCTGCTTCAGGACCTGGAAGGCTTGCTGTGATAGATGGAACCATGAATTCTACTGTCTACCAAAAAATCCTGAAGGAGAATGTCCGGCCATCTGTTCGTCAACTCAAGCTGAAGCGATCTTGGGTGCTGCAACAGGACAATGACCCAAAACACACCAGCAAATCCACCTCTGAATGGCTGAAGAAAAACAAAATGAAGACTTTGGAGTGGCCTAGTCAAAGTCCTGACCTGAATCCAATTGAGATGCTATGGCATGACCTTAAAAAGGCGGTTCATGCTAGAAAACCCTCAAATAAAGCTGAATTACAACAATTCTGCAAAGATGAGTGGGCCAAAATTCCTCCAGAGCGCTGTAAAACTCTCATTGCAAGTTATCGCAAACACTTGATTGCAGTTATTGCTGCTAAGGGTGGCCCAACCAGTTATTAGGTTCAGGGAGCAATTACTTTTTCACACAGGGCCATGTAGCTTTGGATTTTTTTTTCTCCCTAAATAATAAAAACCATCATTTAAAAACTACATTTTGTGTTTACTTGTGTTATATTTGACTAATGGTTAAATGTGTTTGATGATCAGAAACATTGTGTGTGACAAACATGTAAAAGAGTAAGAAATCAGGAAGGGGGCAAATAGTTTTTCACACCACTGTATATATATATATATATTACCTTTGAGAATGCAACATATAGTTTTGTCCAGGAGGAAAGCAATGTTGCCTCAAATCAATGGCAACCTTTTGTAGGGTATGTCTCTGAGACTTATTAATTGTCATTGCGAAGCAGAGCCTTACTGGAAATTTCAGGCATTTCAATTGAAATTGGAGATCAGAGGATATAATGGTGATGCTATCAATACATTCAGATTGTGGCGCTGTGCTGTTTTTTTGTGTAGCTGCCTTCACACAGCCTCTCCGCTGCTTTATAAATGAACGCCATATAAAGCCATCACCTTGTCAATTGTGTAATGCGTTTTTTGAACAGGTTTGATGCATGGAAGTGATCACTCGTACTGCTTTCAGTAAGTTCACGTGAGCTGCTCTCTTGTGTGATGTTGCGATGTCCACAGCTTAATTTAATGGTAGCTAAGATCCGGCACTTAAAAGTTTCTGGCTGCACTCCGGTTGTAATATGACGAAGCTGCGCGAGCTCACTTTTGAAAATTCAAGTATAGTTGTCCAGGAGAAAAGCAATCTTGCCTGAAATCAATGGCATCGTTTTGTAGGGTCTGTCCCTGAGACTTATTACTTGTCATCGCGCAGCAGAGCCTTACTGGAAATTGGAGGCATCTGAATTGAAATGGGAGATCAGAGGGTATAAAGGGGACGCGAGGAATACATTGAGTGTGGAGAAACTCTAGAGACAGGGTGTGTATTAACTTGTGGATTTTTCTGTGAGTATTGTGTGACAGAGTTGCTTCGGAAGAGGGCGTTAGCCGCAGAGCTCAGCTCAGAGCGAAATGAGGTGAATGGGAGGGGAGATGATGACGTGACTCCTCCACCCGCCTTAACTGTCAATCCCCCACAAATACAGTCTCTCGGAATTTGCATAAGCACAGCCCTTCACCTGCAATTTTAACTTAGTTACAAAGTGATCAAAACTCTCCTTTATATCCTGCGTCCTCTCATTAAACTTGTATCCCGCATTACCCGTGGGCATGACAAATGCCAGCGGCAGCTTGTCTATGAACTTAATTTAAACTTTAGGTTTACACCTTGCTTTGTTTCCGAAGTAGCAGCACTAATGAATATGGTTGTAAATGTCAGTCGCTCACTTCTTATTGTTTCGCTGCCTTCTCAATTATATAATGCATGTTTTCTTCAGCGCTTTTTAGAGCTCTTCCTGGTTTTCTACATACTGCGTTGATAGTCAGTTCACTTGATTACTTGGGAGGCGTAATGATGTCACACGAAACTCCGCCCCCACGGCTATCCAGCTCAACTCCATTACAGTATATGGAGAAAAATACCTTCCAGTTATGACCATTACGCGTAGAATTTTGAAATGAAACCTGCCCAACTTTTGTAAGTAAGCTGTAAGGAATGAGTCTGCCAAATTTCAGCCTTCTACCTACATGGAAAGTTGGAGAATTAGTGATGATTCAGTGAGTGAGGGCTTTTCCTTTTATTAGTATATATATATATATATATATATATATATATATATATATATATATATATATATATAGTGCATCCAGAAAGTATTCACAGCGCATCACTTTTTCCACATTTTGTTATGTTACAGCCTTATTCCAAAATGGATTAAATTCATTTTTCCTCAGAATTCTACGCACAACACCCCATAATGACAACGTGAAAAAAGATTACTTGAGGTTTTTGCAAATTTATTAAAAATAAAAAAAATTGAGAAAGCACATTGGCAGCAATTACAGCCTCAAGTCTTTTTGAATATGATGCCACAAGCTCGGCACACCTATCCTTAGCCAGTTTCACCCATTCCTCTTTGCAGCACCTCTCAAGCTCCATCAGGTTGGATGGGAAGCGTTGGTGCACAGCCATTTTAAGATCTCTCCAGAGATGTTCAATCGGATTCAGGTTTAGGCTCTGGCTGGGCCACTCAAGGACATTCACAGAGTTGTCCTGAAGCCACTCCTTTGATATCTTGGCTGTGTGCTTAGGGTCGTTGTCCTGCTGAAAGATGAACCGTCGCACCAGTCTGAGGTCAAGAGCGCTCTGGAGCAGGTTTTCATCCAGGATGTCTCTGTAAATTGCTGCACTCATCTTTCCCTTTATCCTGACTAGTCTCCCAGTTCCTGCCACTGATAAACATCCCCACAGTATGATGCTGCCACCACCATGCTTCACTGTAGGGTTGGTATTGGCCTGGTGATGAGTGGTGCCTGGTTTCCTCCAAGGGTGACACCTGGCATTCACACCAAAGAGTTCAATCTTTGTCTCATCAGACCAGAGAATTTTGTTTCTCATGGTCTGAGAGTCCTTCAGGTGTCTTTTGGCAAACTTCAGGCGGGCTGCCATGTGCCTTTTACTAAGGAATGGCTTCCGTCTGGCCACTCTATCATACAGGCCTGAGTGGTGGATTGCTGCAGAGATGGAGAGTTCTCCTCTCTTCTGGAAAGTTCTCCTCTCTCCACAGAGGACCTCTGGAGCTCTGACAGAGTGACCACCAGGTTCTTGCTCACCTCCCTGATTAAGGCCCTTCTCCCCCGATCGCTCAGTTTATATGGCCGGCCAGCTCCAGGAAGAGTCCTGGGGGTTTCAAACTTCTTCCACTGATGGATGATGGAGGCCACTGTGCTCATTGGGACCTTCAAAGCAGCAGAAATCTTTTCTGTAACCTTCCCCAGATTTGTGCCTCGAGACAATCCTGTCTTAGAGGTCTACAGACAATTCCTTTGACTTCATGCTTGGTTTGTGCTCTGACATGATCTGTCAACTGTGGGACCTTATATAGACAGGCGTGTGCCTTTCCAAATCATGTCCAATCAACTGAATTTACCACAGGTGGACTCCAATTAAGCTGCAGAAACATCTCAAGGATGATCAGGGGAAACAGGATGCACCTGAGCTCAATTTTGAGCTATATGGCAAAGGTTGTGAATACTTATGTACTTTTTAATTAAATTAAATTTAAATTTGCAAAAATCTCAAGTAAACTTTTTTCACATTGTCATTATGGGGTGTTGTGCGTAGAATTCTGAGGAAAAAAATGAATTTAATCCATTTTGGAATAAGGCTGTAACATAACAAAATGTAGAAAAAATGATGCGCTGTGAATACTTTCCGGATGCACTGTATGCTCTTCTATTACTGCTGGCCCTTGCCATTTAGCCTGAAATTTATGTGGATTGGACGGGATCAACACCAGCACATAATCCCCTTTCTTAAACTTATGGATTTTACTCGTCTTGTCATAATGATGTTTTTGTGCCTCGTGCTTGTGCTGGTGCTGCTGATGTTCCACTGCAATAGAGGAAAATCTGGTAATCTGCTCTTGCAGTGAAATGATTTAGTCAACAAATCTCCCTCCATGGGGAGGCATCGGTACAAGGGGTGCCCTGGCGGGTCTGTGAGCGGAAACTATTTGACAAATGAGAGAAGCCTAACAGAATTGCTCCACATTCTGGCCCATGTTCACTCAATAAAACCGTTTTTGAAATACATTCTCTTGTCTTTTCTGCACCTAGGTGAACCCCAAAAATGTGACTGTGAGCAATTTTTAAAACCTTCTCCTTATGCCCACTTGGCAGCACCAGTTGCTCGATACGCCCATTGACCATGCAATCAGAAATCACCTGATACAGGAAACCATCCTTAAGTAAAAAATGTGATGTTTTAAAGTTTGGGTCCTCTCTCTCCAGATACTAAGAGTTATTTGGGATATGGGCTTATTTGAATGTGAATTCCAAGGTGCTATCGGCTCACTGCAAATGAACAAACTCTGAATGGTAGCCGCTGGTTCCCCTGTGTCTGATACAGAACCGTGCTCACCTCCCATTGCTACTTCATTTTCGTGTGGGTCCATACTGGGTGTTCAGTCTGGGGAAGCTGTTGGTGCTAACAACAGTGTGGAAAAGTCTGCCAGCTTTCCCTGGTCATCACTTGAGGATTCATCCCCCACCCCACTGGACGACTCCAGTTTAATTTCAAACCCAGTTCCTTGACTGACATTGTCAGCAGCAAGCCCCTGTTTATCCACTCTATCCACTGCATGGGGAGGCACTCTGCAGGTGGCTAAGACCCATGGAAAGAGGGCATTTCTCTTACCTATTAAGAGTGGCCAAAGTGAGGTGTCAGATATGGCAGCCCAAACCTTAAAGTTCTTCCCTTTAAATTGCAGAGGGAGTAATATAGTCTCATATGTTTTAATGCCACATGGATGCAGTGGATGTGCACTTTCTTTGTAGTTTTATAAGGGGTATGCTGGAGTGAGTCACGGCAGAGGTTTCTACCAGAGTCCAACAGTGCCACAACTTCCCACCTGGCCATCATAATAGAGACCTTAAAATTATCCTCTTTTAACATCTCAGGGGACACTTGAGAACCTCATACCTTGGCCAGACCGATGGTCATGGTTTGTGCAGGTGGGAAATGGCACTCCCGAGTCAGATGTCCCAGTTGATTACAGCAATAGCAGCTGTGTTCAGTCCGCACTATGGTGTTCCCATGATGGCATCTTCCACTTGTGATGCTGGTGACCCTAGGAGTCTGTGCCAGCTGGTTTGAAGTTGTGGTCATGTCTGGGTACACTTGTTGTTTCCAGGTGACTTGTGTGCCCTCCAGTCTGTGGGTCCGATTTAACAGTGAGTGAAAGTCATTCCGGAGTATCTCATTCTAAAAGTACTCATCTATCCCTGACAGGAGTGCGTCAGTAGTGAGCTTCTCCACAATGCGCTCAAAAGTGTCCCCACAGATCCAGTTTTAAATCAGGTCCACTATGTCCTGGATCTGTCCTCATATAGAGCACTCTGGGTCAATGTGCCACAGACAAAACTGGCGTCCCTTGATCACTGAGCTCATAGCCATGCAGAAAGGGATCTGTTGCTTCAGAAGTCATAATCACTGAGCCTTTCAGGAGGGTGATTTCTGTCCCAGCGCATCAATGTTGCCATACATTCAAAGCAGAATAGGAAGCACTTTGGGTCGTCCGAGGGAGCCATCTACACCAGGACATATCTGGGGAGCGTGAAGACAGGAGAGCCCACAGGAGCCTCATTTTCCTCCACTGGAATCGGGATATCATATGTTTTTTGGGGTTCCATTGGTGCATGACCCCCACTCCTGGTACCACGTGAAGCATGTGTCTCTGTCTTGCACCCCAAAATACGAGGAAGAGTCTCAGTACTTTAGCAAAACCAGCTTTATTCAACTTGAAACAGGATCAGCATGTAAGTTATTGTAGCAGGATCTACCACTCTCCTATACACAGACACAGCAAACAGGCAGAGTCGAGGCCAGGTTAGTGGTCAAGTAATTCTGTTCCCTGTATTTATAATGCTCCTTGCATCACCCGTTGACGACAGGTGCTTACAGAGTGACTGCAATTGGCTTGGAATTGCTTCTGCCGTGTTATGCCGCAGTTGCCTTGGTGACGGCAGCCTTCCACAGACGCGGTAACTGTGCTTTGGTGTATCGTCCCATTGTGGGGGGGTCCCAACAGAGTTTTAAAACCTCACAATATATATAAAGTTAATATAACGTTTATTCCCTCTCTTCATTTCTGTAAAAATATTTCATTTTAAAAAGGTAGAAGTGAACAATTCCAGTGATGCTTTTTTCACTTTTATATAAAGAAAATATGATGAAAGCAAATGTACTGTATATTCATAACAAAAAGGAAAAAAATCCTTTTTTTTCTTAGCACTCAGTCCCTGTCTGTGCTACAGGGAGCAGGAATTATTCCTCAGACATGATGTTGCAAACAAATATAAGCATATGCACAAAAAGAAGTGCAGTTTAAAATTTTCAGTTGTGCTGACAGTTTCGGGGGTATAAAAATCAGTTTTGCTACATTTGAATGAGTGTGGATGTGTGTGCCCTATCCAGGGTTGGTTCCTGTCCCACTCCCAGTGCTACCAGGATAAGGTCCTATTCTCTACAACCCACAACTTGATTAAGCGGATTTTAAAAATAGATAGACTGAAGAAATAATGAAAGAAGAAAAGGCATTCCTCAATTCATCAATTATGTAATTGCTGTTTAGAATCAATGATGCAAGCTCAGTGCTGTGCTAACATTACAAATTCTGACACTGTGCTGACCAGAAGCCAAATAAGTGAAGTAATCAATATGTAATATAAACTGAAGGAAATCAATCAAATAATTAATCAATCAATTATGTGATTAAGTATATAATAGCTAAAAATGAATCAATAATAATATTAATCAGGTGTCATGTTTCAGCCTGCATTTTCCCCCGGCCAGTGTTCAAAGTTGTGTTTCAGGCCTGTATGGCTTAATTTTGTATTATTTATTTGTATTAATGTTTCTTTTGTTTATTAAGTACCTTCTTCTGTGTTTGTGTTGGGAAAGGGGTGTGGCCTAGGTAATATCCCTTGTGCTTTGTGGGTGGCTGCCCAAGGGTCTAGGGCCACCTTCCAATCACCACGAGAACCAATCCTCCAACCTATTTAAGGGAGGGCCTCATATAGTTCCTAGCAGTTCACTGAATGCGCTAGGGAGTAGAGATTTTTTGTGAGTTTCAATGCTATTGCTGTTGTTTTCTGGATTTTTGACCATGTGCTTTATTTTTCAACTTTGTCTTTGGATTTTGTTCTGGGACTGTGATGACTGATTTTTTGAACCTCTGCTCTGTTTTTGACCACACTTCTAGATTCTGTATTGGGACTTTGCTGTGTATTACCTTGACTCAGCGTTTCTCAACCTTCAAGTATTTGCAAACCGAGTTTTCATAACAGTTTTAATCGTGCCCCCCCTAACATTTTTTTGAAATGTAGATGCATATTTTATTATACCTACTTAACTTTTATCGACATTTATCTAACTCTATATTTATTGTTCTAGTATCAGAATGTAGTTTAAGTTAATTTGTTTTGGTTTCAACACATTTTTTTTCATACTTGTGATTCTTGTTTTCTTTATTTCACATCTTCACCCCTTTTTGTTACTTCGCGCCCCCCTAAGGGGCCCACAGGTTGAGAACCACTGCCTTGACTTTCTGGCAATTCCTTTGTCATCTTAGGAACTTTAGGGCCTGCACAGCCTTTTATACTATACCATTTACTATAAGGATTTGTCTCTGCCCTTTTGGTATCTAGTCGGAGTATATGACAGTGTTTTCCCCTTCAAGTGGGCAACTTTGGAAAATGTTTTGGTACTTGTGTTTTTGGGACTCCCAAGATAACGACATCAGGTTTCTGTTCTGCACTATTTTTTTAGCTTGTTATGATGTTTTTTGGGAAAATGGATCCTCTAGTTTCTATTGTAAAACATGCAATAGATATACAGTAGCTGTTAAAAACAATCCTAGGTAAATTACACTGCTTTTTTTTTGTAAGGTCATAATAAAAGAAAGTGTAAATAGTTCTTGTGGGTTGCAGGTCATCCATCCTCTGATGTCTGGTTTATATAAAATACTTATTTGTTTCCATTACACAGCATTTTCAGAACCTTTTCATTTGTCTAGTACTGGACCCCTCCTACTCCTGTGTTCACTTATTCCACAGCAGCAACATGAAGTGCAAGACTTTTGACAAGGTATCAGCCAAATAAATTCATGTAATATAACCGATACTATACAAGGTGTCAGTTTTTCACAGGGCTTACTAAAGCACACATGAAGCTAAATTATAGTTGTCAATGACTTTCCCATGAGGGAGGAGAACTGCAATACTGGGAAAAAAACCCACAAGAAAAATCAACATGGTGTCATTGAACAGAATATTTCCTTTTTAGGTAGCTTCTTCTTATTATTTTGGATAAAATTTAATTTCACAAAAATAATGTACACATGTAGAACCACAACAACCTGAATATCTCTAAATAATTAATGTCTCACCACTATGAAGTTCAAATGAAATCTGCAGCATTTGATTGCAATGAATTGAATAAAATCTTTTTTGCTAGACCTAGCCAAGTTAACGTACTGCTGTTATGCACAAAGCCATTATCATGTGTGGACGCTAGAGGTCGCTGTTGCCCCATTAAATCCAGCAAACAGACGCCCAGGACACACGTGTAAAAGCACCAAGAAGATTTCTTTAATATTTTTCTTCAGATGTAGTGCACAAAGCACCGCACACTCCACAATTCTCCAATGATAATTAATAATCACAATACAATAAAAAATCCTCCACTCCCAAGACCTAAGTCACCCAACCTCCCAACTCTGGCTCTCCTTGCTGTGTCTTGACCAGTCCTTTAAATAGTCCATGACCTGGAAGTACTCCATCTCTTCCAGGTCAATGAGACATCCTCATTTTTCAAATAGCCCAGAAGTACTACGGGCTTCTGTCCTCATGACTTTGAAGTACTTCCGGGTTGTAGTAATAATATAAATCCCCAGGTTCTTTGTGAGCTCCCCCTGGCGGCATCCACAGCACCCAACAAGGCTGAGGAAATGGACTCCATGTCCCAGGATGCCCTGAGGAATTTTCTGTTCCATGCACCAACTATGGGATAGCTCAAATACATTTTTTTTAGAGAAAATTTATTTTTTTATTGTGAGTGTTACTCAATAACAAAATGCATGTAATAAGTATATTAAAATAACACCTTGATTTTACATTGGTGTCACCGACAAATCTACCTATTTTCACTGTGGCAGTCAATGTGTTAAAGGATTAGTTTTTGGGAAAGTAGAGTTATTTTGTTTGTTGTGGCTTGCATTTTTAAGTACACCTTTTCAAATTCATTCTTTTTTATATATACTGTATATATTTTATACATATATTAATACTGGACAGCGATTAAAATTTTAAATTTTGATTAATCACAGACAATCACAACAATCACATTGTTATGTGCAAAATTCCATAATTAACTCAAAGTAGTGTATTGCATGTATTTGGTTTGCAAACACTTTAAACAAATAAGGTACTTTTTAACAACAGTATTCCCTTTACATAGTAGCAGTTGAAATATTTCTTGTAAATCTCAACTTAAACATTAATGTAATCAAGTCAAGTATAAAACCAAAACTATTTGCCACTGCCAGGGCATCAACATTTTATCTAGTTTGTTATAGAAATAGAGTCCTGAGTCACAATCATAACATTATAACAGGCACCTTCTGAGTAATAGCAAGTTAACATTTCTAAATCTGTTTTCTTTTTTATCTGAACAGATACCAGCAGAAACATTTTCTTTTATCAGGGAGAAGCATAAACAGTCTATGTTCAATAGCAATTCTTTGAGGGCTAATATTTTTTTCAAAAATACTCAGTTTTCTGAAAAGTGCACAAAGCTATGGTTTCACACATAAATCAACATAAAAAGTCTGTTGCTGCCTGTTGTGCCTGTTGTCAGCACCTTGCAGGGGCGGCTCTACAGCAGCAGGAATGCACAGTGGGCTGGCTGCCTGGCTGTCTTTGTAAGACAAGTGCTCGGGGGTGGCAGTTGCAGTGAGACGCAATATGGCTTGTACCTCCTGTCATCGTAAGTGCCTGTCCTCCTAGGTGAACGTTACCATAGGTGCATCAGCTACATGAATGTGTTCAGCACCACGATCAGCTGGGGACCGATCAGCTGATGCCGGTAGCTCACTTTTATTTTTGATCTGCATCTCCAGATCACTTGACGGGTTCACTGTGGTGCAAGTAAGTGTGTGGCAAAATGACTGCAATCATAAAGAAAGACACAAAAGATATTTGTCCCGTGAGCACTGTTTATAATGCAGCTATTGTCAATCATGTGAGGAGAAATGTGAAAGTCACTAAGTTTTGCACTGTAGTAGCCTACAATAACACAAAGGGAGTGTCGTTGTCTGGATCAAGCACTGACATTCTACCCTCTTAAGCTCAAGCAAAAACATTATTATGAAAAAAGTGTGCAAAGGAACATGCTTCTTCTGTCCCGAATGCAACATCGGGCTGTGCATTGGTGGGTGTTTCAAAACATGTCACTTAAAGTATATGTACTAAATCTGTACCAGTACAGCAATGAACACTATGCATACCTTTCTTGCTGTGATTACGTTAATGTATTGGCATTAACATTTTTTTGTTACACCTAATAACTTTTTTTTTTTTTAAATTAATGTATTTTTTACTTGTTTTTCCAGGGTTAAGTATAATATATATTATATATAATATAATATATATATATATTTATATATATATATTAAGTTCTGTTCTTGGAGCAGAGGTTTTACAGTTACCCTCTTCCTTTTTTGAGTTGTGTTAAAATTTGAAAAGACCACCCGTTTTTTTGGGGCCTCTACTGGCTAGAAGCCTACTTTCTAAGTTTATGGGATGAGACTTATTTTGATTTCTCTCCGTCAATTTGAATTTCATGAGCTTACAAAATGCAAAACAGAAATGAGGAAGATATATAGTCGCTACTCTTCCAGGACAACTTATTTAATTTTCTTTTTGTCTTTATGCAATAATTTGATTGATTGTGTAAATGCTTCCAAAATGAGCATTCAAATATGTGTTCATACCTAATACTCCAGTTATTTTTGTTGAGAGGCCCTTTGTCGTAAAAACATTTTAGACTCTGGTACATCTACCACTAATGTACAAATGCAGTTAATTAAATTAAATATGATTAACTAGTTAAGCGGGGACTTTGCTTATGATAAGTGTTATCTTTCATGTTTAAGAGCACATTATGGAAATTATCTGCAGTATACTACCAATATCCACTGAAGCTGCACTAGCTGCCCTAAAGCAAGGACAAATAATGGACCCTTTCTATTATCCATTGAGCGTTTGTTTAAATAGTGTGCAATATTTACTTCCCTGTTGCATGACATTCCTGGATTGTTTAAAGCAATCTGGATACCAAGACAAATACAGTCACACATGGATTCCCAGTTTTTAAGGCTATTGGATCACTTTAATTTACTGAAATTCACTTTCCAGTGTCACCTTCTTTCCCTTTTCATTTCCTTGACTCTCACGTATTTCATAGTTTCACTCATTGTTCTCTAGCCTGTTCTTGTTGCAGAAGTTTCCTTTCTTTTGAACTTTTTATCTGCACAGAGGGTATTTGTATTTCAGATTTTATTCACTGCTTGGATTTGCGGATGATTATTGCAGGCCCATTAACGCCCACCCTAGGTTTTATAGCTATACTGCTGTGGAACTTAAGAGACACAGTGCACTGCTGGTATGAGACCTGCCAATGTCATTCAAAAGTATATGGTGGCTCCATTATTAGCCATTTAGTTGTCTGTCAACTCATAACTCTCAGGCCCACTCACTAAACACCATGGCTCCACATATTTTGAGCCACACATCATTTTTATTTTCCTGTTGCCACAACTATGGTAATACTTTCTTTAAAAAATGGAACAATCTGAAGGTCAGAAAAAGCATTTTGACCTAAATGTCAATCTATCTAGGGCATTCTGTAGTGTGAAAATCAAACTAAATATTCTTATAGAGTAAATTACGTAAACGTCTAAATGTCTGTATTAAGAAATACTAAAATATCAAACCTTTAGCGGGACCACGAATCCTATGGACTGTAAAGGTTTCAGAATGTGATGTTATCCTTAGTGTATATTGACATGGCAGCATAGTGATCATTGTTGCTGTTACTAGGTCTGGCCTGTCCATAAAGGTCATTGCCTAGAGCAGCAATTCGATAAGGGCAGCCAGATTTACTAAGTAGCCTTGCACCCTGTTGGAATCCTTTCCAAATGAATGACTGTAAACTATTATGTGATTTAACTAGAACTGGATGCCTTGCACATTATCCTACCAAACTTTCTCTAATCATGTTGAATGGCTATGGGTTGTTTCCTGGCCCTGGCACCAATTCCGATAGCTTGGTTAGGGATTGTCAGTCAGCAGCAAACTGCAGTATGTTGAAACAACCAAACGTGTCAAAAAGAGAAGACTATCAGAAAAGCGGACACTCCAAAAAGAAACGCCAGGTACTTTAGCTTTCTCTTTCATCATGTGTGTGTGTCAAGTTGGCTATCAAATCTAAAGTCACAAAGACTTCAGGAGACTCAGTAAAGGTTTGAATTGCACAGTGGTTAATCTTTCTTCCTCATACCTCCAGGCTTCTGGGTCCTAATCCCAGCCTGGTTACTGCCTGGGTGACGATTGTACATTCTTCATCTACATCCTAAATCAACTGAAACCACTAGGGACTGTTTTATTTGCTTTGGTATATTTTCTTTAACTTAAATAACATCAAACTTTTTCCACTAAATGGGTTGTCTATATAAAATGTAGATACATACTATATATATTTATTTATATATATATTAATTAGATCTGATTATTCTATTGTCAACCTTAATATATAATTGTGAAAATATTTTAATCAGAAAACTTTTTTTCTGATAAAAGTGAAGGTTTGTTTTGCACTTTAGTGGTTACATTTTGTTTAACAATACCTGTTTGATTTTGTATTTAATTTACTTACATTTATTAGAAATTACCATAGTATTAATTAATGATAAGAAACCAAGGAAATGTGGCATATCTTTGTTTTTACTGATTAATCTGTGGAAAGCACCTTGAGTTGCATGTAAATGTACGAAATAAAGTTATTATTTTTATTACTATATCTACGTATTTTTTTGCTCTTCATCCGTTATCTCAAAGGCACTCATTTTAGGCTATTGCTTATTTTCACTTGTTGCCACATGCATGAATGTTTTATGTAGTGAACTGTACCCCTTCCAGAGTTGAATACTCCCTTGCATGTAACACTGCTAGACTCCAATCCGCTATGATCCAGAATCTAGATAGATTTGAGAATTTACTATCTACTATGTAATGTTATATATTACATTGTAATACATATAATATACACTTTAGCAATTATACTGTACAATACCTATCATATTTATTGACTATATCATAAAATGTTTCTTTCTGTGTGTGTTTGTCTGATCCCTCCATGCAAACAGGCTGGTCAGCTTGGTTTTGGTAAATCAGTGTTAGGAATGATGACACAATATGTTAGAAGCGCAAAGTTCAGTTCCTGATTGTGACAATTTTTTATTTCTACAAAAAAGGATTTAAAATGGAGTATTTCACCAGCAGGAAACCAAATAGCATACCAAGTGGTACAACCCTAATCGTTTTCAGAAATGGGGAGTATTTGCAAGAATACAAATAATGTTTTCACAGTACATAATGGGGGCCCATCTGCCATTGGTGGTAGTGAAAAAGTGGACAGGCGTTAGAGCAAGACACCCTTAAAGGAGTCTGATAAGCAAGCTTTACAGGAATACAATCGAGAGAGGGAGCACTTGGCAAGAAAGATTGAGACACACAAATATATAGACAAAAGGTGTTAGAGGAATGCTGAAAATACACTTAGGGCAATATATATCAAATCTCAAATATTTTATAATTTATTCTACTACCAGCCTTCAACAAATAACATAGACTAATACAGAATATAACATGTTATATATTGTATACATGATATTATGCCTATGTCCTTGCTCCCCAAAGCATTTAACTTCAATTTTTGAAACTTCATATAGAACTTCCATTGAAATAACATTCTTTATGACCTCTTGAGTCAACACTTGCTGGATTCTAGCAGACCCACATATTTATATTTCTTTTTGAAGAGCACTTATAGGATCAAGGGTTACCCTTAAAGATTTGATCACCACATTGTGTTGATGGATCCAGTTAGCAAACCATTTTTTTTGTTCACTAGATGCTATAACTGTGTGAATAATGTTTTATCCAACTGTCCTTAGCTTAATAAATCTGCCATTAACGTATATTGTCACTTTTAGGAGCTTTAATAACCTAATTTAAAAATACCACGAACTACAGATGTTTATTACATGTAGATACTTCACAGTGGTTTTCTTTGGCTGCATTTTATTTTATGATCTGTTTCTAACTGTATACAATACTGTGAGCTTGTCTATGGTGTATATAAAAAAATATTGAATTGTGTCTGTGTGTATTAGACTTGTCTCTTTACTTCACTGGGAGCTGACATAATGCAATCCTTCCCCTAAAACCAGATAGCTTTGTGTTTTGTCCATTCTGCCATTCAGAGTACGATATTTAATGGAGAAGGAAAAAAATTGGCTATCCCCATGGGCCTCTATGTCTCCCTGTGATGGTAATCCTCCACTATTCCCATAGAGTGTTATTTGGGCCCATAAAGTACACAGGGGCCTACTAACTATAAGCCATGTATGCTCATATCAACTGCAAAATGTACTCTGTTCCTTGAGGTTTCCTGAGAATACTTGAAAAGCTTCACATATCCCCAATGGCAAAAGAAAGAACTGCTTTTCTTGGTTTCTTTTATCTCAGGACAAATAACACTGGTCTGCCAAAAAAATCTTTTTTTTTTCACTCTGGTCAAGAACTTCTAGTGTTCTTTATACATTTGAGGGTGCTGAATTCAAATCTGGAAAAATAGTATTTCTATGACATCCAATTCTTGAAAGAAAGTTTAAAATGAAAAAATAAAAAACTATTTTAGAGACAAAATGCAACATATTTTTAAAATTAAGCATTTAGATTGGAAAACATTACATATTACACATATAATTGTTTACAATCAAATTTTTACTTACAAAAAATAGTCACTTGGATTTTTTTGTCCTCTTATAATTCTATTTTGGTGTCTGCTAACACTGACTTACTCTGCTGTCCACTGTAACATCTCTCCATTTGAGTGATGTCCTGGTGGAACATTCTCCATGTTCATCAGAGATCACACCCATGGAAAAAGTCAAAATGAGAGTGTAGGAAATGGATTTTTAAAGATATGTTGCACTCAAATGCTAGGTATGAAGACAGAGGTTTCTTAACTAGTTCTTCACAATTTTCTACCATTGTATTCCCAAGAAACTTATAAAGGAAAACTGTGCATTCTTTTACAGATAGCTTACCTGTTACCTGGTCAATACAACAGACAGATCAAACCAACCTTAGATATATCTGTAAAAAACATTGAAATAACAACTTTCTCTTTTTTGGACAATAAAAAGGCATCTTTCTAACCTTCTGAATATACATTCTTGCCAATTTTGAAGGAATAACTAGAGAAAAAAAGTGATTGAAAGCAAAAGGATTGTAACAAACACTTGATTTTGGGTTGTTTCCACCTCAGCTAACATTAAGAATAAGGAAGACTGCCATGTTTAGCTCAAAATATACTTCAAATAATATTCTGAGCATTAAAATACTTATGCTATGAAAAAAATGAGCAAACACATATGCACTCACTTTCCAAGCATGCATGCAATTGTTATTAAAATTAATTTGTTATCCATTACTTTACTGGAGCAGTCACAGGACTTTCAGTAGGGTTTTACAATGTCAGATGTGATTCCTGTAATTTTATATGGAATAAACCCTTGATGAGGTTTAGTGGCTGCCCATGCCTGCGACCCACAGAGCTTAGAGTTAAAAGGTCACTTGTGGCAAAGGCTCAATTGACAGAGAGAGGTAGAGCATGCAAAGATGGATGAGACAGAAGAGGAAAAAGATTAAATGTAAATGCATTTCGTGCTGGAGGAACTTTCATTTATTACTTGGCATTTCCCCTTTGGTCCCACCTTTTTTTGTGTTAAAAGGTTAATATAAAACCATTTTTATGTACTTAAAGTCTGATTTATATCCTACATACATGTACCATATACATTTATTTGATTTTAAATTAGATGAGGCAATTTCTTTGAATATTTTAGTAAAATTTAAATACATTTAAAATCTGTATTTTTTAAACAACACCCCCAATTCAAGTAATAGAAAATACTTAGGAACCAAAATGTTACATACTGGCTACAATATTATACATTACTATTTAAATTGAATCCAACCATTACGTTTACACAGGAATTATCTCAAAAGTATAATTCAAAATCTCAAACCTGAGTAATCCCGACATTGCAAATTACACATTATTATAGATGTCTCAGAGGACAAAGCCAGACACTATACTAAAATTATTTCTAGTACAAATGTCAAAATGTAGTATTTTAGCTGCTCTTCCAGCAGGATACCTTTTTTCTGTTACACAACATCCTTCCCAAAGGATAAGCCAAATCTGATAAAAATACAATGCCGACCATTAAATGATCACTGAGTAACAAAAGCACATTAACTCTATGAGGGCTGAATATTTTTTCCAAAAAACAATGGTTTCACTCAGAAATCAACATAAAACATCTGTTGCTGCATGTCTGTGGCTGCCAGTTTGTCAAGAATGTGTGGCAGGCTTGCTGTCAGGCTGTCTTCGTGTCACGGCCACAGTGCATTACAATCTACTTTCTACCTGTTATCATTGTTAAGTGTAAGTCCTCCCTGGCGAACATCGTCAGTACCACAACTAGCTAGGGACCGATCAGCTGAAGCTGGAACCTCATTTTTGCCGTTGTGTGCGCCCTGCTACTCACGCAGCGCAGGGTATCTCTGTCAAACCAATGAATCTAACTTTCTTTCTAGCAACGAGAGTCCAACTAAAATGTAATGGTTGGTTCAATCACAGTTTACAGTCGATTACCTTTGTTAACTCCTCCTTTTCACAAAAGTCGACATCAGCCCTGAAAGAGTTAATGACCAAAAATAAGCCTTAATTTGAGCTGTTTCTTTTTTAATTTCACTTATAATTTTAATGAATTAAATGAGATGACATAATATATATTAACATATCAGAGAAATACTGAGCCCCCCTCAAGGCATTACTTTTTTCATCCATCCATCCATTATCCAACCCACTATATCCTAACTACAGGGTCACGGGGGTCTGCTGGAGCCAATCCCAGCCAACACAGGGTGCAAGGCAGGAAACAACCCCTGGGCAGGGCACCAGCCCATCACAGGCATAACTTTTTTCTGATAAGTTATTCAGTAAAGCTGGTGAATATTTCATGTAGGAAACTTCCAATTACCACAAAACAATACTAAATAGTAGGAAACTTTGTAAAGCTGTGAAATGCTATATCACACCCCACATGGCTGTTACGTTGTTTCAATACTGCAGACATTTGCAGTAAACAGGCTGAAGTAAAGATAACAGCAAATAAGAAGTTCCTTTTTTCAGAGTTAGTTACTTAAACCAGGATCTCCTTTATGGAATTGTATATAACAAAATAATTATTTAAATGGACTGTAAAATGAACAAATGGGTTGCGTTATTTTACAAATGTCAGAAAAGTATAAATGCATAGATTTGGAAATAGATTTAATTGGAGCTTCTTCCACTGTAGAATTAAAAAAAAGTCACCTTTATGCACTAGATATATTTTCAAAGTAAAATATGATATAGGCTTTATCTAACCAGTAAGGAAGTAATGAATATATCATTCCTTAATGGTCAACTGAAGCCTGTAAAATATGTGTACTTATATAAAATTCCAAATAGCCTTGGATCTGTAACAAATTGGCACCAGAGCAGCTAATAAGCAAAATCAATAACTTCTGTTAAACAAACAATTAAGTATCACCAAAGGAATAAATAAATAAAAATGCCAGCTTGCCTAATTTAGACAACAAAAATTATTATTTTTTTCCTGTTCATATGAAATCTTTATTTCATCATTATTTGCTTAGTATTGGCTGCTCTACAGGCCACCAGGGAACTCTTGGTTCTGTGTTCCACCTTAACTGCTATTTTAGCTTATGGGAAACAACTATTTATTATATTTATTATTATTTTTTCTTGTTCACAGGTCAACCTTAAAGTCCCACAGACCCAGGCAACCCTATCTCCTGGAAATACATTTAACCCATAATCCACCACTCTCTTGTTTATATACTGCCAATCCTGTATCAACTGTCATGGCCCCAGCTGCCAATAACAGACCTATTGTTCACAAGTAAAAAACTAATTTTCTCAGAGCTTACACGCACAACAATGATGGACTGTGCCACCTCTTGACATTCTCTTTTCTAGGCTGGAAACAAAATCTTTGTTTAGCCAAAGACTTTCCTTGTTACTCTAAAACTGGTGTCTTATCATTGTAATTTAAGTGAGTCATTAATTTTTAATTTATTTAAGGAGCATTACTAATAGCAGTGTCAAAACCAATAATGATTACATTACAACGAATACACAACTTTACCATAAGCACACTTAGAGAACCCGTAGGTTTCAAACAGTGTCTGGATATAAAAGTTATATTAAAGAAAAAAAAGATTAAAACCTCAGTAAAATATACAAACAGGGTATAGTGAAAAGCACTGCCACCTCACAGCTACAATGTCTCATCTTCAAACTCCAGTCAAAGGCACTATCTGTGTGCAGGTTGAGGTTTTCTGCAAGTACCCTGGTTTCTTCCAAATCTCAAAGCCAGATCTATCAGATTTGTTGGCGTCTTGAAACTTGTCTAATTTCAGTAAGTGTACTCTGTGATATCAAAGATGGCTCTGGCCCTGTTCTCAGTTCCTCAAACCCCTTCATTAAACTTAGAAGTTTTAAAAATGAATGAATGGGAAAAAAATTATGCGATACCCTTCTTAAGTACTTAACCATGCTAATACTTGCAAGGCTAATAGCAGGGCATCTTCTAGATCTTGGTTAAAGCAGCCTATGTAAAATATTTAAAAATGGTTAATATTTGTGGATATTTCCATTTTAAAGGCATTTTCAAAAGAAAATATTTTAGATTTGTCCATAATAGTGTAGTGTGAAAGGAAAATGAACTGCAGGTCTTTATACCCCTAGAATTATGGCAATGCACAGTAAATATAAGAAAATTTACTAATTCCAATACAGGGAAAACTCAAAGTAACAAAAGTATGTAACTAAAAAAATACTGTAAACACCGTAATTGTATTGTGTCTTACCAATTTACTCACCTAACAAACTGCCCAAAAGTACTATTAATACTCTTTTTATTGGCCCTTGCATCTTATTCTCCTGCAGTGAACCTGTGTGGAACCTTTTCTTAAGACTCTACATTCATCTTACCTCTGACCTCTGATTTTGGTAATTTTTGGTAAACATTTGGTAATGTTTTCGGCTAAATCCCTGAATGACTTACAAGGTCAGGTGTGTCCTGCTTTGCTTACAAAGACACCAGACTACTTCTCTCCTTAATGAACCTTGCTGCCCCCAAACCCTAAGCAGTCCACTTATCTTGCACCCTGAGCCCTAAATAATCCATAAAGAGACTCCAAGTAAGATTCTGACAGTTTTTTGTTTAGCTGCCTTACCCATGACCATTTCTAGTGGTGACTCCCCCCTATCCCTTCAAGGCCTCTCATTCTCACCTCAGTGTGTCATCAGCAGGTTATGTGAAATCTTGTATACTATGTGAATCTGTTAAGGTTATTCCCAGGCTGCCTTTCTCTCTTCTCACTCTTCCTTCCTCTTTTCTATCCCTCCCTTGCTCAGGTGGTGCAGGAGGTTTCAGTTTCAGAGCAGCACAAATGACACTGTCCATGATATGCTGGCATCAGAAAGTATTCTGCCAATGACAGTATGATTCTCTCTCTATTGCCTTTAGTAGAGTGTTATCTGGGTCTATACCTGCCCCCAGGCCATATGACTGGCTTCCTTATACTTATCAACCTCTTACATTTCATTTCTGTTTACATTCACATTTATTTGCTTAGCAGATGACTTTATCCTAAGAAACTAGCAAATGAGGTCAACATATTCAACTGAACATCAGTCTGGGGTACTGTTTGGGAGCAGGTTTTACAAGTCATGGTTACAAAACTGATTATCACAAGTAAGAATTCAAAATTCAAGCTATTTACAATTTCTAAGTTACACATCTTAATAGTTAATTTCAGCTGAGCAGGAAACCACCAAAAACAGGAGTCTTCAAATGCTTCTTAAACACATTGAGGGAGTCAGCATTTTGAACAGAGGGGGGCAGTTTGTTCCACCAGGCAAGCATAACACATGAAGAGTTTGGATTGATATTTGATACCACACAGAGGTGACATCACCAGACACCATTCAATAGCAGATCTGACTGTTTGAGAAGAAGCATAAGACCTCGGTAGTATCTCCATATATATATATAGGTGCTGTGATCATTTGATTACTCTGTAAGCAAGCAGCAGACCTGACTGTTTGAGAAGAAGCATAAGACCTCGGTAGTATCTCCATATATATATATAGGTGCTGTGATCATTTCATTACTCTGTAAGCAAGCATCAATGATTTCAACTTAATATGTGCCACTACAGAAAGCTAATGTAGTGATCTGAAAAGTGAAGTGACATGTGCCCACTTCTGCTGGTTAGACACCAGATGTGCCGCTGCATTCTGAATCATCTGCAGCTGCTTGGTGACACATTCCACTGCTCTTACCAGCAGAGTGTTGCAATAGTCCAGACATGGCAAGACCAAACCCTGGAGCCGGAGTTGTGCTGCATAATATGTCAGATATGTTCTGACCTTGCAGATATTGCTATCTAGAGATCCCTCACAATGAACACTACCCTAATAAAGCTGGTTAAAACATTTTATATTTTTAGTTTAAATTGCTCAGTCAATTTTGTAACCCACTTTTCCAGTTCTGGGTCTTGTGGGAGCCAGTGTCTATTCTGGCCCTATTGAGCAAAGAGAGGAAAACAGCCCTGGAAAGGTTGCCAATCCATCATATGGCACATGCACCAAACATTAGTACTGGACCAATTCAGATTCACCAGTTCTTTGGAAGATTAAGAAATTCAGACATTGGCGGAATATACACATTATTGAGTATTTACTAATTTAATGGTGGTTACTGACCCTGAGAATGTACAAAGCTAAACTAATGAGAGTCCTAAAATGAAAACACAGTGCAGAGATTTTTTTTTAGTTTTAGAATATATTAAATTAAACCTAATTGAAACAAACCTAAAATGCAATTTGAGATATTGAAAATGAAAACTCAGACTACTGCATACATTGCTCTAATTTCTATATTTCAGATTACTTATAAAGCAAAACAGACAGAACCATAAAGCTAGTGGAACAAATGCTGTTTAAAACCATGTACCTAATCCTGGTTTTATGTACCCATCACTACACAAGTCAAAAACATCTTGGTGATTAAAAGAAAAGTTTAACAATAAGACAATTACATTTTCACAGTTTTTGCTCACATGCCATTTTTCAAAGTAAAGATTACCACTGGCATAAAGGATAAATATATTTGCTCGGTTTAAAACTTCTACAGGCTTTTAAGTTCCAATGACAAATCAGGGATAGCCACATCATTAGTATGCTGTATTGAATGCAATGAAGAACACCACTAATACCAACTTCACTTCATAAAGCTATTGCTGTTAACCAAAAAAATGACTACGCCAAGGTTCATATAATTTTTGAGGCTTCACAGACTGGCTGTGCAGAAACAGTAATATAGAAAAAATGGGAAAAATGTATTGGGTTTGTACAGCGTAAACTGCTGCCCAATATAACATAACAGGGAAAATTACCTAATCCCAACACTATCAGCCAAATGCTCAAATGATTGTGCTCTTTAACCACAATGTATCTCCGCTTTAGCTGCCGAGTACATTTATTATTTGACAGCTGTTCAATTCACACAATAACACTCTGTGGAAGCAACTGACATTCTGTTAATATCTATAAATATTTTTCTCACTAAAAAGAAAGAAATATAAGATGTTATTCAGTATATAATAAATTGTCAGTTTTAGCCAAAAATGTTTATTTACTTCTCTTGTTAATTCTATAGATTTTTAGTTTATTTTTATTACCTCAACATACATTTTATTGACAGACCACTTAATAGAATACTAAACATTAACCACACCTGCACTGCTTATACAATATTAATCTAAGTGTTATGTATATTCTTCTTAACTATTATATGCTATATTGTTTACCAAAATTGTTCCTTAAACATGGAAATAAAATGAAAGTATGTATTCTGAAGTGCAAGCCCAGTCTAAATTCTTTAAATTAAATTTTAAAAATCTCATTTTATTTTATATGTTCATTTTTTACTTTCACTATTTTCTTTGAAAGATAGAAAATATTATCTTGAGTTAGATGGGAATTTGCCAATAGTGAACATTTTTTCTGTTTTAAAGTTACAAGGTACTACAAGCTATGGACAATACACTGGAAATTGAAGCATCAATCTTCACTGCAAGAATACATCAAAGCCAGCAGTATCTCTAAATGAAAACTTTACCTTATTTTGTTGGGGACAATGACAACTATGATTACTCTATTTAATGACGTTTGCTATTGTTTATTCTTCAATTTTTCACATACTTGAGCATTTTTGTGAATATTCTGAAATATGCCCCACCCCACAAAACAGAGTACATCTCAATAACTGAAATCTAGCAGGCAACTTTCCCTTTATTTTTATATCAGGCACACTATACAGTATTTAAAGACAATTATTAAATATATACTCATTTTCATAATTTAAGTGTGATGTGATGCATGCTTTCAAAAACATTGCAATGAAATCAACAAATAAATAAAGCAAATACTGGAGTTTATTGATTTGCTTACAATAAGGATGAAAAGGAATAGAAGTGTGATAGCCATTAATCTTCATCTGATGACTTTCATGTGTTTTTGTGATTACTTTTATCAGTAGTAAGATTATTATTATTAGTAGTAGTAGTAGTAGTAGTAGTAGTACTACTACTGTAATAATATTAATCAATTTTCCAAATCCACCTAACCCAAATTCATTGTTGCCAAGTTTGATATTTTATTACCAGTGGCAGCAGTACTATTGGTTATTGATGATCTAAAAAGATATACAAAGGTGTAATCACGTCCTGAGGTATAAAGACATCTCTAAAAGATCTTTATATTAGATAGATAACCCCACCATATTCAATTATTGACTTCACCAGGATGTTTTAGGCAAAAATTGCCACAGACAAAGATAACCCGGGGAGTTGTTTATCTGCTTTAACTTGATTGTCAGTTTTTAACCTTATATGCACCAACTCCATTTGAATAGGAACCGCAGAAAATGTGGATAAAATTCAAATTGAGAACGGAAAGAGAGCAATTAGCGTTTAAATTTGTGTAAACATTATGTAATCTTTGACTAAAAGGCATATTTTAAACTCATAAGCATTTTTTTCGAGTATTCCTTTTTGAACTTTTTCTTGATAATCTGTAGAAAGTCTGTGATGTCACCGTCATCAAAAACAAGCAAAAGAAGTAAATGGTTCTTATCTTACGCCATTTGATTTGAAACTAAAAAAGCGCAAGGTGTCTTGCATTGTTTTCCTGCCACACATGTGGGCAGTATTCTAGAAATGTTATTGGAATTGCCTATTTCGCAATCATATTCAATAGTACACAGCGAAAAGCGTCATTTCCCGGTTCCAATCAGCCTTTCTTTAGACGCAGTTTTTGTGCAATGTAGACTCCGTTTTGCCCCTTTAAAATATGAATATTTGCGTGGAAAGAATTTAAATGACTCCGGGATTGAAGCAGATGAATAACCGTGGCGCATGCACATTCACAAAGACATGTTTGCAGAATAATGGCACTGAGTGATAACCACTTTCAGGCTGTTCATAACAAACCGACCAGAGATCAGTTCGGATGGGCACTCAAAAATATTTCAGGCAATATACGCGCGCACACACGCGCGATCTTTAATAAGTTCAGCAGGTGCTGGACCTCTCTCTCCACGTTTCCAACTCTGCCTTCATCAGTTATCTGGCTAGCTATCAATTAAACGAATGTAAGCAATAACATCACATGCTTGACATGCTCGTTTTTTGAAAGGCTTTCTGTAAGTAACCACATAGAATATAGATACTACCAAAAATGCGTAACGATACAACCGTTCAATTCCCTTTGGACTTGTAATGTATAGGAAGCTAATATTTTCAGATTACCTGATTGGAAGCCGGAAAACCGTACATCCTCCAGCGAAGATCGTTTAAAGAATCAAATAAATCAGACCTCTTCGGTTGATCGGTGTTCACCTCCTTTTTTCATTTCTATCTCGTAGACCATTACACTTGGGACTGTTAAAACTGTTCAGCCGCAACAATGAAAGAGGGAGAGAAGAATCGAAGGGGAGGGGTCTCGAGCGGGATGGGTTCTCCGTAGTTTTTAAAAAGCATTTAAGTACGTAGTAGCAGTTCTCGGGTTCCAAGAGAGTCTACCTGTCACATCCTGGTCGCCCCTCCACACTGATCACTTGCCCGCCCCCTAGGAAAGGCCAAGTTGAGATGCTTTCTGATACGTATTAGCGAGGTACAATAAAATGATGGCAGTGGTATAGGAATGCGACAGATTGCGAATGCGTCCGTATCCATACGTCTCCCTTCCCAGCAAAATTAGGAAATCGGGCACGTCTTTACTGTCTTGAAGTATAAACGTCAAGACCCTTGATGCTTTTACCCCCGCCTTTTCCCACTATATCTAAAACACATTTGCAGAGCAGTAAAATGTAATTAATTTACATGCCAGAATTATCGAAATGATTCAAAACATAAAATATGTCTGAATGAATGCTGGGCAATCCTCTTTAAAACAGTGATGGCAGAATATAACTAAATAAATACAATGGTGATTTCTAAGATGGCATATTTTGTAATATGTATTATTGATAAATCTTCCTTAGAACCCCTTCAAAAGGATGTTGTCATGTTGGGTATAGCTATTCAGTTATTCCACTCTTTACAGTCGACTGGTGAACTGAAAAATATCACGGCGTTTGCCTTTTTATTCACCGTTTTAATCCGCAGCCTGTGACTCCCATCCTCTTCTATGCAACATTCTGTTCAACACCCGTGGCCAGATCTCTGGCTACCTGTAGAAATTATGTCACGCACACACAAACACGCACGCACGCGCACACTCGCGCGCGGCAACTCTCTAAAACACACATAATACTGTCACGTTTTAGCTGTCGAGCGTCTCCATTTCTAACCATTTCCTTTTTTCACTGCTATGTGCTGCTGATCCATGAATTGAGGTGGATATTTCTAAAAGCCTCATATTTTCCCTCTATTGATTATCGAGGCTTGTCAAAATATTTGACACTGGTGAGATTTTATTTGTCCTTTTTTATTTTGGCTTCACAGCGTAAGCAGGTATACTCGGTTGGAAACCAGCAATGTCAGTTGTCCAACAGACAGCCTGCTTTTACTGAATACAGAATTTACTGTATGTTTAATACAAATGGTTAATAGCTAATAACGTTTGATTTGTTTTACTGACGTGTGAAGTTTTCTACCATTCAGGAAAGTGTTAATTCGTGGCAATTAAAAATTCCTTGTTTTTCTGCTTTTCTATATGTTCGTTTTTGTTCAATTTTTGTTCGGGGATCTACATGATGGCCGTTTTGAAAGTAATAACGAATGTGAAGAGTATGTTCTGTGTATGTGGGAATATCAGTGAGCGAGAGTGCCATGAAATGCGCTGCGTCACGTCCAGGGCTGGTTCTTGCCTTGCTCAAGAAGCTTCCTGGATAAGTTCAACTCCTGGGATTCTGCACTGGATAAACCCATTTTATACAATGCGTTTAGTGCAAAAAGTAATACTACACTATACTGCATAGGCGTCCCGGTATTTCCTAACATTTTGTATTAGGTGGTATTCTGTAACGCGAGTCTGCATGCATGAATGAAGTTAGCAAATGCATATATGCTTTCTATTATCATTTATAATCTCACCAAATGCAGGGCCTGTGTGGCCTCCAGGCTTCTAAAGACGTACTAGTTATGTAGAGTGGAGACTCAGAATTGGTTCGGACTCACAAAGGGTGCCAAGCGATGGACTGACGTCAGTTGCTATTGGGATTGCTAAAATATTAAGATCTGTTACAGCTTAATAGTACAGTCTTTCATAATTTCACTTAACACAAATAATCACGCAGCCCAGTTTTGAATTGGTATTAAAATATGGGATTTATATAAGTTATTTGTAATGATCAGTAAAAAAAACACACTTTTTTATACATACCAAAAAGCAGAATCTTTCTTGCATGTAACAGAAAATGCATTATACATTTTGTATAAGTGTCACAAACTATTAACTAGTGCGGTAACTCTTACCAGTTCTAGAATAAAATGCCGGCTAAATCATTGCAACATTGGCACTGCATGTTAACATCAAATATTTAGATGTGTATCCAAATGTGTCTTGATTATGGTCAGTATTTTATTCTTTTATGCGAAAAGCTTCTCAGATTGAACATTAAGAACATTACAATCTGCCCTGTTCCTTATTTTTTGAGGAACAAATCAAACAAGATGTTATCATCAACAGATGGCACATTTTAGAGAAATGAACCTCATCAATCAGCTGTGTGGGCGTTCGGTATGAAAGCGTTTGCGTTGAACACGCGTAGTATGCCCGTTTACA
Organism: Polypterus senegalus; assembly: GCF_016835505.1. Taxonomy (NCBI): domain Eukaryota; kingdom Metazoa; phylum Chordata; class Cladistia; order Polypteriformes; family Polypteridae; genus Polypterus; species Polypterus senegalus. Next base: position 154,440,921 of record NC_053164.1, on the reverse strand, counting down.
AGGTATAATGATGTGTGAAATACATAAACATTGAAATCCACTTAGCTTACTGTAGGGAAAGAGGTACAAAGGCTTCAGTATAGTAACGTAAAATGAGGGATTAAGATCTAAACATAAATTGTTTATGCAGTTATGTCAACAGGTTCTGTACAATGGAGTTGAGAAATGTAAATGAAACGGGACTGTATTACGCATACCCAGTTTAATTTTCGACAAGTAAGATTAGCAAATAATTTTATTTCCGTATTTCAGTTTGCAGTTTTCTTTTTAAACAGAACAGATAAACTTGCATGTGGTATGACATATCTGTTTAGAGAATGTGCAAATGGGTGATGTGCATAATGTTCTAAGAATTATTTACCTCACAACTGCCTTATATACCGATCATAGCTGATATTCCTTATTGGACGCGTATGTCCAGTTTCTAAGTTTTTGCTGCGTTTTTTTGTTTCCTTACAGTGCTTACTTTTCCTGTACCGTTATTTTTACAGACCTGCGCATTCAAGCCTGCAGACTCTTATCACTGAATGCCTCATGGAATTCGTTTCTCTAAACCAGATAAGAGCAACAAAGCTGGTGATAATGCCCTGCCAAATATTAGACGTCTCGCTTGGACAAAAAATATCTGCCCTACATGCTTTGGGAAGCACACACACACTGACTTTAATCATTTGGCTAAAGATGTATTAAGCGTATTTTTAGGATATCGTTGCACACATGTCTCTCTGCACGGCGAAATGAACTGTCTAAAATTGTCAATGACTGAAAATTAAACGGGGGTTTCCTTCTCAGCATACAGGAGATATAGTGCGCTCGCCTAGGCATACACTTCCGCAAGGGTTTATCATTTACTTTTTTGTTGAAATCTATTCATGATGCATGCTAATCACTGACTCATATTACATGTGGTTTATTATATACAGATGTGTTAGGTAACATCTGTACATGGTAAAATGTCGTTTGTATTCCCTATATCACACATTTATCATCTGAAATACATAACGCCGTGGCTTTACATCAACAGAAATGAATATTTTAAGCAATGCAGTCTCGCCAATCCTTTTCACAAAATGAGCAATATTGTTTGCAAATCCCAAAGCATCAGTTGACCCTCCCGACTCCCCCCCGCTTCCCACTCTCCTTACACATACGTGCCCGTAAACACACAAACACACAGCAGCGATCAAGTGCTGCCTGTTTCAAAGGGGGAAAAGGCTGTTGATTCTTATTTCGATTGAGACGTGTTCTTAAAAACGATAAAAATCATAACATCTTGAAACTAAAATGACATAAAAAAGTACCTGTGTTAAGCGTGTGTTGCTCAATTGTCTTCAGATTCGCGTCATTTGCTTGTATGCATTGGATAGGTTTCCTTCTGTGGAAAATCTTTTTTTTAATAATTCTTTTGTATAACACACTGGGGAGGCGCGGAGCTGTTTCGGTGTTTTTTCCAGACAAGCAATCGCGAATGCTGGCAGTCTTGAAGCATGGTGCATTTTAAATGCATTTCTCAAAGAGGGTTAAAGATCGCAAAACGCCTCATTCATAGCTTATTGATAAGTCTGTTTCGTGTAACAGTTCGACGTCTTGAGCGCTTATCACCAGCTGGTGCCAGCAGAAATCCTTCTAATTTATGCAATCGTCTCGCTAAAACTGAAAATTCATTTTACTTCTTTCTCTCTCCCTCACAGATTTGCTTCTCAATGGCTAAATTCGAGCAACATTATATATTTGCATCTCTCCTCGAGTGGTAGGGCAAAGGTGGGGCGGGGGTGGGCGGGGGGTTTGGGTTGTGCTTTTGTGGTAGGAGAAGAGGTGCTGTGGATAGTAAGGGGCTGGGGTTTTGCCTTATGCTTCATGATTAATGTTGCTGTCTGTGATGTTTTTGGTAGAAGAAACAAGTCACGGAGCGAATGCGGAAACACTATATATCACATCTTATCTTCCTGTCTCCAACTTACGCCACAAGAATCACCGTCAATGTTCTCATTTTCGCCCTTATTCTGTACAGTGAAATAGGAGTTGGTTCGTTTTGTCGAATTATTTTTCTTACTCACTTAAAGTCAGCGGAATAGAAGACTTCAAATAGTTGGAATGTGCACGTCTATATAGAATGACATATTGAATCGTACAATAATAATCCAGTCATCTATTCATATAACCTGCTCTATATGTAACAATAGACTGGGCGCATGGGAGGAATAAACTATGGACGGGATGCGTACACAAACGCTTACCTGGAATTTCTGATCATCTTAATACAAACAATTGTGGAATGTGGAAAGAAATTCAGAAAGGCTGGGAAATGCCCAGGTGCGTACCCGGATTTGTACCTAGGTCATTGAGGCAGTGCTTTTCACACCTGTTATTATGGCTACTTTAGCAAAATTTCGGTGGGCCCGAAAGCCTTCAACCAATATATGAACGGTTGAAAATGTCTTTCATATATGTACTTTTTTAGATGACTCGCTCAGGTTCACCAGACAAGTCTGTGGCAAGAACTGAAAATGCGATATTGTGGTTTGAAGTTCAACTACCTAACTACTATTTCAAGTTGCCAACCAAAATAAACATAAACAGGAGTCATTGTTTAGAACTTGAAATTCTCAAAATGTGTAACAAGTCAATACAAAATAAATTACATTTTTATAAGACTAAGTATTTTCTTTACCACCTCTCATCGTCTCGAGTTTCTATTACATATCAAAACCAAACGTGCGGTTTCAGAACGCTGGAAAGCTCCCAACTAGCATTGCAGACGCCTACTTTTTATTTTGCTTGGATTACCTTTCTCCTGGCTTCAGTGTTAGACGATGGAAACCGAGAATAAGGTAGATTATTTATTACTAAATCGCCATCATAAGAGAGGTTGCAAGTTAATCATTCTTAAATAGTAATTTTGACACTCCGAGGATTAAGGGATTTTAGCCTTCTGACCAGACTGTGCGCTCTCTTAACTGAGAAAGGTTCATTTCTGTCGACAGATGCTGTGCTACTACACCGATATCAAACAACTTAACTCCCGCTCAGAGAACAATCATTTGCACTTACACTTAGTCATTTAACTTTTATCTTGCAGGCTAGTCACTGGCCTTAGTTTTCTTTTAAGCAGAGTCAGTTTTCATTTTAAAAATAATTCAACACTTGTGTTATGTTATAAGTACACCTGTTTTAGCAGTAACCTTGATAAGCTGTAGCAAATGCTATTATGTATGTATCCTTTGATGCTATCTAAAAAGTATTTTTAATGTCAATTAACTTCCATCCATCCATTATCCAATCTGTTTTATCCTAACTACAGGGTCACAGGGTTCTTCTGGAATGGATTTAGTATTATATAAAAATTCCACTTAATAGTCTAAAAATTAAATAAAATAATGGGTTTTCCTTGGGCCATTGAGAGCTATATAATTGCACAATTACTTGCACTTTTTCTTAAATTGATACATTAAGTAAACCAAAAAAGCTCAAAAATGATTATATTTATTTTTGTAGCACCTCTTACACTAACCATTAATACAACATGTTTTACAAAGAAAATGATAGCATATCAGAGAAAACTTTATTGTAGTGACAGAACATGACATTATTATAATTATAATAATATAATTATTATTTTGTCTAAGGTATATCCATGCATTCAGCTATGCATTTTTAAATTATTTTTTCCTGGTCACAGTACCAGGGATAGACATAACCTAAGCATAAATTAACATTAGAATGTCACTGGATTTTGAGTGTTAAGTTTTAGGTCCCATGAGAAATCCATGTAAACACTAGGGACAAAATTGAAATTCTTCATATAGGCCATCCTAATTCAATGTTGGACTTGCAGTCAAGCGATAGTAATATTTTAGTATGCATTCTAAAGAATTAAATGAATTAATTTAATGCTTGAACTTTACCCAATTATTATTTTAAAAAGTCTAGTCTATTATGTGATTTTGCAGCATGCAGCTTTTGGAACATCAATATATCTCATTAAATAAAATGATTTTCAATTGTTACTTTTTCATATTAATGATTTTGGGTTTCTGTCAGCTCTACAAAGACTTATAACACTAACACATTTTGATTAGTATGTAAAATTTGTCAAAGTTTTCATCTGCTGAGACAGATTTATATTTTAAGAGTTCACTTTTTTATATGTCAGCATTGATACAGAGCCCTCATTTATTCAATTTGTGACCTTACTCTTTCTTATATATGCTTACATCAACCCAGAGCTAATTCAGACAGATACACAGAGAATATCATCACATGCCTTGAATGTGGTCTCCACCATTTGAAAGGTACCATCCAGAATTGTGTGCTTACGAAAAATAAATAGAAAATACAATGGCCTAACAGTGTGCATTTGGGCAGTGAAAGGAAGCCAAAGACCATAGAGGAAGCCCCAAAAAACCCAAGTTTGAAAATACAAATTTCACACTGAAAGTACCCTATCTGGTAACAGTCTGGGGTTCAAGCTCTTTGAAGCAGGACTGTTCCATCCTTGTGTTGCCATGGAACACAATTTGGGATTCTGAGCTGGTAGCTGCTATTACCTGGCACAAGTAATAACATGATTGCTGTTACAATGAATAATAAAGACAATATGAGACAATATGAAAAATGAGGGTTTAGCCACTTACCTTACCAACAGACCAGCCACCTCATACAGCACCACAATGTCTGTCAAAGTTACTTTCCCTTAGGATAAATGAATCACAGGTCGACCTAGGCCACAGAAGCACAATGTTTGTCAGTCTTGTCTTGGAATAACAGACCACCTGTGTGTTAATGGAATGAAATTGCTCACGTGTAACAAAAGCAGCTTAATTCTTGTAGGCATCCTTATTACTCTATGAACACAGCAAATTGTTTGACACTGCTGCAAATTGTCTTTTTATGTTGGTAAAAACCTGTTATGTTTTATGTATGGGCACACATACCATACAAAAACTGAATGTAGCACCTTGATGGTTGGTTAATTGCTTTCAGCACAGCTGGCATAATGGAGTGAAGCTTGACTGAGATATTCCTGACTGGTGAGCTAATTCCCTTAGAAGGAAAAGCAAGAAACCGATAAAAACTGACCAAAAACCAAGAAAATTTTTCAGTGCAAATATGCAGCATTGGCCCTTTAAAAGGGACTAAAATACACTGTACATTGCATTCATCACTTTTGAGGTTTAATATGTTTGTCATATCAATGCACATTATAATAATGGCACAGTGATATTAAATAATATATTTATGAGTCACCGTTTAGCTGGTTTGGCTGCATTTTCCTACTTCATCATGCGTGATATCATTTACAAGTTTCTCCGAAATGTTGTCTATGCATAGGTTACAGTTGCCCCGAATATATGCATGTCCTCTTGTCAGGTGTTCTTTTAATAATTCTAACATTTGTTGTGTACACACATTTCAAACCACTTTTTTGTGCATATACAAGCTTTACAAATGAGGCCCCTGTAGCAAAGAGACTGCTGTGATAACTACTCTACCATCCTGCACAGATCATCAATTGCAAAACAATCAACAGGTCAGGTCCAGTGGGAGAGCATGCACTGGTACAGCACCCACCATATGACAAAACAGCTCGGGATCCTGGTTGGCAACCCCCCAGGCAGACCCTCCAGTCCAGTCCCACCATCCAGAAGTGACCCTCTATCTGCTGCAGCCAAGTGTTACACGGGTGTTCCCTTGGCCTGGGTGAGCCACTCAGGTCCTCAACAATGAGGATCCTGTGAGCTGGATCACCCTCATGGAATCGCACTACATGGCCGTAGTGCTGTAACTGACACTCCCTCATAATGTAGTAATGTGCCTCATTTGGGACTCCATGAGCAACCGCTCATTCGACACAAAGTCAAACCAGTGGTACCCAAGGATTCTCCGAAGGCACACAGTACAGAAAAAGTCCAGTCTTCGTCTCAGGTCACTGGATAGCAAACATGCTTTGCAACCATATAGCAAGACAGGAAGCACCAGAACTCTAAGACTTGGACCTTCATCCTTTTACATAGATATCGGGAGCGCCCAGTGACCTCATGACGCCCCATGCTCTCCCAGTCCATCTACTGACTTCAAAGGAAGAGTTCAGCAGAGACATGAACATCACTGCCGACATAAGTAAAACTCTCTTTACAGACAGACACACTACTGATGGCTGTGCCTAAGAGGTCATTAAAGGCCTGGATCTTGGTTTTTATCCAGGACACTCAAAAGCCCAGACACTCAGACTCCTTGCTCAGTCTCTTGAGAGCCCTGATAAGAGCCTCCATTGACTCTTGAAGATCACAGCATCTTTAGCAAAGTCAAAATCAGTGAATCTTTCTTTGCCAACAGATATCCCACAGCTGCTGGACCCCAAGACCTTGCCCAACACACAGTCCATGCAAGCATTGAACAGAGTAGTAGCAAAAACACACCCCTGATGAACCCCAGAATCAACTGGGAAAGGTTTTGGAGGTTCTTCCTCCACTCTGCACAGCATTCACAGTACTAGTGTACAGTCCGGCCATGATGTACAGCAACCTTAAGGGGATCCCAAAAAGTCTGAGGATATCCCACAGGGCAGCTCGATTAACTGAGTCAAATGCTTTACAAAAACCAAAAAATGCTGCAAAGAAACTCTGCCAACATTTTCGCTTGCGCTACATGAAAACCTTCAGTGCCAGGATACGGTCAATGGTAGACTTCTTAGGCGTAAAAAAAGACTGCTCTGGTCATTGGTAGGTGAGCAAGTAATCACAGTATTGAGAACAACACTAGCAAGGACCTTTCCTGGCTCTGAGAGCAGTGTTATCCCCCTGTAGTTGCTGCAATGCAGGCGATCACCCTTCCCTTTCCAGATAGGGATGACAAGTCCCATTTTCCTGTCAGTTGAGATGATGCTAGTCTCCCAAATGGAAGCAAAGATTGTTTGCAATGTCAGGAGGACAGCCTTACCACCAAACTGGAGAAATTCACCCCAGATACCACTCAGCTGGTCCACCAGCTGTGCAAATTAGAAGATCAGCCTCAAAAACCATGGACCCATAGATATCTAATGCCCTAGCCGGAGGATCTCGTCACCTTTAAACAGCTGGTCGAAGTAGCCAGCTCAGCGGGTCACAACTGCAGTGTATTCCGTAAAGACCATTCCATTAGCCATCCTGACTGCGACTCTCCGAGGAACAGATTTGAATGTGCCTAATGCTTCAATTCCTCTGTAAGTAGGACATGGGTCACTAGACCATAGATGGTGTGTCACTTGCCTCCACAAACTGTGTGCAAACTCATCAGAAACAGCCTGATCTTGGAGTCTGTACAGGTCCAGCCTCATTTTCCTAAAAGGTGGTAACCTACTGGACCTAAGCTGAATCTTTAGAGTAGCAACAACAAGCCTCTGGTCAGAATTCACAAACTAGATACTTCTGTGGAACCTGCAGTTTTGTAAGAGCCTCCAGTGTCTACCCACGTGGATGTGAATGATCTGCTTCACCACACCACCAGTATTGGAGTACCAAGTCCAACAAATCAGCTAAGGGCACTGGAACCAGGATCCAGCAATTCACAGCTCCTGACCTTTTATAAAGTCAATGAACATGGAGCCACTTTCACCACAGTCACCAGACCCATGAGGACCAAGACAATCCATAAAGCCAGCCCTGCAAGTTCCAGTGGTTGCAATGAAGTCACCCATGACCAAAGGAGTGTCACCTCTTAGGCACCCATCAACCACTGAGTGAAGTTGCAAATAAAATGCCTCCCTCACCGAGACATCTCTCACCATGGTAGGAGCATACACTGAGACAACAGAGAAGATACCCAGAGAGTTCCATAATCTAAGTCTCATAATACACTTGTTGAAAAGAGAGACATCAGACACCACTGGAAGAAGCCAATCCGCTACATCAACAGCTACTCCCTGAGTATGACAGCCATCAGAGCGACCACACCAATAAAAGGTGTACCCACCTACAGAGATCTGGCCAGTCCTAGTACTGCCACTGAAATGTGGAGTTTATGCTGCTCCTCTGACAGCAGAGGAAGATGATCATCATGCTGGAGAGACAAGACATTCCATGCACCTACTCAGATTGGTAGCCCCAAATTGGGACCTGAGTGCTGCCGTTCTGCAAGCAATGCCTCAGCACCACACCAATACTGATCTCCGAAAAGCCTGACGCCATTGGCTTTCCGACAGTTTTGACTCTTTTAGGGATGGGGCTTCCGAGGGCTTTCCCCAAACCCCTTCATAATGCAAGCAGCCTTCCTATGGGCGGCTGCAACAGAGCTACTCCTGCAGAGAACAGAAAGGAGTCCTTTCTGTCATCTCAGAGCTGTGTGAAGTTTTTTTGTGGTAGCTGGTGTGCCAATCCTGCCACCAACCCCCACGATTTCCCTGCAGGTTGGAAGCCGGATGCAGTTTAACATCATACCCAGGAGATATCAACCACTATAGAAAATCAATCAAACATTATATTACCAAAATAAACTAATAAAGGTCAATGTTAGAATAGTATCTGAAGGTAGAAATACAAAATTACAGAATGTGAATCCTAAAACACAAAAAAAGAAAGAAAAACAGTTTCAACACTTTTTGTGTACTGTAAAAGTTGACAAACTAAACTAAGCTAGCCTATCAGTTTCCCATTAACCCTTCTAATACTCAAACACACACAGAACTATTTATGAAAGTATCCAGTAAAGACAGTAAATGAGACAGCTATATGATAAACTAAATATACAAAAAGTGACTAATGGTAATGCATTAGGCACTGCCATACCAGTAACTGTAGCATGAGTAAGAAATACTAATATGATAGATCTTGGAGCTTGTTTTAAATGCATAGAATAATAAAAAATACTGCATATTCATTGTTAACTAATTTAAGAGCTCCATCTCCCAAAAGAAAAGGTTTATGAAAGATAATTTTACCAAATGTTATAAGCTTGAATGAAAGATTATTAATTTATTTCTAAAATTAACTGGAAGTAAGTTGTAAGAATTTCAATAACTGAAGTTTTGAGATTATACAACCCCATTCTTTTCCTAATACATTGCTTATATTGTAGACATATTTTGGAGGCAAGAAAGGTTTGGATTGACTAAAAATAAAGTATTACAGAAATGTACATTGATATTTGTTATGCATGATAGAAATGGTAAGTCACAAAAGCAGAAAAAGTAGAAAAAAGAATAAGGTTGGGAGAATAAAGTCTTTCAATAAGCTTTTCTGAAATAGGAGTCTTTAAGCATGATAAAACATATTTCAAAATTTCAACAAATGAACCAAGTGTTTAATTATAAAAAAAGCCAAATATGTAGTTGGAGTAACTAAACCTGGATTAATACCTTTTGAAATTTTTACAGAGCAAATTTATTCACCGTCGGGCGCATCATGTGTTTAGCACCAATACACTAGGCTATATGGCTGAAAACAAATTCCATTCCCTAAATCTATATGGCCATATCCATAACTAAACAAATTGGAAAATGTAGACATGGCATAACATTCAGCTAAATTCAAGGACTATGCAGGCACTGAGTTCAGTAAGTCTAGAACCATCTAATTAAAAAAAACTTAAAATTAATACCTTTTTAATTATTTGCTTAGTAATTTTCATGAGGGGGAAGTTGCAAAACTATTCAGTTATGACAAATGGTAGGGAATAACAGAAGTGAAAGGCAAAAATCATTATAGTGACTATTATGGATACCAGTTGAATGTGGCACTCTGAAGTTAAATTATAGGTGAACAGATTTTCAAAGTCCCAAACTGGAATACTTGCGTAGCATACATGCCCACACATAAAGCCCACCCTCATTTTTTTAATGGCTGCATTATCTCACGATCATTAGAGACAGATCAGAGCATGAACAAATGAACATATAGGAGTCCACAAAGTGCTTGAAGTAGAAACAAATAAATTCTATTTTATTTTAATCTTTTTGACAAATGGACTTTTTCAAATAGAGAATGTCTTTGTGGACTGGGGATTCAAGGTTCCCTGATGGGGTTTTCAGTAGCTTGATCACTTAACAATGACAGAAAAGCTGTTTGCTTCCAGGTTTACTAGCAGTAGAGCTCTGCAGACAAGTCAAAATTCATAGCCAGCTTTTTGCAAACCACTAATGGGTAATACTATAATATACTTACCATGCCTGCCTTTTCACAGACCAGTGCCAGTTCATGGGAAACACAGGCTTAAAGTATTGGGAGGAGTGAAATGCTAGTGCACTTCAAGGGAAAACTTCATAAAGCTGAAACAAATAAATGATGGAGAGGTTCACACAAACATAGCTGGATTTGCAGATGCCAGATTGACCACTGACCCAGTCACCCGTGCAAGCAGCAATTAACTTTGTACCTGCATATGCAGTCTGCTGGTGTTTCATTAACTTGTATTGAGGATCTCTTCGCGGCCAGTAGTGGCTATCTCGGGTGAAAGAAAGGAAAATATGCTAAATTTACAAACTGATGCAACTCCTGTTCAGATAAAATTGAAACAGTAGTACTAATTTGCAGTTTAAATGTCATGGAATGTTTCTCTATTTCAAGATAGATAAGTCTGCAAATTCACCAATGCTTTTCAATGGTAAATTATGAAATTTCAAAGCTTTGCACAGGGCGATCTGTTCAAGACATCACAATGAAAATTGAACTGTCTTGACAAACGTCCTTGAAGAATAAGTTTGCCACATGTCAGCAAAATTGTACCACTGGGTGCTAAACTATTTCATGCAGACAAATGGATAGACATGCATTGACTATTGCAATAGGTGCTTTGTATATTATATGTGAATGCACCTAAAATGGGTCGTACCAATAAGAAAATAAAGAACCCAATAAAGGCAGCAAATAAATAATAAAAATAATATCAAAATTAAAACAAAGAGTTGATAAATTGAAAGTAATAATACCAGCTTAGTTCTGGAGTGTATTCCTAAGAGTAATAATGGTTGCATTGTTTTTTTATCTCTCCTGTGTAGTACTAAATCTTAGTTGTACAGTATTTAAAAATTTACAAAAGGAAATCTTTTAAAGTAAAAAATAAAAACACTCCTAGTGATCATATTATAACAATCAATTGAGAATTCTGAACACAGAGGTCATTGAAATATCTGCATACAGGGATTATGCCATAATACATTACAGATGAGAAAATCCATAAAAAGCAATTGATCAATTATACAGTACATTCAAAAAGCATAGTTTAATTTTGAATGGATGCAGGAATGAGTTAAAGAAAAATCCTGAGATACAGTACAGTCTTATATGATGGATGATTGCAGATCAGTGCAATAGATTTAAAATAACATTTCAAACACACATAATACTGTAATAGATTAAATAACATATTTCCTCAGAAAATCATTGTATTAATGAAAAGCAAAATTAACTCTGTAACTTTTAACACTTGTTAAAATGAAATAAAAGAGCACTGAAAATAAGGCTTATGAACACATGTTAGTAAACTGAAAATGAAAATTCCAAAAGACAATACCATGTAAATCATACTTTACATTTAATATTATATGTAGCATACTAAATAATTTGAAATAATTTAGAATAATGTGCTACTAAGATGAAAAATGCTTAAAACAAACAAATTGCTTGGATCATTAAGACTACATTCCCCAAAGCAATTAGTGATTTTATATACAAATCCTTTAATGAATTTTTGTTTGAGGTCACTCTAAATAGTGGACATACTGAATTTATTTAAACTTTATTCATGAATTGAGAAGTATATATATATATATATATATCTGTGGTGGGTTGGCACCCTGCCCAGGATTGGATCCTGCCTTGTGCCCTGTGTTGGCTGCGATTGGCTCCAGCAGACCCCCGTGACCCTGTATTCGGATTCAGCGGGTTAGACAATGGATGGATATATATATATATATATATATATATATATATATATATATATACAAAGTATATATATTTATATATATATATACAAAGTATATATATTTATATATATATATATATATATATATATATCATTGTATCATAGTTGACTTGCAGGAGTGATTTATTCACGTTAATAATCCGAGGCAGAGGCTGCAGGGGAGGGGGAAGTGTGATAACAGGTGTGAGGAGCCGGGTGGGGCCCACCTCACTCATGTACCAGCCTCCATTCAAATCAATCTACCTGTCTCCACGTTTTGGAGTGTACCTTGCCTCCACTTAGAAAGCAATACCTGTTTGATTATTGATTTTTAAAGTTTGTTCTGTTTCACTACTACTATCTATCTATATCATGGGTGTAAAACTCCAGTCCTGGAGGGCCGCAGTTTCAGGTTTTCATTCTAACCATTTTATTCATTAGTGACCAGTTTTTGCTGCTAATTAACTTTTCATAAAACTTTTGAAGAGCCGGTGTTCTAAACTTACAGATGGTTTGGAAACTATAACAGAGCTGATTGTGTGGCGATTGATTACTTGGAGAAAGAAAAGGAAGGACAGGAATTGGGGGTTAGTACATTTGAAAGAAACAGTACTACTGCAGTAAATTATTTCATTAAACGTTGCGCACTGTGGAGCAAAGCATCTTACAGGAGCTAGGAACAATCTCTGGACTGGGCACCAGTTCATCGCTAATACTGCGCCACTGTGTTTCAATGTTTAATACATGCTTTAATTCCTATCATTATGAAAATTATATCAAGTATACATCTTAATATTTAAATTGTTCAGAGAGCCATAATATCATGAATGTAAAGTATTCTGTGTCCAGTCGGCAGAAGACAAAGCCCATTTAAGTAGCATGTGGTAATTCACAAATATAGAGCACATAAAGGAACTAATAGAAAAGATAGACAAAATAAACTAAATGATTAAAGTGGAAATTTTGAGATTAAGTTGACATTTTGACCTTTTTTTCCACTGTGTCCCAATTTTTTTTTCTCTGTACCCTAATACACTTCCATATGATACTCAGATGGTGGGCTACAACTCGCCTTTTCATGGTGACTTTGGTATCTGAGAACTTTTCAAGTGCTAAGTCCACTAAGTCCTCCTTACATATATATATATATAGAGAAAAAAAGAGAGATGCTTTGGTTGCCTCTTTATGATCTAAGCTGAGGGCTGACGAATCCTTCAATTTGCAGGGGTGTTTTCCTACAGTTTTATAGGATTTTTATACTTAGGAATTCAAAATTCTCCCTTCTCCAGACAAAAAGTTCTTTTCACTGATGCATCTACTTGTTCACTTTCTTCTTCTTCCCAAAATAAACTAAATGATTAAAGTGGAAAGTTGACATTTGGACATTTTTTTCAACCGTGTCCCTAGTTTGTTTTTCTTTTCTCTGTACCCTAATAAACTTCCATATGACACTCAGACGGTGGGCTATGACTTGCCTTTTCACAGAGACTTTGATATCTGACCACTTCTTATTTATTTCAGCACTTTGCGACTTTCTGAACTTGAACTTTCGAGTTTCTCTGCCTCTCTGTTACTCAATCAATTTCCTTTTGTTGTTTATATCACTGCTTAAACCAACAAATAGTAAGTTTTTCCTTGCCTCCACTTGGTAGTCGTTGAAATCCTTATTTTTCCCCTGTGCTTTTGCCATTGTCTTTTCACAGAACGCAAAACATAAGGGGATATTTATATTGATTTGCATACTCAAAGAGGTGTAATTCTGGAAGGAGTCTGGGAGGGGCGACAGGCACATGCACGAAAGTTACATTTCACACAGACTGGGATTTATATAGCGAAGAATGTGGAAGTTGGGGTACACATAGATTTATGAATCTGTTTTTTTTTTTGTGCATACGCACATTTCTGCTTTTGTCCGTACGCCATGTTTTAGTGTGAATTCTACACACAGCATTATGCATGAGACCCCTGGAGTTCGACACCCTTGATCTCTATCTATCAATCTATTAATCTATCTACATTTTAAAATAAATATTTTAAAATGTGTGATTCATTGCACTTACATTCTACTGTATAACACTCTTGTGAGTCTGCATCTGGGTTATTGTGTGCATATTTGGCCTATAAATTAGAAAAAAAAAATCTGTTACCACTACAGAAAGCTCAGAGAAGAGAGGCTATGGAGTTCAGGGTTTGGGATATGACAAACGATTGGATGAGTTAAAAAACATTACCACAAGACAAGAAATTTTAAAGAAAATTATAACAGAAATAAATTTGTTAATTTAAAATGCCTCTTTAACAAGGACACAATAGTCACGTGTAAAATGTGGTAAATTAAAACACTGTTTAAGACTGTCTGTCTTCTTCTCCTCATAACCTTTTTTAGGTAGCATGTATACATTTTACAGATTTTCAGAAAACATTTATCAGAGTGGATTAAGACTGAAGGCTATGCAAGACAAAAAGGCACTCCTTACAGAAAAAGAAAATCTATAACAATTGATTACGTGGGGACAATAAAAAAACAACAACAACATTTATTTATATAGCATATTTTCATACAAAAAAAATGTAGCTCAAAGTGCTTTACATAATGAAGAATATAAAAATAAGAGACACAGTAAGAAAATAAAATAAGTCAACATTAATTAACATAGAATAAGAGTAAGGTCCAATGGCCAGGGGGGACAGAAAAAAAAAAAAACTCCAGACAGCCGGAGAAAAAAAATGAAATCTGCAGGGATTCCAGGTCATGAGACTGCCCAGTCCCCTCTGGGCAATCTACCTAACATAAATGAAACAGTCCTCTTTGTATTTATGGTTTTCATGGAAGGATTTGATGATGATGATGATGATGATCATCATGTGGACTTCTGGCTTTTAGTCCATCAATGCTGGGGCATCATGGTGCTTTGAGTAGGTTGGTGGTGGTGCAACCGGAAAAAGAAACAGAAGAGAGAGTAGGGGTCAGTACGGATTTTAGAGCCACCATGAATAGTTATTATGATGAATTGAACATATAGAGTATCAGGATTAAGATAAAGTGAAGTTATAAAAAGGCCATGTTAAAGTAATGTGTTTTCAGCAGTATTTTAAAGTGCTCTACTGTATCAGCCCGGCGAATTCCTATTGGCAGGCTATTCCAGATTTTAGGTGCATAACAGCAGAAGGCCGCCTCACCACTTCTTTTAAGTTTAGCTTTTGGAATTCTAAGGAGACACTCATTTGAAGATCTAAGGTTACGATTTGGAATATAGAGTGTCAGACAGTCCAATATATAAGATGGAGCGAGATTATTTAAGGCTTTGTAAACTATAAGCAGAATTTTAAAGTCAATCCTGAATGACACAGGTAACCAGTGTAGCGACATCAAAACAGGAGAAATGTGTTCGGATTTTCTTTTCCTAGTTAGGATTTTAGCAGCTGCATTCTGCACCCGATGCAAATGATTTATGTCTTTTTTGGGTAGTCCTGAGAGCAGTGCGTTACAGTAATCTAATCGACTAAAACAAAAGCGTGAATTAATTTCTGAGCATCTTTCAATGATATAAGAGGTCTAACTTTACTTATGTTTCTTAGGTGAAAAAATGCTGTCCTAGTGGTCTGATGAATACAGTGGTGTGAAAAACTATTTGCTCCCTTCCTGATTTCTTATTCTTTTGCATGTTTGTCACACAAAATGTTTTTGATCATCAAACACATTTAACCATTAGTCAAATATAACACAAGTAAACACAAAATGCAGTTTTTAAATGATGGTTTTTATTATTTAGGGAGAAAAAAAATCCAAACCTACATGGCCCTGTGTGAAAAAGTAATTGCCCCCTTGTTTAAAAATAACCTAACTGTGGTGTATCACACCTGAGTTCAATTTCCGTAGCCACCCCCAGGCCTGATTACTGCCACACCTGTTTCAATTAAGAAATCACTTAAATAGGAGCTGCCTGACACAGAGAAGTAGACCAAAAGCACCTCAAAAGCTAGACATCATGCCAAGATCCAAAGAAATTCAGGAACAGAAGTAATTGAGATCTATCAGTCTGGTAAAGGTTATAAAGACATTTCTAAAGCTTTGGGACTCCAGCGAACCTCAGTGAGAGCCATTATCCAAAAATGGCAAAAACATGGAACAGTGGTGAACCTTCCCAGGAGTGGCTGGCCGACCAAAATTACCCCAAGAGCGCAGAGACGACTCATCCGAGAGGTCACAAAGACCCCAGGACAACGTCTAAAGAACTGCAGGCCTCACTTGCCTCAATTAAGGTCAGTGTTCACGACTCCACCATAAGAAAGAGACTGGGCAAAAACGGCCTGCATGGCAGATTTCCAAGACGCAAACCACTGTTAAGCAAAATGAACATTAGGGCTCGTCTCAATTTTGCTAAGAAACATCTCAATGATTGCCAAGACTTTTGGGAAAATACCTTGTGGACTGATAAGCCAAAAGTTGAACTTTTTGGAAGGCAAATGTCCCGTTACATCTGGCGTAAAAGGAACACAGCATTTCAGAAAAAGAACATCATACCAACAGTAAAATATGGTGGTGGTAGTGTGATGGTCTGGGGTTGTTTTGCTGCTTTAGGACCTGGAAGGCTTGCTGTGATAGATGGAACCATGAATTCTACTGTCTACCAAAAAATCCTGAAGGAGAATGTCCGGCCATCTGTTCGTCAACTCAAGCTGAAGTGATCTTGGGTGCTGCAACAGGACAATGACCCAAAACACACCAGCAAATCCACCTCTGAATGGCTGAAGAAAAACAAAATGAAGACTTTGGAGTGGCCTAGTCAAAGTCCTGACCTGAATCCAATTGAGATGCTATGGCATGACCATCAAAAGGCGGTTCTTGCTAGAAAACCCTCAAATAAAACTGAATTACAACAATTCTGCAAAGATGAGTGGGCCAAAATTCCTCCAGAGCGCTGTAAAAGACTCATTGCAAGTTATCGCAAACGCTTAATTGCAGTTATTGCTGCTAAGGGTGGCCCAACCAGTTATTAGGTTCAGGGGGCAATTACTTTTTCACACTGGGCCATGTAGGTTTGGATTTTTTTTTCTCCCTAAATAATAAAAACCATCATTTAAAACTGCATTTTGTGTTTACTTGTGTTATATTTGACTAATGGTTAAATGTGTTTGATGATCAGAAACATTTTGTGTGACAAACATGCAAAAGAATAAGAAATCAGGAAGGGGGCAAATAGTTTTTCACACCACTGTATGTGATTTAAAATTCAGGTTACAGTCAACGGTTACCCCTAAGTTTTTTACCTCCATCTTAATTTCTAATCCTAATCCAAGTTTATTTCTGATAACCTCACTGAATCCGTTTTTGCCAATCAATACAATTTCAGTTTTCTCTTTATTTAACTTGAGAAACTTACTATTCATCCATTCAGAAATACCAGTAAGACATTGTGTTATTGATTCAAGAGAGTCGGTGTCATCAGGTGCTACTGATAAGTACAGTTGTGTGTCATCAGCATAGCTGTGGTAGCTCACGTTGTAACTTGAGATAATCTGACCTAACGGGAGCATATAGATTGAGAAAAGAAGCGGACCTAGGATAGAGCCTTGTGGAACCCCATATAGAATATCATGCGTCTTTGAGTTGTGATTACCACAACTAACAAAGAATTTTCTCCCTGCTAGGTAAGATTCAAACCAATTTAAGACATTTCCAGAGAGGCCCACCCATTGACTAAGGCGATTTCTAAGAATATTGTGATCAATGGTATCAAACGCGGCACTCAGATCTAAGAGGATGAGAAGAGAACAGATAAATGGCCTCTGTCTGCATTTACCCGCAAGTCATTTACTACTTTAACGAGTGCAGTTTCTGTACTGTGATTAGTTCTAAAACCTGACTGAAATTTATCTAGAATAGCATGTTTACTTAAGTGGTCGTTTAACTGCATAATTACTGCCTTCTCTAGAATTTTACTTAAGAAGGGCAGGTTAGATATGGGTCTAAAATTTTCAAAAGCAGAGGGGTCAAGATTATTATTATAAGATTATTAGACTACAGTATGTGAAGTAGAATTAAAAGTGTGAAGATATTAGAGAACTCTTTATCGCCAACATGAAGGAATAAAGGTAGATGACAAATGAAGAAAATCCTGAGATTTACAGGACAAATGACTTTTAAAATGGTTTACATTAGTTGTTATGTGCATATATTTTATGTGTCTGCTAAGAAAACAAATTAAAATAATTACAAAAGTAGGGTGAGGATCACACAATCCAGCCACTGGGGATGCACAAACCAGTGTGTTTCTTTGTGCCGGTTTCAAGTCCAGATAAATGTGGAGGGTTACGTCAGGAAGGGCATCTGTTGTAAAATTTTGTCAGATCAACATGCGGACAAGAATACAGATTTCCATACTGGGTCAGTTGACTCCCAGGTTAACAATGACTGCCACCAGTACTGTTAGCCAACAGAGTGCTGATGGAATTTGGGGTTCTGTTGACTGAAGAAGAAGAAGAGGAGGGAGACGTGTCTGGAGGAAAGAGGATAGGAGGAAGGTAAAGAGAGTGGAAATGAGGGTAGAAACATTGAATGTTGACAGTATGACTGATAGGGGGAGAGAGTTAGCTGATATGATTTAGAAAAGGAAGGTTGATATATTGTTGCGTGCAAAAGACTAAGTGGAAGGGGAGTAAGGCCAGGTGGATTGAATTTGTTCTATCACAGCATGGATGGGAGGAGAAATGGGGTAGGAGTTATTCTAAAGGAACAGTATGTCAAGAGTGTTTTGGAAGTGAAAAGAGTGTCAGACAGAATGATATTTATGAAGCTGGAAATTGGAGGTGTGATGATGAATGTTGTTAGTGCATATGCCCTGCAAATTGGGTGTGTGGTGGATGAGAAAGAAGATTTCTGGAGTGACTTGAATGAAGTGATGGACACTGTACCCATGGGACAGAGAGTGGTGATTGCAACAGATTTCAATGGGCATGCTGAAGAAGAGAACAGGGGAGATGAGGAAGTGATGGATAGGTATGAGGTCAAGGAGAGGAATGACGAAGGTCAGATGATAGTGGATTTTGCAAAAAGGATGGACATTGCTGTGGTGAATCCGTATTTTAAGAACAGGGAAGAACATAGGGTGACATACAAGAGTGGAGGATGATGCACAAAGGGTAAATTATATCCTATGCAGGAGGTTCAATCTGAAGGAAATTGAAGACTGCAAAGTAGTGGTAGGGGAAAGTGTAGTTAGGCAGCATAGGATGGTGGTCTGTAGGATGACGTTGGAGATCAAGAAGAGGAGGAGAGTGAGGGCAGAGCTAAGGATCAAATTGTGGAAGTTGGAAAAGGAACACTGCAAAGTTGAGTTTAGGGAGGATATAAGACAGGTACTGGGTGGCAGTGAAGAGTTACCAGACAGCTGGGAAACTAAATTCAAAGTAGTAAGGGTGACAGCAAGAAGGGTGCTTGGCATAACATTTGGACAGAGGAAGGAGAAAAAGGAAACCTGGTGGTGGAATGGGGAAGTACAGGGTAGTATACAGAGGAAGAGGTTGATGAAGAAGAAGTGGGATAGTCAGAGAGATGCAGAAAGTAGACAAGTGTACAAGGTGATAAGGCATAAGGTGAAGAGAGAGGTGGCAAAGGCACAAAGATAAAAGATAAGATAAAAGCCAAGCAGCTTGCGAGAAAATGGCATTATAAACCATCAGTGCCTTATGTGATCCTTGGAAATGTAAACTCACTACCAAATAAGATCGACAAACTGGCTGTGCTGGTGAAAAATGTCAGAGCCTACAGAGAATGCAGCTTGCTGTGTTATAGTGAAACGTGGCTAACAACTACCATCCCAGATGCTAACGTGGAGCTACCCGGGTTTAGCACAGTTAGAGCAGACAGAGACGCAAATACCTGTGGGAAGCGGAAAGGAGGAGGACTCGCTCTCTATGTGAATACAAGATGGTGCAACTCTGGACATATAAGCGTTAAAATCTCCAATTGCTGCAGGGACATTGAACTGTTGGCCGTAAGTCTGTGTCCCTATTGCTTGCCAAGAGAGTTTGGACACGTGATTGTTGTTATTGTTTACATCCCCCCTCGAGTGAACACGGAGATAGCGAGTGACATCATCCATTCCGCAGTTGCTAAGTTACAAACGCAGCACCCTGAGGTGCTTGTGATAATTGCTGGGGACTTTAACCATGTAATGCTGGATAAAACATTGCCTGCGTTCTTCCAGTATGTGGACTGTAACACCCGGGGAAATAGGACTATTGACCTACTGTATGCAAATGTTAAAGACGCATACAGCGCCACCCCGCTGCCTGCGCTTGGGAAAGCAGATCATAACCTGGTTCTGCTTCAGCCTCACTACAAACCAAGAGTGAAGATGCTACCTACAACCACACGATCATTCAGGATGTGGTCCCCTGAGGCACAGCAGGCTCTGAGAGACTGCTTTGGAACTACAGACTGAGATATACTGCTGGGGTCACATAGTGAGAACATTGAAGAGGCTGCTTTGGAAGATGGAAGCAGAAGGAATAATGTCAGAATTGAAGGTCTGCCTGAGAATCGAGAAAGTCCAAACCCTGTGAAATTCGCAGCAGAACTTTTTTCTAAAATAATTGGGGAGGACTTTAAAGCAGATTCTGAGATAGCAACGGCTTATCGCGTATGCGGATCAAATACCGCTAGACCTAGATCTTTTATTATTCGCTTTGAAAGATTGTCATTTAAGCTAGAGATGATGACACTCCTCAGACACAAGCAAGAGATTATATATGAAAATAACCACATTCGTATCTTCCCTGACTTCTCTCCAGCAACAGCTACTAAACACGCAGCTTTCTACAACATTAAACAGCCATTGCGGCAAGCCAACGTCAAATAGCCTCTTATATTCGGCCAAACTGAAAGTGGAATTGCAGGGTCAATTCTATGTCTTCGCTAGCAAGGAAGAAGCAGAAAAGGAATTAAGAAAGCTGATCCCGGGACTATTCTGATATATAATAGTGAGTCATGGCCGTTAATGATATGGCAAGTATTAATAATCTACTGTCTGATCTATTTGTTTAAAATATGGGTTTTTATTATCATATATTCTCATTGTTACTCATTATTACTCTGGCGCTATCTGTTTATGTTTTATTGTGCTTAATTACTTTTTCTTTCTTTTTTTTCTTTCTTTTATTATCATCTAATTATTTTCTCTCTACCCTAAACAAGACTGTTCAACATCATACCCCTGGTTTATTGTTATTGCTATTATTGCCTTAAGACTTATTATGCTAATTCTGGACCACTTTCTAACACAATTCCCCGGGTTTATTATCCAGGTGTATTATCATAATACACTAAGATTACTGAAGATTATATATATTCTAAGTGCACAGGTTTTTAGGCTATATTAGTAATAGATATCTCTATTTAGATATATAGCTTCGTGACCTGAATCACAAATTTAAGAGAAAGAAAGTACTCTCTCACCTAACAGGTCTAAACGCTAAAATAGTATTTTTACAGGAGACCCATTTACTAAGCAAGGATCAGTTCCGGCTAGAAAAAGACTGGACTGGCCAAATGTTCCATTCTAGTTTTACAAAGAAAACTAGAGGTGTGGGAATTCTCATACATAGAACAGTCTCATTTGTAGCATCAGATGTAGTATTGGATCCTGAAGGGAGATATGTAATGGTCATGGGAGACTTATCTAACTGTAAAATGATTTTGATAAATGTTTATGCACCTAATGTTGATGATAAGGAATTTATACAAAATTTATTTGCATTCATTCTCAATCTGAACACTCATAAAATTATAATGGCTTAGGACTTTAATTGTGTTTTAAATCCACTCTTAGATAGGACTTCTTCCACAGGGGGAACGACATCTAACACTGCAAAGATAATTACAAAGTTTATAACTGATCACAACTTATCAGACCCCTGGAGGTTTTTAAACCCAAACTCAAGAACATATTCTTTCTACTCACCAGTACATCATTGCTACTCAAGGATTGATTATTTCTTTATAGATAATAACTTCTTGCCTATGATTAAATCTTGCAAATACGATGCTATTGTTATTTCTGACCACGCACCTATGATCTTGGAGCTAAAGTTACTAAGCCCCACACACTCACCTTGCAGATGGTGTCTCTACCCTCTTCTATTAGCAGACGAGAATTGTACAGAATTCATATCCAACCTAGAGACAAATACATCCTCATAGATTTCTGCAGGAATACTGTGGAAAACTCTTAAGGCCTTCTTAAGAGGACAGATTATCTCATATCTTTCCCACAGAAATAAATTAGAAACCAAGAAAGTAGCAGAGATAAAAAGCGAAATTACTAGAATAGATGAAGAACATGCCAGACTACCAAGCGAGACTCTACATAGGAAAAGGCAGGCTCTGCATTCAGAACTAAACCTCTTGACAACTAAAGAAACTGAACAACTAATTTATAAATCCAGACATCATTACTATGAACATGGAGAGAAAGCTAATAAGCTTTTAGCTCAACAAATTCACAAGCAAGAAGTGCAATGCAATCTCAGTAATCACCAACGTGAACGGAGATAAAATCATCGACCACAAAAATATAATGCACACTTTCAGAGACTACTATAAATCCCTATATACTACTGAGCTTAAAGAATAAAGAATACACAATCTAATGCATTTCTGGATACATTACAAATACCACAAATAGACACTTTTAGTGCGGAGGAACTTGTCTGGCATTATCAGAATTACTAGATGCTATAAAGTTGGGAAAGCAGCAGGCCCTGATGGCTACCCCGCAGAATTTTACAAGAAATTCTCTGCTCAGCTAACTCCCCTCCTATTAGCAACATTTACAGAAGCCAGAGATAACAAAACTCTTCCTCAAACTTTTTGCCAAGCACTAATCACCGTTTTTCCAAAACAAAATAAGGACTTATTACAATGTGCATCATACAGACCAATTTCACTTCTGAATAATGACATTAAAATACTCTCTAAAATCATAGCTAGAAAGATGGAGAAAGTGCTCCCCCTGGTAATATCACAAGAACAAACTGGATTTATCAGGGGCCGACACTTATCTTCAAATCTTCGATGCCTGTTTAATCTATACTGATAAAAGGCAAAGCCCTCACTGACTCTCATTCACTCACTCACTCATCACTAATTTTCCAACTTACCGTGTTATGAGTGTTGCTGTCATCAAGGATTTGATCATCATTATTTCTTTCAATCAGGTTTGTATTTGGAGGATGTGTTGTTTTCAAGTTACATTCCGTGTTTGTCAACCGTTGTAAAGATAACAGGTTTCATTTATCTTGTAATGCTCAGCCCTGCTGGATACTATGGAGGCCGACAGGAGTCGCTGCAGGGAGGCCCAGAGACTATTTGCCTTACACCCAGGAAGTATGTCATAGTCACATGGACAATGGGAACGATGTGCTTCCTGAGTGACGAAAAGAAGGATTTTTATCTGACCCGGAAGTGTTCCAGGTCACATGGACAGAGAAGGGGAAACGCTTCCAGGTCAAGGACTATAAAGGACTGTGGGAAATCCCAGACGGACGAGCTGAGTTGGGAGGCAGGGTGACTAAGCGTCTGGGAGTTTGGAGGATTGGATTATTGTATTGTATATTGAGATTATTGTATTGTATTGTTTATTTAGTATTTGGGAGTGTAGAGTGCTTTGTGCACATTAATATTATAATAAATAATAATTGGACTTTTTATCTGGTGTCTGACGTGTGGTCTGAGGGTACAAGGGTGCGAGAAAACCCTAATCTGTCACAATTAGCATAGTCTCGGCAGGATTCTCTGGCCGTCAGTTTGGCCTGAATTTAAAAATTTTATTGTGGACAGAATACCCCAAGAAGACAGCGTCAAGACACACAGAAAAATCGCCAACAACCCTATTTTCAAGTCCGTAATGGGGAAGAAGAAGACAAAGCAAAGTGCCAGCAACAGCGGAGGTCTAGCGCTCGACATTGCCTGAGCTCAAGACGAGCCATGAAGCGGCTACGCGTTTCGGACGTCTCCAATGAGGTATGTGCCGGGAATGTGCTTGACAATCTGAAGGCTGAAGCGCATTTAAGGAAAGTAAGTGAGTACCTGCGGCGGATCAGTTGGGAGCCTCCCGTATTATATGATTTGGTGGTACAGGCAGGTAATGCCAGTACCATATATAATGTAATAGGGACGCAGTGTGATCCGGGCCCACTTTTAATAAATAGCGGGTGCCAAGTGGGTGAGTGCCCTACAAGAGAGGCCGGAACATTTACAGAGTGGCCGGGGGAAGGGCCAGTTGAGCCGGAGCAGCTGGATGGTGCTGTCTCTTGGAGCGATTCGGTCCTAAAGACCCCGACCTGTGTTAATTTAAAGTCAAAGGGCGTGCAGACAGTGAAAGGGCTCTCTTTATCTAATAGAGAGACCCAAACTGTGGACAAGCCCCAGATTAAACAGGAGATCCCAAGAATAAAGAAGGGGTCTCCTGACAAAGTTGAGCAGCGAGCTGAAAGTTTAGAGGCAGCTGTGGAACCCTCCTCAGCGAGAAAAGGGGCGGAGACTGATTTCCCGGAGTGTTTTCAGCGTTGCAGATGGAGAATTCCGGGAGGACAGAGGCGGTGTTATGGATACCGACGGCCGGGACACATTTGGCAAAACTGTCCTTGGAGAACGGGGGATAAAGTGGATCACAGTTATGAAATTTCCCCTAGGTTCTCCAGGGACTACTTCAGAAAGCACAGCCAAGGTCCGACCAGAAGTCCTTCCTGGAGGAAGACGACCCTCGCGGGGCTGGACGCTCTAAACCACGGTTTTTCGCTGGAGGGGGAGTATATATATGTTTGTGTATATATATATATACGTGTATATGTATATATGTAGATATGTATGTATATATGTATATGTGTATATGTGTATATATGTTTATGTGTGTGTGTGTGTGTATATATATATATATATATATATATATATATATATATATATATATATATATAAAACAGCAACACTCATAAAAGTGGCAAAACAATTACATTGACAATCATGTTACATTATTTTTAAAATGTTTCCTTTTATTTTTCATTACTTCTTTAACACATTACTTCTCCGCTGCGAAGCGTGGGTATTTTGCTAGTGTAATATATTTACCAACTATATCAAACACCCCAGAAATATTATTATCATTGGATGATAAAAAAGAATTTGACATATTGAATGGAAATACCTTTTTACTACATTAGAGAAATTTGGGTTTGGCCCGAACATTTGTGCATGGATCAAATTACTGTATACTAACCCAGAAGCTTCAATTTATACCAACAACATTTGTTCAGACTACTTTAAACTAGAACGTGGTACTAGACAAGGATGCCCTTTGTCACCGCTACTGTTTGCACTTGCCATTGAAGCACTGGCAATACATTGTCGAAATACTGATCAGATAAAGGGGATTATCAGAGAAGGACTGGAGCAGAAAATGTCATTATATGCAGATGATATGGTACTGTATATATCAGACTGAGAAAATTCTGTGCCAGCAGTCTTAACAGTACTCACTGAATTTCAAAAGATCTCTGGTCTCAGAATTAATCTGAATTAAAGTGTACTCTTTCCAGTGAACTCTCAAGCATATAATATTAGATTAGACACCCTACCTTTTATCATTGCAGAACAGTTTAAATACCTAGGGGTAAACATCACAAGTAAACATAAAGCTCTTTATCAACGAAATTTCGCCGTCTGCATGGAAAAAATTAAGCAAGACTTGCATAGATGGTCAACCCTTCATCTCACACTAGCTGGAAGAATTAACACTGTCAAGATGAATATTCTTCCTAAGCTCCTTTTTTATTTCAAAACATTCCAATATACATACATTAATAAATCATTCTTTAAGCAATTAGATTCAACAATAACCTAATTTATTTGGAATTCAAAACATCCACGCTTCCAAAAAGCAACCCTACAAAGACAAAAGGCAGAAGGTGGCATGGTTCTACCTAACTTCCAGTTTTATTACTGGGCAGCAAATATACAGGTGATAAAAACCTGGACACAAACAGAAGAACATACACAGGCTTGGTCCGCAATACAAGAAAAATCCTGCAGTACTTCTTTGTATTTCCTGCTCTGTGCGCCAATAAACACATGTTATCGGCAATATACTAATAAACCAATTGTGCTTCACTCACTTAGAATATGGAACCTATGTAGAAAGCATTTTAAGACAGAGAAGCTTCTATCTGTGATCTTTCAATTAATATATCAGAAAAGGAGTGGAAAGTAGCAATGCAGAAAATTCACTCGAACTCCATATGCGCAAAGCATACGATTATACAACTCAAAATTATATATCGAGCACATCTGTCTCGTCTAAAACTCTCCAAAATGTTTCCAGGGCATGATCCAACCTGCGAACGCTGCAACCAAATCCCAGCCTCACTGAGTCACATGTTCTGGGCCTGCGCCAAATTAACATTATTCTGGACCAAAATTGATTTTGGACATCGATTTGTCCTTAACTCAATTTTTCTATTTGTAAAAACTTGATTGATTTGTATGGATTGCAATAAAATTAGTAAAACTTCAAAAAAAAAAAAAAAGAACAGAACAGTACGCTGCTATGCTAACAGCAAGCCATGGATTACAAGTGACATCAAGGGCCTTTTGAACCAGAAGAAAAGGGCTTTTAAAGGCGGTGATCAGCATGAGCTCAAGCTTGTGCAGAAGGAATTACGAGTCCAGCTCAGGGCGGCGAAGGAGCAGTACAGGAGAAAGCTGGAGAAGAAATTGCAGAATAACAGCATGAAGGAAGTGTGGGATGGGATGAAAATCATCACTGGCTGCAGCTCAAAGCAGGGTGCCACCATCGAGAGAGAAGTGGAGAAAGCAAACCAGATGAACAACTTCTTTAACAGGTTTGACCACCCTAACCCTCTCTCACCTCGGTGTACTTCATCCTCCAACCATCCTGCTGCTGATACCAGCATAGGTGCGACATCCCCACCCACAATCACAGCAGCACAAGTGAGCAGAGAGCTAAGGAGACTTCGTGCCAGCAAAGCAGCGGGTCCAGATGGTGTATCGCCACAACTGCTGAAGGCCTGTGCTTTGGAACTGGGGAGTCCTCTACAGCGCATCTTCAACCTGAGCCTGGAACAGGGGAGAGTCCCGAGGGTTTGGAAAACATCTTGTATCACCCCAGTCCCAAAGGTATCACGTCCTAGTGAGCTGAATGACTTCCGGCCTGTGGCTCTGACGTCACATGTATTGAAGACCATGGAGTGGCTGCTGCTTCACCATCTGAGGCCACAGGTCCGCCATGCCCTCGACCCTCTGCAGTTCGCATACCAGGAGGTGGGAGCGGAGGATGCCATCATTTATATGCTACACCGATCCTTCTCCCACCTGGACAGAGGCAGTGGTGCTGTAAGAATTATGTTTTTGGACTTCTCTAGATCCTTCAACACCATCTAACCTCTGCTCCTTAGGGACAAGCTGACTGAGATGGGAGTAGACTCACACCTGGTGGCATGGACCGTGGACGATCTTACAGACAGACCTCAGTATGTGCATCTTGGGAACTGCAGGTCTGACGTTGTGGTCAGCAACACAGGAGCATGGCAGTAGACTGTACTTTTTCCGGTCCTGTTCAGCCTATATACATCAGACTTCCAATACAATTTGGAGTCCTGCCACGTGCAAAAGTTCGCCTGAACACCAGCAAGACCAAGGAACTGGTGGTGGATTTTAGGAGGCCCTGGCCCCTCATAGACCCCATGATCATCAGAGGAGACTGTGTGCAGAGGGTACAGACCTATAAATACCTGGGAGTGCAGCAGGATGACAAATAGGACTGGACTGCCAATACTGATGCTCTGTGTAAGAAAGGTGAGAGCTGACTATAGTTTCTTAGAAGGTTGGCGTCCTTCAACATCTGCAATAAGATGCTGCAGATGTTCAACCAGACGGTTGTGGCGAGTGCCCTCTTCTACGCAGTGATGTGCTGGGGAGGCAGCATAAAGAAGAAGGATGTCTCATGCTTGCTATCTATCTATCTATTAATCTATCTATCTATCTAAAAAAAAGGCATATGATGAGTTATATGAGAGGTTGGACATTAAGGAGGGACAAAAGGACCTGTACCGACTGGCTAGACCGAGTGATTGAGCTGGGAAAGATGTGCAGTAGGTTAGAGTGATAAAGGGTAAAGATAGAAATGTGCTCACAAGTGAGGAGGGTGGGTTGAGCAGATGGAAATAGTATTTTGAGAGGCTGATGAATGAAGAGAATGAGTCAGAAAGAGAGAGAGAAGGTTGGATGATATGGCGATAGTGAATCAGGATGTGCAACTGATTAGCAAGGAGGAAGTAAGGACAGCTATGAAGAAAATGAGGGACGGAAAGGCCATTGTTCCAGATGACACACCTTTGGAAGCATGGAGGTGATTAGGAGAGATGACAGTGGAATTTTTAACCAGATTGTTTAATGGAATCTTGGAAAGTGAGAGGCTGCCTGAGGAAAAGAAGTGGTAACAATTTTTAAGAATAAGGGTGCTGTGCAGAGCTGTAGTAACTACAGGGGGATAAAACTGATGAGCCACAGCATGAAGTAATGGGAATGTATAGTGGAAGCTAGGTTAAGAAGGGAGGTGGTGATTAGTGAGCAGCAGTATGGTTACATGCCAGGAAAGAGCACCAGAGATGTAATGGTTGATCTGAGGATGTTGATGGAGAAGTATAGAGAAGGCCAGAAGGAGTTGCATTGCGTCTTTGTGGACCTGGAGAAAGCATATGACAGAGTGCCTCGAGAGAAGTTGTTGTATTGTATAAGAAGTTGGGAGTGTCAGAGAAGTATGTAAGAGTTTTACATGATTTGTCAAAGTCAAAGTGAACTTTATTGTCATCTCAACCATATACAAGTATACAGATAGACGAAATTACAAAACTCAGGGTCCACAGTTTAACAATATGACATGCAAATAATAAATTAAAAATAGAATTTAAATTTATATTTAAAATTAAAACACAAACAAGACATTGTGCAAAGACAAGACAAAGAAGTAGCAGCAATATTGACGCGTAGTTAGCAATATGAACATTGATGCAATGTATGGTATTTGCAATCTACTGTAGATACATAAATATAGTCAATAGATATGTAATATAGTAAATAAGTAATAAATGATACATATAGATAATACAGAAATTATCAACAGTCTGGCAGTTTTGGCTTTGATGCTGCAGTATCTTCTCTTGGATGGCAGAAGTGTGAAAAGTCCATGTGAGGGGTGTAAGGGGTCCTGCACAATGCTGCAGGCCTTGCGGACACTACGTTTGTAAAATATGTCCTGTAGTGAAGGAAGAGGCACCCCAATAATGTTCTCTGCTGTCTTCACTATCCTTTGCAGGCGCTTGCAGTCAGAGATGTTGCAGTTGCCATACCAGACAGTGATGCAGCTGGTCAAAACACTCTCAATGGTACCTTTGTAGAACATTGTGAGGATGGAAGGGGGAAGACTTGCTCGCTTCAGCCGCCTCAGGAAGTGTAGTCTTTGCTGGGCTTTCTTTATTAGTGATGAGGTGTTATGTGTCCACGTAAGTTCCCCAGTTATGTGCACACCATGGAACTCGGTACTCCTAACAGTCTCCACATCTAAACCGTTGATGCTGAGTGGGATGTGGGCAGGATGTGATTTTCTGAAGAGATAGATTGCTGTCTTCACACCATGCAGACAGTCGTTCCACCTTATCTCTGTATGCTGTTTCATCATTCCTGCTTATCAGTCCCAGCGTCTTATCATCCGCAAACTGGATGATGTGGTTGGTGTTGTGTGTGGTTGTGCAGTCGTGAGACAGCAAGGTAAACAGCAGTGGACTAAGCATGCAGCCCTGCGGCACTCCAGTGCTCAGTTTGATGTTGCTGGAAGTGTTGCAGCCCATCCAAATTGACTGGGGCCTCTCTGTCAAGAAGTCCAGGATCCAGTTGCAGATGGTGGTATTCAGGCCCATCCTGCACAGTTTTACAACCAGCTTTTGAAGGATGATTGTGTTGAAGGCAGAGCTAAAGTCTATGAATAGCATCCTGACATATGTGTCTTTTTTATCCAGATGTGTCAGGGAGAGGTGAAGGGCAGAGCATATGGCATCCTCAGTTGACCTGTTTGAGCGGTATGCAACCTGAAGCGGATCATGGGAGGCAGGGAGATTAGTCTTTATGTGTGACATGACTAACCTTTTGAAGCACTTCATTATTATTGGCGTGAGTGCAACTGGTCGATAGTCATTCAAGCATGTCACTGATGACGTCTTCGGCACTGGTATGATGGTGGTCGACTTGAAGCATGCTGGGACTGATGACTTGTTCAGAGATTTGTTGAAGATGTCTGTGAGGACACCAGCCAGTTGACTGGCACATTCTTTGAGCACACGACCAGGTATGTTGTCAGGTCCTGCAGCCTTGCATGTATTGACTCTGAATAGAGTTAAGTTATGGAGAGACAGAGTATCTGGTCAGTGGAGGGAGGTGTTGCTTTTCTCACAGGCTCTTTGTTCTGTGCCTCAAACCATGCAAAGAAATTGTTCAGCTCATCCAGAAAGGAGGCATTACCATCGCTACTGTGTGGGTTGGGCTTGTAGTTTGTAATTGTCTGAAGGCCCTGCCACATGCAACGTGTGTCTCTGGTGCTGCTGAATTGTTTGTTAATCCTCTGTGCGTATGCCCACTTAGCTTTCCTTATAGCGCGAGATAGGTTGGCTCTGATCACTCTGAGGGTGGCCTTGTCTCCAGATCTGAAGGCTGTATTTCTGATCTTGAGCAGCTTTTGCACTTCTCTTGTCATCCAAGGCTTTTGGTTGGCTCTTGTGGTAACATCCTTGATAACAGAAACATCCTGTATGCATTTGGAGATGTAGTCAGTCACAGAGTCTGTGTACTCCTCCAGACTTATGGAGTCACCATCCATAGCAGCCTCCCTGAAAATGTCCCAGTCTGTCAATTTGAAACAGTCTTGGAGAGCTGAAACAGCACCAACCTGCCACACTCTGATGTTCTTGCAGGCTGGTTTATTGTGCTTCAGCAGGGACTTGTATGCAGGAACCATAAAAAACCCTGATATAGTCTTAGTAGCTGAGGCGGGGGCAGGGTAGGGCCTTGTAGGCATCAGAAGCACTCGTGTACACATTGTCCAGGCAGCTTCCCCTCTAGAAGCAAAGTCTCCAGCAATAATGAAAAATGCCTCGGGGTACGTCGTTTGCAGTTTGCTGATGATCTTGTAGAGTTCTGCTAGCGCCTGGTTAGCATTTGCGCTAATTGGGAGGTAGACGGCAACCACCAGCACACAACTGTATTCCCTCGGCAGGTAGAAAGGCCGACACCTTACCGATAAAACTTCCATCAGCGGGGAGCAGTGTCACACAACTGAGGCAGAGTACACCACTCTCTGTTCACATAAACACACAGTCCTCCCCCGCGGGTCTTACCGGACAAAGAGGCATCTCTGTCTGCTCGGAAGATGGTCAGTCCATATAGCTGGATGGCCAAGTGTACAATGTTTTCATGGAGCCATGTCTCAGTGAAAAAAAAGATGCAATAGTCTCTCATTTACTGCTGCTTGGCCCGCTGCAACTTTATATAATCCAGCTTGTTGTCCAGCAATCGGACGTTCGCAGGCAGAATAGACGGTATCGCAGATCTGGTGGGGTTAGTTTTTAGCCTTGTGCTAATACTGCAGCATTTCCCTCGTTTCTGCTTCCGATCACTGTGCTTGCGTTTTTGCCAGCTCAGCTTCTCAGGCTGCCGAAGTAAGCAAAGGCTGCGGAGCACCTCTGTCACTTCACTGGATATTTCGGTGCTGTTTCTTCAGAAATCAAGCAGGATTTGCTGCTTATAAATGTATGCCTGCATACTACTATTGCTTAAATATACTTCTTTTCTTATACTAGTTGACAAAGACAAACAAAGATTAACACTAAACACTGTGGACTCGGGAGGTCTGTAAGCCGCAGCCTGCACAGGCACCATCATATGTACAAGGGAAGTGTGACAATGGTGAGATCTGCGGTAGGAGAGACAGATGCATTTAAGGTGGAGGTGGCATTACATCCGGAAATGGCTCTGAGCCCTTTCGTATTTTCAATGGTGATGGACAGGTTGTCATACGAGATTAAACAGGAGTCTCCATGGACTATGATGTTTGTTGATGACATTGTGAACTGTAGTGATAGTAGGGAGCAGGCTGAGGAGACACTGAAGAGGTAGAGATATGATCTACAGAGGACAGGAGTGAATAGCAGTATGAACAAGACACAATACATGTGTGTAAATGAGAGGGAGGTCAGTGGAATGGTGAGGATGCAGGGAGTAGAGTTGGCGAAGGTGGATAAGTTTAAATACCCAAATCCCAAATCAACAGTACGGGGTACCAGGGATTGTGGAAGAAAGGTGAAAAACAGTGCAGGCAGGATGGAATTGGTGAAGAAGAGGGTCAGGAGTAATTTGTGACAGATGGGCATTAGCAAGAATGAAAGGCAAGGTCTTCAGGACGGTAGTGAGACCAGCTATTTTATATGGATTGGGATTGAGGATTAGGAATTAGTTCATTAGAGGGTCAGCTCAGGTTGGATGGTTTGGAGACAAAATCAGAGAGGTGAGATTGCGTTGGGTTGGGCATGTGCAGACAAGAAATATATTGGGGATATTGGTAAAAGGATGCTAAGGATAGTGCTCCCAGGCAAAAGGAAAAGAGGAATGCCTGAGAAAAGTATTATGGATATGGTGAGAGGGGACATGCAGGTGATGGTGTAATGGAGCCAGATGCAGAGGAGAAGAAGATATGGAAAAAGATGATCTGCTGTGGCAACCCCTAATGGGAGCAGCTGAAAGTGAAAGAAGAAGAAAAAGATGATAATTAATTTTGCACGTGACTACAGTTGAATTAAGATGGTTCCACACAGCAATTACGTAAAAACACAGTCAAAAACATTATAAATTGACCTCAATTGACAGACTGTCTATATTTTCACTTGAGAAAAATTGTTTAAATTGATTAAAATTAAACAGTACTACCGTATTTACATGTGCACCACGCGCACATTTTTCCCCGAAAATTAGCATTAGAAAATCAGTTGTGCGTCATACACGAGGAAATGTAATTCTGTAATGTTTACTTCTTCTGCTTGGGCTCACTTGCTTTCTTGCACTCTCTCTCTTGTTCGCGCACTTGTGCTCTGTCTCTCTCTTTTACTCGCTTGCTCACACACTCTCGCTCTCTCTCTCTTTTTTGATCGTTTGCTCGCTCACTCTCTCTTTCTTGCTCGCGCAGTCGCGCTCTCTCTCTCTCGCTTGCTTGCTCACGCTCTCTCTCTCTCGCTTGCTTGCTTGCGCACTCATGCTCTCTCTCTTGCTCGTACACTCGCACTCTCTCTCTCTCTCGCTTGCTCGCGCTCTCTCTCACTCATTTGCTCTCACATTCGTGCTCTCTCTCTCGCTTGCTCACAAATTCGCGCTTTCTCTCTCTCTAAATGCTTCCTATACAATCACAACATGCGTCATACAAGGCGCAAAACGATTTTCACAATTGTAAAAATTAGGATGTGCGTCTTACATGAGGGCGCGTTGTACACAAGTAAATACGGTATTCGGAATTAATTAGTACATTTTATAGCTGTCTGTAGTAAGTCATAATGTATGCATACACCATGTAATTGTTTTGTTTTGATAGCAACTGCAGTTGTTGCATACACTCACTCCTCTGTGTTTTATAGCAGAAGGAAGAAATTAGTTTTGATTAAATTTTTTTTATATTCTTTATTTTTTTTATTTTCTTATTACATAAAGACAAAATAACAGGATATAAACAATAAACAAAAATACAATACAAAAGTATCCAAACATCCCTCTCCCACCCAGCCTCAGCTAAAGGATAAAAAAAAAACATTCAATAACTCACCGAAAAACAAGTCAAAGAGTTACAAAACAAGATTTACACAATTAAGCAGCAGCAGACCAGGTTTCAATTACATTACTTGAAGCACCATTAATCTATGCTTCAGTCAACTCCAAATGTATTAACTTATTCAAGGAGAACTACCAGGCCTAAAAAAAGAAAGATTTGAGGCAACAGAGGAATACTGCAAGAAAGAAAAGAAGGCAGTAGGTGACAAATGTGTGTCCAAAAGGAAAAGATAACAGGACAGCACCAGAACGTATCAAGCAAAGTGCCTGGTAATCTATGGGAACATACAGTAATTGACAGAGAAGCAGTGAGACCCATCAGATGCCACTTATGGGGAGTTGATAAAGTCTGTGTAGAATTCTGAACTGGGTGTGCTGATAGTTTGGGTTTCTAGAACAAAACCTTACATTTGAGAAAACAGTGTCCCATGGGAGGAGTGAGAAGTAAGGTCTCTGGACCAAAGAACGATCAAGGACAGAATTTTATAAGAAGCTTTGCAAGATAAAGAGTAGAGGGTAGAGACAGATTTTTTTCTGAGTGATTTAATAGGAGGGCAGTCAGAGAAAACCCACATATTCTGAACAAGGGAAATTAAAATGCACTTGTATAGACTGGAACGTCATAAGTCCTGAACTATTAAACAAATCTCCCAGCACTTTGATTCCCATATGCTGCCAAAAAGGAAATACACAGGGCTGGCACCTATTAAGAGAGCAGGATTATGAAATATGATATATTAGGTGATATGTCTGAAACTAAGGCAGTAATATCAGCTCCCAAATATCTTAGACTACTAGATACAGGGATGAGAAATGGCAGGGAGAACTGACAGCACATATCATTAAGGGGCAAGAGAGAAGATTTAGTCCAATTAATTTTGTAACTGAACAGGGCTTTGAGAGACATGAACAGTTCTAGTACGCAAGGAGTATCAGATGGGGCTTTATCTAGATAGAAAAGGATATCGTCAGCATACTGTATAAGGGTATTCTATTACTGGAATTTGAAACTGTAATGGGAGTTAAAAGCTGGGAATTACGGAACGCAATTGCAAGCAGTTCAACAGATAAGTTAAAGATTAAATGTGACAAAGGACAGCCTTGCCTAGCTGCCCTATAAATAGAGAAGAGATATGAGATATTTGAAATAGCCAAGAGAACCGTAGAGGGGGAAGAGTAAAGAGTCTCCATCACATTTACAAAACTTGGACCAAAGCCCATAATGTCCACAACTTGCCATAAGAATTGCTAATTGATGCAGTCGAAAGCCTTCTCAACATCAAGGGAAAGAAGCGCAGCAGGGCTAGAAAGGGAGGGAACTGAATCAATGACATGCAGAAGTCTTCTCATTTTATCAGAGGCTAGCCATGACTGTGTGAAACCAGACTGATCGCAATGAATTAATTTGCTAATGACTTTCTGTAAGCAGTGCACCAGAACTTTAGCTAATAGTTTTGAATCCAAGTTGCTGAGAGACAAAGGTCTGCAACTTTGGCACAGAATAGAATCGATACTGTAGTATATTGTAAGTCTGGACTTTTGGGGATTCCGTAGTAATAAGGGATTATGGGTATTAGAGAGCTATTAGGAAGTAGAGACTAATAATAAAGCTGTGTAACGTGTACTCTGGGAACAATCTTAGTAAAAGGACCTGTTAGTTAATACTTTGAACCTGTGTCCGTCTTCTTCCTTTGATAATTACAATATTATTGCCCATAGATATAACACTGGCGACGTGGATGCGATGAACTTAAAAGTGCACCTCTATTGCTACGCAGAGTGTAAAATAAGTTTTTTTTTTCCGCTGGAGAGGAAAGTGAAAAGCTGCAACTTTTTTTATTTTTTTTTTATTTCTGTGATAAAGTTCCTTCGCCATTCACTGAAGATAAGCACAAGGGATAAAATGGCAATGATAACAGGACATTTCGGGCCATTCGATGATTCAGTTGAGCAATGTAGCGCTTATACGGAGCAATTTAAGTTTTTTGTGAAAGCCAACGCCATTGACGATGACCTGAAAGTGCCAACATTTCTTAGCGTTATCAGGGCAAAGACATTTAGTCTACTGAGAAGTTTGGTACAGCCAGGAAAACCCGGTGACAAGTCATTTAATGATATTGTAAGGATCCTGGAATCACATTTTTCGCCTAAGCCATTATTAATAGCTGAAAGATTTAGGTTTCACAAACGGA
The DNA here is from genome assembly GCF_016835505.1 of Polypterus senegalus. Lineage (NCBI taxonomy): Eukaryota > Metazoa > Chordata > Cladistia > Polypteriformes > Polypteridae > Polypterus > Polypterus senegalus. Next base: position 154,404,921 of record NC_053164.1, on the reverse strand, counting down.
ACCAGGAAGAAGGTAAGTCTATTGCTCAATATGTAGCGGTGCTCAATAAACTTATAGAACATTGTGAATTTGGTGCTAATTTGGATGACGCTTTACGTGACAGGCTAGTGTGTGGATTAAGAAGTGAGGGCATTCAGAAGCAGTTACTCACTGAGGCCAACCTCACTTTGCAGAAAGCGATTGAGATAGCCATGTCTATGGAGCTGGCTGCTAAAGAAGCACAGCAGTTAGGGGCAGCTGCTAGAGTACACAGAGTTCAAGCAGACTCAAGCAAACAAAAAGGGGGCACCAAACAGTGTTAAAGATGTGGAAAGGTGGATCACCATCCAGCGAATTGCTGGGCAAAAGAACTCATATGCCATAGCTGTAAAAAAAAGGACACGTGGAGCGTGCATGTAAAGCAAAGAGAAAGGAAAGCACAGACAGGGGGGAAACTGGGAAAGATAAAAAGGCATCCTGGTCTTGTAAAAAGAAAACTTTGCACGTGGTACAGGAAGAAAATAAAACTGACAGTGAGACTAATTCTGACGCTGAGCAACTAATAAAAACACTGAATAAAAAAAGAGGCTCAGCAGCATATACTATTACTACCATGCTGGAAGGCCACCCTGTTAAAATTAAGGTGAATACTGGAGTAGTTGTCTCCCTAATATCAGAGAAACTGTTTAAGGAAAAATTAAATCACCTCCCACTGAAACACCCTAAGATCATAATAAAGACATACACTGGGGAGAGTGTGCCCATGTTGGGTAAAACAAAGGTTCAGGTTGATTTAAATTGGCAAAGAACCAATTTGCCCATATATATAGTAAAAGGGGATTATCCAGCTCTGATGGGCAGATCATGGCTTGAAAAAGTACAGTTGGATTGGACCAAGGTGAATGCTGTGTCTGTTGAACAGTCCAAGTTGAATTTGGTCCTGAGAAAGCACCAAGCTGTCTTCCAAGAGGAACTGGAGAGTATGACAGGGATTAAAGTGACACTTCGGATGCAACGAAAATTTTTGAAGGCAAGGAGTGTTCCTTACGCTTTAAGACCTAAGGCGGAGGCGGACATTGACCGGCTTGTCAAACTAGGAGTCCTAGAACCTGTTTCTCATTCTGAGTGGGCCACACCTGTGGTTCCAATGGTCAAGTCTGATGGATCTGTACGTTTATGTGGGGACTTTAATGTAATAGTTAACCCTGTACTCATAGCTGAGCAATACCCTCTTTCTGTGACTGAAGATATTTTTGCTGGATTAGCCAAGCATACTTGCAAATGCATGTAGATGAGGACTCACAAAAGTACCTCACCATAGCAACACATAAAGGGCTCTACCGTTATTGTCGCTTTCCTTTTGGAATAACTTCAGCACCAGCATTATTTCAGCGTGCCATGGATCAGATCCTTAGTGGATTACCAGGGGTACAGTGTTAACTGGATGACATCCTGGTCACAGGTCAAGATGAAAAGGAGCACATGGCTAATCTGGATAAAACCTTAAGCAGGCTAGAAAAGTATGGGCTGCGTGTAAACAAGGACAAATATGACTTTTTCAAAATGTCCGTGGAGTACCTAGGGCATGTTATTGATTCTGATGGGTTGCACATAGCTCCTTCAAAAGTGAAGGCAATAGTAGATGCCCCATCTCCAAGCAATGTCAGCCAACTGAGATCATTCTTGGGTCTCATGAACTATTATGGCCGTTTTATTCCACAGCTAGCAACGTTGTTGAAACCACTCCATGAGTTGCTATGTGAGAGTAGACCCTGGAAATGGTCACAGTAGTGTGAAACAGCATTTAGAAAAGCCAAGGCTGAGCTAGGGCTGATAAAAGGGTTTAAACACATTTTGACCCATCCTTACCAATTCAGTTAGCTTGTGATGCATCCCCTTATGGTGTTGGGGCTGTTGTGTTGTTTATTATGTCAACAGGTGAGGAGCGACCAATTGCATTTGCATCAAGAACATTGAATAAAACTGAAACAAAATATCCTCAAATTGAAAAAGAGGCTTTAAGCATCATTTTTGGAATAAAACAATTCCACACTTACCTGTTTGGTTGAAAATTTACCCTGCTAACAGATCACCGACCTCTCACATCTATTTTTGGCTCACATACTGGTGTGCCATCTATGGCAGCAAGTAGACTTCAGCGCTGGGCATTGCTCCTTGGGGCTCACAATTATGAGATCAAATACGTTCGGAGGCACATGGAAATGCAGATGGTCTGTCAAGACTTTCCCTACCTGAACAACCCAGAGAACAAGGGCAAAAGATTTTTTAGTTTAAGATGGTGGAAAATGCACCTATAACCACCCACCAGATTAAGCAAGAAACCAAGGGTGATTACACACTTTCAAAATTACTCGACTGCATTCTTAAAGGGCAGGTCCTTAGCAGCCTTAATGCACTGCCTGATGTTCAGCCTAACCTTTCATGGGGATGTGGGGCATGTGAGTAATTATACCACAAAGGTTGAGGAAACCCATTCTGGATGAGTTACATCTTGGACACTGTGGCATAGTCCGAATGAAAGAGCTAGCCCGGAGTTATTTTTGGTGGCCCGGAGTTGATCGTGATATTGAGGAAAAGGCAACTTCATGTTCATCATGTCAAGGCCTCAGAAATATGCCAAGTCCTTCACCATTGCATCCATGGGAATGGCCTCCAGTCCTTGGCAACGCGTTCATTTAGATTTTGCAGGACCTGTAGAGGGTGTTATGCTTCTGGTCGCAGTGGATGCACATTTTAAGTGGCCTGAGGTCACTATCATGCCCGCCATCACATCAGAAAAGACGATCCAAACCTTAAAAGAGATGTTTGCATGTTTTGGACTGCCAGAGCAGATCGTGAAGGATAATGGGTCTTCTTTTGTGTCCCAAGAAATGGGAGTATTCCTAAAAGGCAATGGTATTAAACATCTCCTATCCAGCCCTTATCATCCCTCTACTAATGGTCTGCCTGAAAGAATGGTGCAAACCCTTAAACATGCTCTTAAAGCATCCAAAAATGAACCACCTTTCAAGCAACATCTTTATATACATTTCTTCTTAAATATCGTAACACACCCCATGCAACAACAGGTATGTCACCAGCTGATCTGTTTCTGAGAACACGTCTTGATTTGTTGAGACCAGCTACCACTCAAATGAGAATTTATGATAAGCAGCACGTTCAAGTAAAACAACGTGCCAAGCGGGCTAAAGATCATGGGTTTTTCAGTGGAGATGCTGTCCTTGCTCGTAACTATTCCACCACTGAGAAATGGGTACCAGCAACCATTCTTCAAAAAACTGGACCTGTCTCTTATAAGGTATGCACATGAGACCGCCAGACATGGAGACGACATGTTGAACAGTTGTTACCCACTAGACATGATGAAGCAGCAGGTAGCACAGAAACATCTGAGAAACCAAGTTCTAGTGAGTTGACCTAAAGCCAGCCAGGGATACCACCTGAATCTCCTGTTTTAATTCCTGTTGATGCTGTCGTGCCAAGGTTACCTGAGGGTGCCTTAGGGTATGAACACACATCAGCTGTACGACGTAACCCTCGTAGAAGAAGGAAGCCTCCTGACCGTCTTAACTTATAAAAACTAAATGTATGTATATATACATGCATGTATATGTATACAGTGGTGTGAAAAACTATTTGCTCCCTTCCTGATTTCTTATTCTTTTGCATGTTTGTCACACAAAATGTTTTTGATCATCAAACACATTTAACCATTAGTCAAATATAACACAAGTAAACACAAAATGCAGTTTTTAAATGATGGTTTTTATTATTTAGGGAGAAAAAATCCAAACCTACATGGCCCTGTGTGAAAAAGTAATTGCCCCCTTGTTTAAAAATAACCTAACTGTGGTGTATCACACCTGAGTTCAATTTCCGTAGCCACCCCCAGGCCTGATTACTGCCACACCTGTTTCAATTAAGAAATCACTTAAATAGGAGCTGCCTGACACAGAGAAGTAGACCAAAAGCACCTCAAAAGCTAGACATCATGCCAAGATCCAAAGAAATTCAGGAACAGAAGTAATTGAGATCTATCAGTCTGGTAAAGGTTATAAAGACATTTCTAAAGCTTTGGGACTCCAGCGAACCTCAGTGAGAGCCATTATCCAATAATGGCAAAAACATGGAACAGTGGTGAACCTTCCCAGGAGTGGCTGGCCGACCAAAATTACCCCAAGAGCGCAGAGACGACTCATCCGAGAGGTCACAAAAGACCCCAGGACAACGTCTAAAGAACTGCAGGCCTCACTTGCCTCAATTAAGGTCAGTGTTCACGACTCCACCATAAGAAAGAGACTGGGCAAAAACGGCCTGCATGGCAGATTTCCAAGACGCAAACCACTGTTAAGCAAAAAGAACATTAGGGCTCGTCTCAATTTTGCTAAGAAACATCTCAATGATTGCCAAGACTTTTGGGAAAATACCTTGTGGACTGATGAGCCAAAAGTTGAACTTTTTGGAAGGCAAATGTCCCGTTACAACTGGCGTAAAAGGAACACAGCATTTCAGAAAAAGAACATCATACCAACAGTAAAATATGGTGGTGGTAGTGTGATGGTCTGGGGTTGTTTTGCTGCTTCAGGACCTGGAAGGCTTGCTGTGATAGATGGAACCATGAATTCTACTGTCTACCAAAAAATCCTGAAGGAGAATGTCCGGCCATCTGTTCGTCAACTCAAGCTGAAGTGATCTTGGGTGCTGCAACAGGACAATGACCCAAAACACACCAGCAAATCCACCTCTGAATGGCTGAAGAAAAACAAAATGAAGACTTTGAAGTGGCCTAGTCAAAGTCCTGACCTGAATCCAATTGAGATGCTATGGCATGACCTTCAAAAGGCGGTTCATGCTAGAAAACCCTCAAATAAAACTGAATTACAACAATTCTGCAAAGATGAGTGGGACAAAATTCCTCCAGAGCGCTGTAAAAGACTCATTGCAAGTTATCGCAAACGCTTGATTGCAGTTATTGCTGCTAAGGGTGGCCCAACCAGTTATTAGGTTCAGGGGGCAATTACTTTTTCACACTGGGCCATGTAGGTTTGGATTTTTTCTCCCTAAATAATAAAACCATCATTTAAAAACTGCATTTTGTGTTTACTTGTGTTATATTTGACTAATGGTTAAATGTGTTTGATGATCAGAAACATTTTGTGTGACAAACATGCAAAAGAATAAGAAATCAGGAAGGGGGCAAATAGTTTTTCACACCACTGTATGTAAATATAAAGGTACAGAATAATACCTTATGTTAGCTGGATGTAGATGTTGTTTAACCGCTCTCCTTTGTTAGAATGTAATTGCATTGACAACAGTATGTGTTCTGTTTCATGTTGATATTCCTGTTTCTAATAGCAGATGTTGTTTGTTATGTTAGCTGCATTTACAATTGTAAGGGGGAAGGAATATGTAGTATATGGTAAGTCTGGACTTTTGGGGATTCCGTAGTAATAAAGGCTTATGAGTATTAGAGAGCTATTAGGAAGTAGAGACTAATAAAGCTGTGTAACGTGTACTCTGGGAACGATCTTAGTAAAAGGACCTGTTAGTTACTACTTTGAACCTGTGTCCGTCTTCTTCCTTTTATAATTACAATATTATTGCCCATAGATATAACAGTTACCTTGCTTCAAAAGTAGAATAATAACTGCAATATTAATGTCAGAGTTTAAATGGCCAGAGGAGGTAGCTTCACTAATCACCCCATGGCCTGGAACCCCTGCAGATTTTATTTTTGTTTTTCTTCAGCCGTCTGGAGTTTCTTCATTATGTAATGCACTTTGAGCTTCTTTTTGTATGAAAATGTGCTATATAAATAAATGTTGTTGTTGTTATCTCTAAGGAGGAAAGGGATACATGTTTCCAGAATGTAGAAATGATATCAGGCAGGAGTCCATCCATTCCTGAGGCCTTGTCTGTGCTGATTAAGTCTAGCACCTCTTTAAGTTTAGTCAATGAGAAGGCAGCATCTAGAGGAGAAGCCTATTCTTTAGTTAGACTGGGGAATGGAAGTGTGTTAAGGAATGATTTTATATCTGAGGGAGTGGTACTAGAGTTGTCACCAAATAGTTTAAAGGAGTAGTAATTTAGCAATTATTAATTTATTATCTGGAGATCATTTGAAATCAAGCCAAATTTTCTGTGGATAGAAGGTATGGAGGCAAAGAAGGATTTATTCTTTGTGGGTGTGCTCTTTCTAAGGATGTGAGTTTTAACTTGAAGTATGTGGCAAATGTGAGGAAAAGGAGATAGTAAAGGCATGAATAAAACCTTTAATTGCCTCCTAGATGGCACCTGCATTATCTACAGAGCCAAAGTTAAAAACTCATCCAGTTTGACAGCAAGTTGTTCGTGAAACAATTTGTTTGTTCAGAATAGACATGCTGAATTTCCACCTTGGTGTGCAAGATGCTAAAAAAGTAAGGTTAAACTGCAAATTATTCAATCTGTGATGAGATATAGCAGAAGAGACCAATGAGGCATCGGAAACCAACGAAACAAGGTTACTGATATGAATATATAATCAATACGAGATTGCGAACTGTTAAGAGAAAAAAGGAAATTCTCTGACTGAAGGATTAAGTAACCTAAACAAATTTACTATGTTAAGATTGGCAGTAAAATTTTATAAAGAATATGTAGAATAAGGTGGCACTTGCCAACAGGTGGAGGTAATCTGTCTAACAATGGATATAGTGCTGCATTTGTGTCAATGCTGTTTCCGGCTGGGGAGTTTGTCCAGTGGTTTGGAAAGACCCAGTGCAGACTCCGCTCCCAGTACACATAAACCGGTGAAATAAGATACATAGAGAGTGTGCGAGATGCACAGAATTGGGCTGGTCCAGATGATTGAGGCAAAAGGGGCTTATTATGTTCTCTTGGAGGAAAATGCCCTCCTCCCCATCAAGGCAGAGCCCTTGGCTAAATGTCGGGGTGCCCCAGACCAGCAGGTGAGGAAAATAAAACAATGGAAGTTTGACCCAGAGCGCCCAGCCCCTAAACAGGGCTTCTCCCTATGGGCAAAGATGAAAAAACTGCTCTGAAAATAGTGGAGCAGGTTGCCTACTACATATTCTTAAATAGCCTTCCAGAATGCTTCACCCAACCGGTCTGGGGACAACACTTTCAAAACATGACAGAGTTCATGAAGCTTACAGAAACATCTAGGATAGCCTCTAAATCTGGGAAGGCAGAACCATGCCTTAGTCAAACCCAGATGGATTATGCCCCAAAACTTCAGTCCCTAACCCCTACTACAAACCGGAGCCGAATCTTCAGGAGCGCAACCCACTCGGGGATGAGGAGGAATGTAGTTGGTGGGGGAAGGAAGGGTGGTGTGCACTTACAAATTGCCTGGCAATCCCACATACAGGTGTGGTGATTGTAAATGGATTTAAAACCAAGGCCTTATTTGACGCTTCAGTAACATTTCTATTGTAGCTCGCCAATATATGCTACCGCAACAGTGACTAAAAGTTAAGACTAGTCTAACCTGAATCCATGGAGAAATTCGTTGGTACAGGTCCACCTCCTGTGTCATCAGTTGCAAAGGATCACTAAAAAAATGAACTGTTGCGGTCCTTCGCAATCCATCTCTCCTGGTGATATTAGGCTGGTCTAAAAGTAAAAGCGGTTTAGCACCTTCCACTCCTGAATCAAATTTAGGCCTAATTAATCAGCCAGCAGAGACAGAAGATGCATCCACTCAGTGTGACGTTGCTATTCCTGGGCCATTGCGGGCAGAAGTGTCATCAGCCACCGCTGCAGCGACACGAGAAGAACCCATGCCCCTTGAGATCAGCCCTAACCATCTCTCAATTTAACAATATCAATTTAGACAAACACCGGCTTCTTTTAAAAGGGAATAGCAGAATGACGATTCCCTTAAATTTGCAAAAAATGCAGTAGTACTTGTCAATGGTCAATGCTCTCATCAGCCCATACCACAAGGTCCTCACCTTGTCTTAGAAAACAAACTTTTTATCGGGTAGCGGAGCATTATAGGTAGATATGGAAGTTGTTGCTGATTCCACAAACTTACTGGTGGCAGGTCTATGAGTTAGTACACGTCCACCTCCTAGGAGGCCACTTGGTCACCAAGAAAACTTTGGAATGGATTAATCTTTGATTTTATTGCCTGGGAATTAATGAGGACGTTTGTCGCTTTTGCACATCCTCCCCAGAGTGTCAATTGTGACAAATTCCTAGGAGGGGCCATGCTCATCTCATTCCCATTCCCCTGATATGTGTCCCATTTGAAAGGATTGGGGTCAATTTAGTAGGACCCTGAGAACACTCAGCTAGAAGACACAAGTATATTTTAGTCCTTGTGAATTATGCCACCCGATATCCCGAAGCTGTTCCATTGCACTCAGCCACGTCTAAAGCCATTGCACGGGAACTGGTAGGGCTCTTTGCACGAGTCACATTCCTAAGGAAGTCCTGATGGACCAAGGGACGCCTTTCTACTTGGAGACGTTCAGAGAAACTGTCGTTACTTTAAATAAAGCACCTAAAGACCACAGTGTATCATTCTCAAACCGATGGTCTAGTGGAGAGGTTTAATTAGACTCTCAACCAAACGTTTTGCAAGGTGGTCAATGAGGATGAAAGGAATTGGGATCAGCTCCTCCTCCTCACCCTTTCTGCATATTGGGAAGTCCCACAAGCCTCTATGCACCTCTGTCCCCTTTCAAATTATTATACAATGAAAACCCCAGGGCATGTTGGATATTTTAAAAGAAGGATGGGAAGAACAGGCTCTTTCCTGTACCAATATATTAGAATATATTGTGCAATTATGTGATAAATTTGGAAAGATTCATCCCTTATTTAAAAGTCACATGGAAGAGGCACAAGCAGCAAAGGCCCAAAATTACGACCAAGGCACATCTCTCCGGGAATTCCATCTGGGAAATCAGGTCATGGTTCTGGTTCCTACCTCCAACTCTAAATTTTTAGCCCACTGGCAAGGCCCTTATGAACTCAAGTAGAGGAAAGATCTCACCGATTATTTTGTGAAACAACCCAATCATTAGCCAAGTGAGCGGGTCTATCATGTAAATCTGCTGAAGCCGTTGTTGTGCAGAGATCCTGATTCTTCTTCCAGTCAGCCCCACTCACTCTTTGCTCACAAAAATAACCTTAACTTCAGTGCGGATTTAAGTCCCAGACAAAGATGGGAGCTGGAAGCTGTTATCCTGTCTTTTCGCAGATGTAGTGAGTGAAACACCTGGAAGGACTTCTGATTGCACATGATATTGTGAAATAACCTGGGGTTATAGTTTGAGAACGCCTATATCGCCTTCCCGGGTCAAAATGAACTGAAGTGGAACTTGAGATCATGTGCATGCTGGAACTAGAAGTGACAGAGGACTGTCCAGTGCCTGGTGCATAAAGTACTCTGGCCTCATAACTTGTATAGTGCTGCCTACCTGGATGACATGGTTATCTATTCCAGCATGTTGGAGGAACACCTACAGC